>NW_023494792.1:10852176-11309676 GCF_904425465.1 Colossoma macropomum | reverse complement strand
CATCAGCTTTCTTTTCGCCTCCATTCTCTGGTCCCTCTTTCAACAAAGCGAAGAAATGAATATCCATATAATTCAGTGCTCCTGTATGGAGAGCCATGATCTTCCAGCTCAGCTGGAAGACTCAGACACATTAGTGGTGCTCTGATCATGTATTCTCTCCCCTACTACTGAGTGCCAATCACCGTCATTTAATATTCAGTATCTGCCAATACCAGGCCCGATCCAATAGCAGCATTTGTGCAGATAATGCAATAGTGCAGTAAGATGATACAAAGTCAGTCAGAAAGATGTGAAATGGTGCATTATAGAGTTTACAGTGGTGGTGACAGAAACAAGGGGTCAGAATGTCTACGACATAAATATAGCCATTTAATTTACTATCCAAAATGACCACTGAACCCACAGATCTTCTGAGTTTTCATATGTAATGTTGATAACGGTGAAACACCCTACATGTTCCTCTGCCATGAGCAGAAATAAAAAAATATGTTTTGAAAAATATGTTCATCTTAAAATTAGCGTAAAACAATGTCTCATAGCAATATTCATAGCCATTTCATGGAATAACCTTCTGTGAGGAAAATTTTAGAGGCATTAAATGCTTCAGGTGTCTGGTGCCTATCACCACCACTGTGAACAATTCTCTAGAACGGAGTATTGCACATTATTATTATTAATAATTGTGGTCTGATTTCCTCTAACACACATAAGGCCCTCTTCTTTCTTGGCTTTGAACACACTGTTACTGTATTAGCTGAGTGTGTAATAGCTGCACACTCAAGTTTTATTTCACTCATAGTCTAACCACAAAACACTGTCACTGCAGATATTACAAATGGCTGTTGTTTCATATTCCCCTTTAAAAGGGCTCAAACTGCAGATATTTAAAGTGCTTGTTAACATTTTAAAACATGCCTCACTGCTGCGAGTTGTGGATAAAGTCCATTTATAGCATCTATGACAGCAGTATAAATACACGCCTTGATTGGGAAGACTCTTGATTGGGAAGAAGCTTTGACAAAACTGTCGTGGAGTGTGCACAGTTGTGGCCAAGCTAAGAAAACATCTAATAAATCTCCCTTCAGGTTCACATCAACCATTAGCATAACTGGAGAGAAAGGGTTCAAACTGAGGGCAATGTGGAAATGAAGATGCGGTATAATAGCTAAGAAAAAGTGAAGACATCAATTCAGTCATATGGACGGTGATGTAAAACTCACCGACAGCCTGCAGAACAACAGTGGCAAGAGCAGATCATTAGCCTCACTCCTGAGTGATTCATGTAACAGTATTACATGAGTCACTCAGGAGTGAAGCTAAGAAACAATGTTGCCAAGATTCAGTACTGAGCTTCATTTTCAGGACTAAAAACTGAGAAAAAGAGAGAGAGAGAGAGAGAGAGAGAAAGAGACAGGGGGGCATGAGAGAGTGAGAACAATGAAAAGCAGGCATAACAAATAGAAAGTATCCTTATCAAAATTGAAAAAAATGAAATCTACTGATATATAATCGAAAACTACTCTTTCATTTAGTTCATTTAGCAAAATATTCAGTTTTAAAGCTAAAAAGCAGAAAAAACATTTAACAGAAAATTACTGTTAAATGGGTTAAGCCTCAACAGCTAAATATAACATCACATTTTTCAGTATTTACTCTGTCCATCCTTTACCTTTATTATAGCTTCCATTCTTTTCAGGAGACTTACTTTCAATTTTTCAGTTGCATTTTCTTTCTCTTACAATCCAAATAAGCCCAATTACAAACAGGCCTCATTAATCTATTAAAACTTACTGCACATCACAAATGACCAGTTTCAGTGTCCTAGTGCAAATTTTCTTTTTTGCCTGTTTCCTTTTGTCAGTAACAGCCTCCTGTCAGCTACACATCCTTCCAGACTCAGCGTTGAGTTGTCTTCTCACAGTGGAAGGATGGACAGAAGCACCTGTGGATTTTGTCAGATCTGAAGAAAGAGTGGAGGCCAATTTTCTTCTTTTTCTTAAAATTGAAATCTTTAAATACTGTTTATCAGATGGTGATAGTTTTGAGGTCTACCAGGTCCTGCACGATGGTTTGGTGTCCCATTTTCTCTATATATTGTAATACATTTTGAAAACATCAGATGAGGGATGGTCTCTGACTTTTGCACAGCAATATAAACAGAATATATTGTAATACATTTTCAATATATTAGTTTTATATATGTTACTATATGTATAGTGTGTAGATGTCACTGGACTGAGGTGAGACTGAAATGCTGATACAACTGATTTCTCCAGTCTACAGTACCACATGGTGGTCATATCGCTGGACAAATTCCAGCTGTCTTACTATCATCACTGACCGGATGCTTTGAAGTCACATATAGTGCGAACATTCCTGCCACTAAAACAGGATACACACACACACACCCACCCACACATCATTCCTCAGAGTAATTCAAATAACATGAGAACTGATGTGCCCTACAGAACTCATTCCTTTTCTCTGCAGATCACACTGTAGCAGACTAAATAATAAAGGTTTACACTCCCAGACTTCCAACTCACTGATTTATATTAGTTTCCTTTGAAATAAACAGTCTCTGTTTGTAAGCGACACAGTTGCAGCTTGTTGGAGACAGTTGCTGTGAGTAAAATAGCTCAGTAGGGACATTCTGGGTTGAGGAAGAATCTTTTTAGGGCCACTGGTCACACCATGTTCTAATAAAACCAAAGCCATGACCGGAACATATACGCTGCCAAGGAACCAGCATCAATACAGAGAGTAGAAAGCTCTCTCCCTCTATCACACTATTCTCTTCCCTCACTCTCTCGCTCCCTCTATCTCAGTGAGAACTGATACTCTGTGGGACACTCACCATTAATACCTCACTCTGCAGCAACAATGTCCCACTTTTGAATGAACTGCTTTTCTGAACCGGTTGCTATCAATTAATAAATCCAACTGATCCTTCAATCTTTAATTGTTCTGCAAGCAACTAAAGTCAATATTTAAAGCTGCACTTTGTAAGCTTTGGGGATTTGGAGGCCACACTGGTGGAAACATGTACTTGCATGCAACGCCTGGTAGAACATTTTGTGTTTGTGTTTCTGAACAACTTATTTGAATTTGCTTGCTTTTCTCTCCTCTGGGCCATTCTCCATTTGGAGTGGGAAACCGTGTCACAAAGGTTGCAAGGCTTAAAAGGATGCTTAAAATATTAGGCACAGCTCCAAATGTCGGTATTTAAAGCTACACTTGTAAGCTTTGGGGATTTGGTGGAAACGTGTAATTGCATGGAACCTGTGGTAGAATGTTTTTGCGTTTGTGGTTCTTCTTTGAATTTGCTTGCTTTCTTCTCCTCTGGGTCATTCTCCATCTGGAGAGGGAGACCATGTCACAAAGGTTGCAGGGTTAAAAAATGCCTAAAATTTCAGGCACAGCTCCAAAAGTCAGTATGTACTTGTACAAAGCTGACAGCCTACACAGTTTCATAGTCGCTCCGCATATGTAAAACAGCTCGTCACAAAACCAACTTTCAACATTTGGGATTTTTTATTATAAAACAATATTTTTAAGAGGTTTAACTTAGGAATTTGTATAAAACAGACTCATATTTACTTTCTATATCATTAATGTTATATTACATTTAAAAAAATAAGCATTTTATTTAAAAATTTTCATTTGTCACAGAGATTTTTGTTCACTGGTGTCATCAGGACTCACAAATTCATATAAAACCAGTGACGTAAAATATGTTTGGAATTAAGCTCTCCTTTTTGTATATATGATAATAGCAGATGTTAATAGTTATATTCAGATTATTTAGTTTTGAGATGAAAGAAACTGATTTTTTTTCAAATGTATCCACCTGAATTCCCAATCCAAATGGTGAATGACCCCTCCTTGTGTTGAGTCTGTGCTTTATATATTCACTCCGTTCACTCATAGCAACAGTGACATCAGATTTATTTGCTAAGCAGAAAAAGACTGCATATGGAGGAGCTGATGAGAATAAAGCTGAATTGACTCACTGAATCAGATGATCGATTCACTGAAACACAGTTCAAAGGGATTGGTGAACTGAATCAAACTTTCCATCACTACCCTCTTCATCTGACACTGAACTGTAGCCCTTCAACTTTCTTCTGCATCTTCCTCTCAGCACACCCCTCTGCAGGCTCTCTGAGGCTCCCGCTACACCTAATCCATTCAGCTGAAACAAAAGGTCTGTCTCAAGCCTGCTCTGCTCACATCTCCACTGAGCTCCTTTATCCAGCTCCAGCATTACAGCTCAGCCCCAGGCCCAGCTGCCAGGCCTCTCCGCTCCATGTCCATCAATTAAAGGAGAACTAGATTGAACAGATAATTTGGCCCATAGTACGGTTCGGCAGACTCTAGTGATCCACACCGGAGCAGAGCTGAAAGCTAGCGGTCAAAAGAAGCTCTTGGCCAGAGTTTATCTAAATGCACTAGCCACACTCAGATGCTGCTATAGAGCTAGTTAGAGCATTCAGCTAGCTTATGGGTAAAGTAAGAGAGGAGAGGAAAGAGAGACAGAAGAGTTGTGATAAAGCAGAGGGGCTGGCAGAACAGACTCTGTTGTTTGTCTCTTTGGGCAAGAGAGCAGGCACTTGGCTTGTGAAGAGGCATTTCCATTCACTTCCAGGCCAAGCAGTGGAGAAATAGCTGGAAATACAAGTAAATTACAAGAGACACACACAAGGTTCTCAAAAACAAACAGTGGCAATATTCACTCAGGCACTAAAGCAAAGAGAGAGCACATTCTTTAAGGCACTCTCATGGCTACTGAGAGCTGAATGCCATGCAGGAGCTACTTTTCAGCAGTTGTAAGGCTACAGATGCTGCATAACACATGCAAATCTACCTGTACTGTTTTCATCTCTGGATTTAACCCCTTAAATTGCTAGAGGCTCAATATGTAGGCCCGCTATTAGTTTCATAGTCATTAACAAACAGTTCATAGGAGTTACTGATTACTAAGTCTCACGATTAATAACTGAATAATACGACTGCATCTGCAGGGGTTAATCAATATTTAACTGCAGGGGTAACTTCAGGGGCAACTGTAGCAGCTGGCTGGGTGAGCATCACTATAGGCAGTGCACACGGAATGCCAGCTAGTCTCCATGCTAGGCTAATGGCTAACAGCTAACTCCAAGAGACTGGCTTTTCCTCCCACTCTCTTTTTCTTCTGTTAACTCATTAACCCATTACAATCTGATGTCTGCTCCTCTGACAACAAACTGGACTAACTTACTTCAGGCCGCAACTGACTACATGAGAGGTGAGGGAATCTGTGTTTTGCACTGTTTGTATGTCGCATTATCTGCATTTAATTGCATTCTGGTATAACAACAATGATAAAACTAATACCTTAAAATGAATTTTAACTGGTATACCAGATTAACTGGTATACTGCCCACTACCAGGTGCACAATATAAATACTGTTAAAGTTTCAAAATATACCATTCACTCCCCAGTCCATACAATCCATATATGTAAATTAAGCTGCAAAAACTGCCTGTTTTGGACAAACTTACATGTATCTGCCTGTTCAGCCTACAGCAGTTTAGATCCACATTGAAATTCTAAGTGTATCAGCTTAGACTGCTTTTTGAATAAGGCACAATACAGTCTGTTTAATTCTAGCCTGCTTAATTCTAAAGAGATTCTGGAAAACATGCAAAATTGAATTTACATTGTCTTGTGTGCATAAACGAATACAAATGGCTTAAGTGAATCTCACGGAAAATACACAAGTATAATGTAGAATGTGGCTCTTTAACATAGTCTATAATTAAACTTAAATTCTAAAAATATAAGTTTAAAAGTGATAGAATTATTAATCGTCAGTATTGGCCATTCACTTTCATATTGGCCCAAACATGCAGAACAAGAGAGCCATTCAAATCAGTGCTTTCCTTGATCAATTATGCATGTATCCTAATGGGCAGCAGACTGAATCAAAGCAGGAGGTCAGAAAGCAGAAAGGTTTATGAGACAGGACAAAAACCCTGGACATCTCTCACTAACCCACCAGCCACACACATGCACAAATGCAAGTAAGCATACACACACACAATTGTCTTAAATTACTCATGAGGACTTCCATGATTTCCATTGATTTCTACTGAATTCTGTATTACTGTAGCTAAGTAATACTACACATGTAGACCTCACAAGGATAGCAAGACAAGAAAGCATAACAGACACACATACACACACACAGACACTATTTCCTCCTGTATTGTTAGATGCACCAATCAAAGTGAATCATCCCGAAAATACCATGATGAGCCATTACACGCATATACTACATCCTCTTTACAAACAGCAGCAGGAAGACCAGTGGCAGGTTTTGATGCAACATTAAAATAGCCCCAAACTGCAGCGTGGAGCTCGCTTCATAAATGATGCACGTAGACTGTCTAAAACAGCCTAAGGGATGTAGGGATGAAGGGATGGATAGAGAGAGGGAAAACAGAAGTGAGAGACGCTGCTGGAAGTGTTCTTGGCTAAGACGTCCCACGTTTCAGAAACACAGGAACATGACTCATCATTACAAAAAACAGATACAAAGAGACTCACATAATAACAAGCATTTCATTACTCAAAATATAATACTCTGTCATTCTTAGCATGAAATAACCAGAATCTTTAACCTCTTCATTTGCCATCCAACCTTAGACTAAATGTGTTACCTTCCCTTTATGTATGTAGCCTGTCACGCATCCAAAGAGGGGAAAATCAGAGCCAGGAAAAACTTCGGAAAAACTAAGCATGACAACAGCTCAGCAACAGCTAAGAGCTAAACACACCACAGAATACGCTGGATTTCAGCTTTCACTCCAACACCAGTCACTAAACTTTAAATGGGAGTCATTTTAGCATCTGTTAGCTGGAAACAGGCCCATGCTGTGGCATGTGGCACGTTTGGCCTGCTTACTAAGCTATCTATCGTTAGCTTAGCCAAAACACTAAAGTCACAGACACCACAGAACATGTTCCAACCTGGTCTGTGGTGTCTGTGACTTTAGAGTTGTGCATTTAGTGCAGTGCGGAGCTATTATCACGAAAGCTAAGCTAATGCTAAACCAGCTCCACTCTCCTAGTTGTTAGCACTTTTTTATCATTTAGCACTAACTTAGCCAAAATGCTAAAGTCACAGACACCACAGAACAGGTTGGAACATCCGTAATAACAAGAGGATAGTGGGCCACTGTTGGCCCACTGATGGCAAAGCTGGCGGTCCACTGGTGTTTTGCTCACTGATTTCTGGGCGGCCCATTGGCGGTTAAGCAGAGTATTCAACAAAATTCCACTTATCATTGCTCATTTTCCCCTCACAGTCCGATTTACTTGTTTTTCGTTCCTTTCTTTAGTTATACTTCGTAAATTAGTTTAGTAAATAATTTTAATCTAGCACAGTGTCAGCAACATTTTCTATAAAATCATTTTATAGTAGGCCTTCTTCCCCACTCAGTTGTTTGTAATATTATTTATTTTCTAAAATAAAAGGTTGGGTGCATTTAAAATCTGTTTGAGGAGATTAAAAACTAGTTAAAGCTTGTATGCAGGACAGTAATCTGGGAGGTCCGAGAGTGGGCCAGCGGTGGTATACAGTCAGTGGGGATGCCAACCATTTTTTAAGCCAGCGGACTGATATGTGCTTGCTATCTGGGATGTTCTGTGGTGAGCAGAGCTGTTATCATGCTAGCTAAGCTAATGCTAAACCAGCTCCACTCTCATAGTTATTAGCACTTTTTATCATTTTGCAATTGTTAGATGGATGGTTTGACATTCATTGAATGATGGCTTGCATGATCATTTAAGTGAATGTATCAGCTTTCTTTGCTGTTGGAACAAAATCTTGCATACTCATTTTTACCTTTCTTCATTTTTTTCACATAATTTGAAAACACTGCCCTTTACACTGGATCAGAACTTCATGATAGATGGACCAATAGAAATGGCCCAACATTATTTAGAACAAAATATTGTGACAATAACTTTTAATAAAAGAACGAAGAATGTTTGTTGCTTTTCCTGTAAAGATACAAGTTCAGAGATTCTGTTTGGACAGCAACAATATATTGCAATACTCACTGTAGCCAAGGATTTTGTTTGTGTATAGAGTTCCTAAGTTGTTCTCATTGTGCCCACATTAGGAAAGTTGGTTTCCTCAATGGCAGACTGACTGGCAACTTCACCAAGATACCACATGCAAACTAATGTAAGGCCTGCTGACTAGTTATGCAAGTGTCAATTTAAATAATCGAACAAATAAATAAATGCAAATAATAATAATAAATTTGTACATGCAAGTGCATTTGGCAAATAAACTGAATTCCGATATGAATGACAGTCAAAAATATTCAAAAAGCAGTAGAAATACAGTCTATGATCCTGTAAAACTGACTTAACTTACTATCAGATCGTTATTATTCCTTAGTCTCCACTGTTATGGATACCTCAACCCCTCTCCATTCAACATTTTCTCAATTCCTCTTCCTCTCACTTGTTCCTTCTGATGGATCAGCCCTCTTTACTTCTTTGTTCCCTCATTCCCCACTGCGGGTGTTGTGCTGAACGAGAGGCAGAGATGTTAACATGCAATACAGGAGAGAAACAAAACAGCACAGAGCTGCAGAGGTCAAAGGTGCTTATCTTACTTTCTCCTGTGCTCTCTTACTCTCTCACTCTGTCAGGCTCTTTCTGCTCAGTAAAGATGCATCAGTGCCAGGGCGACAGGGAGGGAGGCAGAGACGAGGCAGAAAGGGAGGGGAACGAGTGAGACGTGGATGAAGGGAGAAATAAAAAAAGAGGATAAAAATAAAAGCCGCTGAGGAGCACGGCAGCATTACCATTTCAAGCAGCTTACAAGATTTCCTGGAGAACAAAGTGCCGGAGAGAGCGCTGCAGGAAAAGGAATGGAGCACAGGGAATCTCACACACACACACACACACACACACACAGACACGCCAACACACACAGATACACAGATACACACACACACAGACACGCCAACACACACACACACACACACACAAAGACACACCAACACACACAGTCACAAGTCTTTTGGGATGAGTCTGTATGTGCATAGACATGAAATCAGATTTACTTCTCAGATAGGACACAGGAGGCTTTCCAACTATGCACAGGTCTATGTGTACGTGTGGGTGTGTGTGTGTGTGTATTTGTGACAGGGTATGTTGGGTGTATAGAGCAGCTACAATGTAATTTGATCACATGTACATTTGTATGCAAACATTTGGGCGCCACTGATCCAATTCAATGTTTTGTCAATTTTGTAAGTGAAAATAAGTAAACATATCCTCTACAGAGAACACGCTTCTGGACATTTTCATGTTCGATTACTGTTTATTTGTAGACTTTAACATTCGAAAAATAATAATAGTAAAATAAAACATGATCTGTACAAAGATTTTAGCATATTTTATAGTGTATTTTTATTGTCTTTTATTTTAGCAATATGTTAAACTGAAATAAATAGAAACTGCAGAACATTAGCAGAAATAGGCATATTTAAGTTCCATCTAGAGGATGTGTTAACATATTTTCAATTAGACAATCATCAAAATGTAATTTGACCAGGGGTGTTCACGGTTTTGCATACGACTATATCTCCACACATGCAGGGGCCCTGCTGGATACTAGGATTTTTTTCACAACTGACAAAACACCATAGAAGCTCAATGTTCAAAAGCCTTATCTTTAGAGAATTATCTCTAAATCTTCTGAGGGATTCCTCAAAATATCCCCTCTTTGCTTAACAACTCAAGGCTTTTGGTTTTAACTCTGGGTGGCCACTTTATAAGACTTTCACTTTCATTTAAAATTAAACCTTATCATCAGCAGCTTATACAAACCCACCGATTCTATAATCAAATATTAAGTTATTACAGATACTTTATCACAGATCATAGACAATCAGAATAGAAGTTAGCTTTCAAGCATGTGAAGTCCCTTTGATTAGCAGTGTGCACAAAATGCTTACAGACCCTAAAGTGATAATTTGGCCAAAAATAAAACTTCCACATTTTTCTCTTACCCCAAATACAGTCTCTCAGCAAAGACAAGTTTGGTGTCAAAGTCTGCTTGTTTACTTTAGTTTTACACTAGAGCTACAAGGCTAACATAGCTAACAAGGAATGGAAGTGTTCAGCTCATTATCACGTAAATCAACACACAATTGCCTCAAATTTTGTTGTGTTACTATCAAGTCTAAAATAGACTTGGGCAAAGGTACATTGCATATCTAAAAACAGTAGGAGCAGCCATCTTGTAGCCTTTTCTCTGTACTTTTGCCAATTTTTTAGATAACAATGTCATCCAGGGTCAGAAAACACATAACCAAGTATAATTGGATTTATCTTACAACTCAACACAGTTTGAGGCGAGCATGTGATTCAGGCACGCAGGTTGTAGTCATAACGCTAACAGTGAGCTAGAAGTTTACATTTATTGGTAGCTACATCAGCCTTGTGTCTCCACAAGAACACAAACTTGTCCTGGCTGATCGGTAGGCCCGGTGTCAGGATCATTCAGCCAATCATCAGGAGACCCCACTACATATAGTAGCAAGCAGCAAAAAACGAATCTGAACTGCACAACTTGCAGCGCATGCTCAGTATAAAAGGCTACACTGATTATCATAGGAGGGTGCATCACTCTGCAGGGATGCGCTGTATGCTGTGGGATAAATCAGCAGACAGATTTCGTAGATGGGTAAACTTTTAGTGAGTTGCAGTAAATTGGCTTCCCCGCCTCCTTAGTAATATAAAGCCGGCCCAAGACTGCTCTCAGGTCAGCCTACAGGACAGGCCTGTCTGGGGTTCTGGCAGGCATGTATGTGAGGGATGATGTCCCAGGCGATCTCCCGCTTCTCTCTGGGCTAGTAGCAGGCCAGAGCCGGGCTGATCTATACTCAGTAATTAACGCTGTTTAGAGCAGCCCTGCATGGAGGACCTTAATCCTGCCTGGCAGCTCCGGAGCCCCAGGGTACACCCTCAGAAACACCCTAATGCTGCTCCAGCCCTCATGCTCTCTCTCCATCTGCCTGCTTCTCTCACCCTCTCTTTACTCTTCCCTCCCTCTATGTCATCATCTCACTCTTTCTCTTTGTATTTTTAGCTCTCTCTCTCCCTCCCCTCCACACCCAGACTATGGAAATGCCCTTTAATCTGCTGCTCTCTGAGCTTTTGCCTCTCTACATAATCCTCCATCTCCATCAATGCCCTTCTCCTCTCTCTCCCCCCTTCCCTTCCATTCACCTCGTTCGCATTCTGTAGTTTTTCATCTCCCTCTCGCTCATTCACCCTCCCTCTTCACGCTTTTCCATCTCACACTCTCGTTGACACACAATCACTCTTCCTCAACCCTCTCTCAGGGTATTCATTCCTCTCCTTTACTTTTTTTTTAATGCTCACACTTTCGAGCAGGGTAAATACGCTCTGTCCTCCAGTATCCCAGAGGGCCTTGTTCAACATTGCACTCCTGAAGCCTGCTTATGTTCAGGAATATGCACGACATTGTACAGTACTATTGACTGTCTGCATAAAACATATCCAAATAAGCTCGTATCTGACTGAATAAAGACATACGTGGGCTGACGGGATAATTATGCTACAGAAAGCCATGTCTGGGTGACAGATCTTCCGATCTAAATGTCAACCTGATGGAACACAAGAGCAAAAATAATAACAGAAATCTAACGCATATCTACACAGAGACTACAGAGGAAGTTCAGGGGACAGAGTTCTATTCCTAGAATAAGATGACGCGTATGTTTTACACCCTACATTCAATTCAGAAACATAAGTCAAAGAGCAAAGTCATCCAACCTCTTTCTCACCAAGGGGTCTTTCACAGAGTTCTAGTGTGATGCAATTAGCAGGTTCAATCTCATTCTAGTGCGTGTTCTTTCATACTCCCCTATAGAGATTACTCCCATGGCAGTGCAGTGACGGAATAGGGTGTGGAGCTATGCGCATGTCCATGTGCCCTCCTCTCCTGCCATGTCTTATCTTAATTGCCCAGAGAGAAAAGGCCTGTGTGGGTGTCTCAGCAGGCCCTTACTTTAGGGGCTGAGGTTGAATGGAACTGGGTTTTGGAGCGACCGTTGTCACTGCATCAATTAGGCCAAAGAACGAAGCACAATACAGGCCTGTGCCAATGACTCACTCTCTCTCTGTCAGCAGGAGCGGCAGGAAAGAGAAAGAGAGAAAGTGTTGTGAAAGGAAAGAGAGGGAAAGAGAAAAGGGTTGGACTTCCAGCTCTGGCAAAGAGGCGGAGTGAGATCACCTAGATTCCTGGCCAAGAGTGACAGAGAGAGAGATGAAAAAAGAGAGAGAGAGAGAGAGAGAGAGAGAGAGAGAGAGAGAGAGAGAGAGAGAGAGAGAGAGAGAGAGAGAGACAATGAGAGAGAGAGAGAGAGAGAGAGAGAGAGGAGAGAGGACTTTTCTTACTCTCTGTAGATGCTGGTTTTTGGCAGTGTGTATGGTCCAGTCATGGCTTTGGTTTATCAGAGCGTGGTGTGACTGGTGGCTCTAAAAGGATGCTCTATTCTTTTGGCCCAAAAATGCCTCTACTGAGCCATTTTCACACACACAAAGCTTAACAACCGTCTCCGTCGACCTGTATGTTTTTGCCTTAGAACACAGACCACACTGAGGCCAGGTTCACTTTTAAGATCCACCAATAAATGTACTGTAGAATTAGAGAACTGATCTTAAGGCTGTACCTCACTGATCCAACAAACACTGACAAACACTAATCTTCTAATGCTGACAGGTGCTACTTGTACTGTTCCAGAATAGACCTAAAGTTGTGTCATTTTGTAGTTGGCAGCATGCCTATTTGAGGAACTCTGAGCTTAAGCAGAGTGAATGGCTGCTTTCATGTTTCGTCCTGCGTACACAGTATCAGTAAGTCTAATATTGTAACTCAACTCTGTTCTACAACAACAGCAGACACTCAAACTCTAAGCTATCATTGCCAAACATACTTAACAACCACATGAAAAAGCTCGCTGGTTTGCGTGGGGTATTTTGGCAAGGGTGTCGGTTTTATGACGTCAGTTCAATATACAGCAGTGCTAGATTGCTTGCAACAATATTCGTTATTCAGCAACTTATCATAATTCAGAGGATCCAGTGATAGAAAAAAAGGAAAAATGTACACAGGACAAAACGTATAGACTTTGGAACATTTTTGCTTGCCACTGATTTTTGAGAACATACAAGAGAACATACAAAAGTTGCTTAATGGGCCTGTCACCATCTAAAAAATTACGACAAGACTTTAGAAGTCTATAAAAAGTGTAAATGGAGGAAGAATATTCCCGAACAGCGTGAACAGACAAGAACGTTCCAGAATGTGAATGGGCAATACCATTCCAGAATGGACACTTGGGTTTGAGATGAAAAGATGAATATAAGACGACAAATTAGAATTTTAGCTTTCATTTCCTGATATTTCCAATCTTGAGCAAAAACATGGAACATTTGTCTGACATGGAAACATGGAACATTTCTTTGCCCAGGTGTGCCCTGTTAGAGTGACTGTCAATTAACAGCTCTGAATGTCTACTCTTGGTTTGGGTTTCGCCTGTGACGACTGCCTTTATTGTTAAAAAGTATAACCCAATATGAAGACCAGAGAGCTGTCAATAGGAGAAAAGCAAGCCATTTTGAAGCTGAGAAACAGGGGGAAAGTTGTACATTGTACAAGCACTGGGCAGAGCCTATAAAACAATTTGGAAGGTCCAGAAAAAGAAAGAAACCATCGGTGACATCAAACAGGTTAAAACAACAGCAGTTGATGAGAGAAACATTGTGAGAGCTGTGAAGAATAAACCCAAAAACAACAGTGACATCACCAACAAGGGCAGGAGTGATGGTATCACAATCCACTGTTCAAAAAGGGAAATATAGAGGCCATACCACAAGATGCAAACCACCAGCAGTAAGAATCAGAAAGCCACATTTTTAATTTGCAAAGAAATACAGAGATGAGCCACAGAAGTTCTAGAACAGAGTTTTATGGACTGATAAGCCCAAGGAAAGGTCAAAGTGTGGAGAAAGAATCTATATACAAACCCAATTCCAAAAAAGTTGGGACAGTGTGTAAAATGAAAATAAATACAGAAAGCAGTTTATAAATCCACTCTGACCTGTATTTGAACAAATCAGTAGAACGGCCAGACATATAATACTTTACCTGATCAACTTCATTGTGTTTTGTAAATATGTGTTCATTCTAAAAGTGACGACTGCAACATGTTCCAAAAAAGTTGAGGCAGGGGCAATTTAAGACTAGGAACACTGTGAACTGTGATCTTAAACAGGTCATGCATTTTAAACTTGGGTTTTAAAGGAGCACCCAGGAAAGGCAGCATCTTTTCTGAGCAAGGATGGGTCAAAGCTCACCACTTGCATCAGCATTAGTAAAAAATTAGTTAAAAAAAAATTAAAAAAAAACCTTAAAAGTAATATTCCTAAGCCAGAGATTACAAGAATTTTGACGTCTTTCGCCCTCTATGGTGTATAATATACTTAAAAGATTCAGGGAATCCAGTGAAGTCCACAGACATCCAGACAGTACTGCCAATACTGCATTAAAAACCAGCATGCCTAGATGGATATTACTGTATGGAATCGGAAATACTTTGACGAATAGTTTACAAACAAATTAACACAGTTTGTTGCTGCATCAACAAATGCAAGTTAAGAATGTACTATGCACAGTGGAGGTCACATTTCAATGTATAGAAACACTACCGGCTTCTCTGGGCTCGAACACATCTGAAGTGTAAAACACAACACTGAAAGTCCCACACAGTTGCACAGCTGAAGACAAGTGTAGCAGAAGAATGGAAAAAAATTCTGCTTTTAACACTGACTTTTTTTGTCTTCAGTCCCCGAACATTTATTAAGTGTTGTTAAAAGGAAAGATGATGTAATACAGTGGTAAACATGCTCCTGTCCCAACTTTTTTAGAAAGTTCAAAAGGTAAAACATCAAATATTAATATCTGTACAAAGGCAAACAGAACTTGGCTTTTTATATACTGTACCAACTTTTTTGGAATCAAGTTTGTAAAAATCAGTACATAAAAGCTGAAATTCTGATCTATCGTCTCTTATTCATCTTTTGATCTCAAACCCAAATGTCTTTAGCGTATAGTAAAAACAAAACAATTAACCCTGCTGTTCCAAAGCTTTCAGAGGAAGCTTTTCAGTAGTGAAGCTATTTCTTCCATCCTGCTGACAAAGTTGCTACCTCACCCTTTCATTTGCTCAGACTATATATAAATATATATTTGATGCAATCAAGTCACATATACTCCTTTGCTAAGCCCCATCCCCTTGGCTACTGTTGCTACATGTGACAAGCTATCAAGCCTGCCATGTCAACAATGGAGTTTTCAACCATGCTTTGATGGAGTTAGTTTTGTGTAATAATACATTCAGATGGTGTTTAATTTGTACACCACAAGCTGCACATTTTTCCCAGAAATACGACAAGGCGGTTGTCATGGCACCATTGCAGTGTTGTGGTGGTCCTCTCAGCCATAGAGACAACCACAGACCATGGCGAAATAAACACAATTGTGGGCACTGAAGCAGTACTGTAAATGATGAAGACATCTACTGAAAGCGGCAGCAGTTTCACTCTCCTTACTTTCACTGTTTAGTTCTGAACTTTTACATTGTCTTTTGGAAGGAATAAGGAAGTGATCCATGTTTAAATGGCTAACCAAAAATAATCCACTGCGACAATCTCGGCAGAGTAGTGATTATATGCTTAGTGACTGACTGAAGATCAGTGTTTTAGGGTGTTGGTTACATTTTTGCTTAAAAGTGGGCTAAAAAGCAGGACTGACACTGTCTCAGGAGTCTACTGTGCATTCTCAGTGAATGTGTGTGTGTAGATGCACAGATTACTTGTGTGTACGCATACCTTGTGGAAGCTGTGAAAGATTTATGAACGGGTAGCCTGATTACATTTATATAAATTATATGCAAAGGCCAAGGAACGTTTTTCAGGGGTACCCATAGCACCATGCCTGCATGTAGATGACATGGAAATAGAAGAGCAGGGCTGCTCCTGTTCCTGCACAGTAAGTTCCTGTAAGAATTAGATTTTTAACTGGCAGGTTATTATAATTTCAATTAGGCAACATCAGATGGGATTTTGTTTGGGCTTGCTTGTGTTTGTTGGATGGCCAAAGTGCACCGACACAACAAACATCAATAAAGATGAACCACACCTGTCGGTGACTGTTGGGAGACTCTAGAAAGTTCACCATTCACACCATTCTAGAATGTTCTGCCTCATTCACAATGTTTTAAATATCGGTTCTTTTTCCAGAACATCCTACAGACCAAATGCCAATGTTTGTTGGGTCGGTGTGCTCGGGCCTGGAGAACACTGGTTTGGTGTTTTCTTGCCTGGTGAACATTAGGTCTGTGTGCTCTGGACAGGAGTACATTTCGGTCAGTGTGCTCTGGACAGGAGAACCTTGGGTTGATGTTTTCTGGCCTGGTCAATGCTGGGTTGGTGTGCTCTGGCCTGGAGAACAATGGGTCAGTGTGCTCTGGCCTGGAGAACATTGGGTTGGCGTGTTCTGGGCTTTATGTGTAATCTTAGTTAACAACATGAAAGCAAGAAGCAGAAAGAAAGCAAGGGTGAGCAAGTGAGAGTGAGCGAGAGAGAGAAAGACAGGCAAGGAGAGGTCTGGGAACACTGGGGCTTTTGTCCCAGGAGGAATTCTTTTTGGAGGTGGTGGGTAGCTACGTTTCCATGGTTACAGGGGTAAGGTTAGATGTAGCAGAAAGAAGGTTGTTAATTACAGAGGCTTTAGAGAGAGTTGGCAAAGGCTGGCGAACTGGAGACACACACAGACACACACTCTCATGGGTGTGAGAGAGTTTGCAAACCTCCAGGGAGCCACAGCCAGCATAAAAAAATCCATCATTTACGCTTCGTTATTACTGGTCGGATATGGCATGTAACTGTCACAGAGTCATAAAACAAAGACAAACACAGCCACACACCTTCTTTCACACACAAGAACAACCACGTACAGCATTATGCTTCATAAGCATCAGTGTCTTTAAAAAGGCTTTCTGTATAACTGTGGAAGCAAAGAAAGAGCCATTACATAAATCATCTTTGTTTTTATAATAGCATTTCTGATTATGAGAGTGCACAGTAATGGGGATGCAGTCCTGATCCTGTTTCTGCATTTAATGTTAAAACAGCGGTTGTCTTTTTAATATACAGCCCTCATTCTCTTCCATAAGCACCATGAAAACCATCTGTGGAGGACGGTTACATGAAAATGCTATTAAAATCTGAAGATGCACCCCATAAACAACAGGGAGAAACAAATTTAAACTTTCTATTGCACTAATTCATCATTCTGAGAACAAACTTTATGTTACAGCTGCAGGCCAATTTGGTTATTGGGTAAAAATGCACAAATCCAGCGGTAATGTATCCCATTTATAATTAGTGGTCATGAGTTCAGATTGTTAGTGCACTAAATTTGAATTATTTTACTCACAAAAGAGCATCTGCAATTCGGATTATTACAAGGCTGATCCATGGTTCCAAAACAACCATCAGTGCATGGATAATTCACTTGTAGTACATTTATAGCACAACATAATGCTGCCTGCTAGGATGAGAATGTTTTTATGACTTTTATTTATGTATTATATGGCCACTGCGGAGGCCTTGCTATTGAATTTGGGGGAGGGCTCAAGGGCTCAATTGTAGTATATGGTCAGTGGTGTTGGTTGGAGAAGTAAGGGTAGGATTAGGTTTAGGTTAGTGTCTGTGCGCGTGTAGGTATTTATGTATGCATGCATGCATATAACTCTCTGACCAGCTTATTAGGCTCCCTAACAGGGGGATCAATGATCAAGACCCCAACAGGACCACCACAGAGCAACACTATTGATCATTTGCTACCAGTGAGCGCCCGAATCCTCCCCCAAATTATCTGGGTAGAGGACCATTCTTATCCTTACAATGACACTGACGCGGTGGTGGTGTGTCAGTGTGTATGTGTGTGCGCTGCACAGAGTGGATCAGACACAGCAATGTTTCTGGAGTTAAACACCTCGCTGTCACTGCTGGACTAAGAATAGTCCAATATCCAAAAATATCTAGCAAACAGTGTTGCCTGTCCACTGACGAAGGACTAGAGGATGACTAACACAAATTGAGAAGTTATCATGTCTAACTTTACATCAACAAGGTGGACCAACAAGGTAGGTGCGTCTAATAGAGTGGCCAGTGAGTGGACACAGTGTTTAAAAACTCCAGCAGCACTGCTGTGTCTGATCCACACATACAAGCCGAACACACACTAACAAACCCCCACCACGTCAGTGTCACTAGAGTGCTGAGAATGATCCACCACCCAAGTGATACCTGCTCTGTGGTGGTCCTGTGGGGGGCCTGTCCATTGATGAATGGGGTAACAGGGGGCTAATAAATTATGCATAGAAACAGGTGGACTAAACTGTAGAACTACAAAATGCATCTATATGGTAAGTGGACCAAATAACATGGACGATGATTGCAGATACAAGCTAAGCGTACATAATAAATAGGCTAAGAAGTGTATGTATGTGTGAAGACATTTGTCCACATTTCCTAAAGACAATGGGAAAACATGATGAGCTGGTTAGTATCTGCCTGGTAAAAAATACTTGCTTGGAAAGGTTGGAAAAAATGTTTAAATTCTTCAAACACCCAATGGAAAATGTTGCATTCAGGATTTACCATGGTATCCAAGCAGATAAAGCTAAGTGAGCTGTCCCAAGGCCTAGAAGCTGACCTAAAGGCCTAACATGTAAGATTATCTATCAACGTAATTAAGTGATGGTGGAATCATGTTTTGATGTACAGTATGTGGGACCAATTTAGCAAGAAACTTGAGAAATTGTCATTCTAGGCCTTCTCAACGTCACGGATCTGTCACTGACTCATATGACTTAGGTCAGTTGCCAGAAATGAAAAACATACATTATTTATACATACATTTTGACCAAATTCTCAATCTAAAAGATCTAACAGTCAAGGTTCACCACTGATTTTTAAAACTAAGTGTCGGTATTAATAGAGTGGTACTTAACTACATTCAGTTATACTCGAGTCAATGGAAATACCCCACAAAGGAATGTAAACTTGTGTGTGTGTGAAAGCGAGACAGTGTGTGTGTGTGGTGTTTTTTTTCCTGTTCTCTTGTTGATAGTGTAGTCATGCGGCAGACTAATGTAACGTGTCAGAGTGTTGTCAGTGGAGTTCAGGGCAGACATAATTACCTCCCAGCCTGTCCCTCTGCAGCCTGTTCTGCACTGATTAAAACACTCAGATATGAGTCGACCCATAAGAAGTCCTGAAATATGCTTTGACAGCTCTCTGCTCTCCACTCACATGCAGACATGTTCACATCTATGTTTTAAATCAGCCTCCCTGCTGAAGCTAAATCTGTCCTGTCCCACCAGCCACTGAGGCGGAGAAGAAGAACTTCTACAAGAGCCCTTTAAATGGTGATGATTCACATAAAGATCATCGTTAACTACTCTCTATTATGTATTTGAGTAAAATAAAAAGCAGAAACGTTTGCAGTTCATATAAATACATGAGCGTGCAGCATGTGTGCTAATGTATTTATATTAACTGCAACAATAAACTCTGATGGTCACGATTAAATAGATAAAATGTTAGATTTCTTCAGAACTCCACAAACTAAGCAGAAGGCTTTTTCATGCCTCAAAACCCTTTAGCTCCCACTTCCTTTCTTTGTCTGTCTCACTCAGTCTTCCCCTCTGTCTATCTGTTGCTCTCTCTTTCTTTGTCATTCTCTTAGAACGCAATCGCTTCCTGGTGGACAAACAGCTCAAAGCTCAGAGAAGCAAAAAGAAGTCTATATGAATAAGAACATGAGAAGATCTCTGCTCTCTCTCTCTCTCTCTCCCTCTCTGTCTCTCTCAAACACACATCCACCCACAAACACACCCACATCACAAACCCACACTACTGTTAGATCATCACAGTCATCTAAAAACATATGCAGTGTTGAATGAATTCTGACCTAAAACCCTGCTCTGCTCCTTTCTAGCAATATAGGCTTACTTTTCAGCCGTATGCTAGACTATAAATTACATATTCTCTTATCAGCTCGAGCATTTCCTTCACTATGTACAGCATTTTCAATACCAGGGCCTCTGACATGTTTACGCATGTGTACCTACAGTACAAAAGACTTCTGAAAATACGTAAAGGCATGTATTTGTTAAACAAACAATAACATTAGAAGAAATACAAATAAGTATATAATACATTGTGTGCAGCGAGACACGAGGAACCAAACCTGTGTTCAACTGACTGTATTCTTTGAATCAACATATTAATGCACCTTCTGGAGTACAATAAACACATCATTAAATACACAGAAGTATGCGAAAGTTTGGGTGCCCCTGGTCAAATGACATGTTTTGTTGTGAAAATAAATTAATAACACATCCTCTACAGAAAACACACTTCTGCACATTTTAGTTCAAAATTACTCTTTATTTGCTAAATTTAACATTTTGGAAAAAATACATGCTTATATTACATAAAATATGGCCTGTGCAAAAGTTCACATTTCACAATTTGTTTTATTTTTACAGTATATTAAATTCAACAAGCAAGTTTATTCCCTGTAGAGGATGTGCTAACTTAGAAAATTACAAAAACATGCAATTTGACTGGAGGTGCTGACCGAAGGAACTATTGCATGTGACTGTAGGTTTGAAATACTGCATCTAATCAGTCTGATACTGATAACTTGTTTTTTTAAGTAATTTTTAAGTAATTTAAGTAAAATCTGCTGATACTGAAATGATCCCTATTATGCTTCACTGCATTTAAGTTTATTTCTATTTATTCTAATGTTATATTGTCTTTCATGCTGCAAAACACACCTACTGCAGAGATAAATAGTCTTAAACAATTGTCTTGGCTGTACAGTACTCTATATGTAAAACAGTGGTTTATTAAAGGGCTGAACTGTCCACAGTGACTGTACAGTGGAGCTGAGGAGCTGTATGGATCAGGCTTAGAAGCTTGAAATTTACTCTGTAAGACAACTATAAATACTTGATGCCTATTGTATTAATTCATTTCTTCAAACAAACAAAAAATACACAGTTTACACACGCCCAACAACTTCTTTTTCACTTGCTAACAAGGTCTCAGCATACAAAGAACAACTTGAAGCCTGCAGAAAAAGCATCCCTACTGAAATGCACTTTATAAAGCTGCCTGAAAGAATGCCAAGAGTGTTTAAAGCAGCATAAAAGCAAAGAGAGGCTGATTTATAGAATGAATTAATTTATAGAATCTAAAATATGACTTGTTTAACACTTTTTTGGTCACTACTTAATTCCATAAGTGGTATCCTTTTGATATCTTCATTATTATTCTAAAATGTGAAATACAGCAAAAATAACGAAGGCCTTTTATGAGTAGGTGTGGCAAAACTTTTGACTGGCACTATATAAATTAGACCCTACTCCCCCCGGAGGGCTCCACAGAGAAAAGGATGGTGTTTCCTCCCCTCTGTGAAGTTAAAAACAGTGTGGTGCCTTTGGCCATGAAGCGAAATGCAGCACTTTCCTCCTACGACTAACTTTATCTACACAGTCGAGCTGTTTGTCGTCTCTTAAAAAGATATCTATATGCATCTACATCTCTTCTTGAATTGCTTTCCCTGCATCTCTAGTTGCAGAGTGTCATTCTGACTCATTCTTTCATGCTGCTATTCCAACTGCAGTTTTCTCCCCATCACTCACACATGCCCCTATCCTCCAATTTCACATTCGCTCTTTCTCGCTCTCACTCTTCCCCTGCTTCTCATAGTTATCTGAAACTAAATCTCTAAATCTTCACACCGGCTTTTTTCCGGCGTCCTCCACTACAATCCTTCCATCAACATCTCTTTCTCTCTCTTTGTCTATCACTCTCTTGCTCTCAGCTGATTTGTAAATATATTTTGCATTGTTTGTGTGGTGGTGTTTACTACTTTTCGAATGTTCTTTTCCAAAGGATCCATTAGCAAATAGACATCTAAAAGATGCCTATGTTGCCAACAAAAAGGCTGACAATGCCAAGCACACTAAATCAGCACAGGCAGGACAATAGCAGGCCAGGCAGGCTCCAGCTGAACCCGATTGAATCAAATAATGAAGGTTATAAATCAACTCCCATGTAAGTGTGTGTTTTGCTTGTTTTTGTCTTTCACTCCTCATCTCTCCTTTGTCTTGTTCCCCTTCCCTCTTTTCCTCTTTCTCTTTCCATCTATCCACATAACAGAGAAAGAGACTAGAACTTGGCCTGAGCTGATCAACAGAGGGTGGAGGAATGGAGCCAAGGAGAGTGAAAGAGAGAGAGAGAGAGAGAGAGAGAGAGAGAGAGAGAGAGAGAGAGAGAGAGAGAGAGAGAAAGAGAGAGAGAGAGAGTTCAGGTGCATTAGAGGGGATAGTGTAGGTCTTATCTGTCACCCGCAGCTCTGCTCTTATTAAAGGAAGGCTCAGAGCTGAAGGGAAAGGCTGGCGTTTCATTTCAGCAACTTCACCTGGCACAGTGTATGTGTGTGTTGTGTGTTTGGGTGGGGGGGGGAAGAGAATGACCGAGGCAGAAACAGAGAGAGAGTATGTGTGGTGCCCTTGCTGTGCTTTAAAGGCTCTCTCTATGTTCAGTCCATCTGCATTAGAGAGTTGGCCAAAACAACTGGACAATACCACGATGATGAAAAAGTAAGTGTGTGTGTGTGTGTGTGTGTGTGTGTGTGTGTGCGCGTGTGTGTTATATTGGGGTACCTGCTGTTGAAAGGCAGTTTTCTTCATCGCTGTTGTCTTGGCAGTTGTCCTGACCATTACAGAGGAAACTGCGGTCCACACAGCGTCCGTTCCGACAGTGAAACCGTGCAGAGGAACACACCAGAGGATTACCAGCTACACAGACAGACAGAGGGGGTGGAAATAAAGGGAAAGAGAGACAAATAAAGAGACAGAGAGAGAGAGAGGGAGAGAGGGAGAGAGAGAGAGCACAGCAAATCTTAATTTGGATCTTAATGTCAGGAGGTCATTGTCACTTACCGGCCATAATTAGCACTATAGCACACTGTGGCCATGTAGGCTATGACCTATGCTAACTGCGTTCCCTCAGTGAGCATGCACACACAATTCTCTCATTGATCTCTCAGCATTAAAATGCCCTCTCATCACCATTTATTCAGCTTATTACATCATTGCACATTATCAGCTACTTATTTCCATAATTGTACAGATTCCAGTTTGCCCTCATCTCCTGCCATACACTGGGATATTATCTGATAAGCAGTGACAGTCGTACCATCTCAAAAGGCAATTAGATTCCAGCTTTCTATCAGGAGACTGCAAATCAATGTCAGATATCAAATACGGATGACATTAAAAAGCGAGAGCTGGCAACCGAACAAGTGAGAAAACTTCTCTCCAAAGAACTAGTTTATGAGACCAACTTTACATGCAGAGAAAAGAATTCCAACTTTTCTTACGTTCCACTTATAGCTTGAAGAAACCAAATGAAGCAGAATTATCTGGAGGACAGATCGAGACAATTACACAGTGTAGCGGGCCGCCTGCTTTAAGCTCAGCTCCGTTTAAATGGTTAGATTAGATCTGAGCGTACATGATGCCCTGCAGGCTATGCAGAGCGTCTCTCTCTCTGCTCGATGGGATTTTGCTTTGTTACAGTCGTACACCCAGAGCAGGTACACTGCCTTCTGAGGACAAGCTGGATCAAACACCGCAAAAAAGCTATTCCAAAATTACACCTGAAAGAGCGTGCAGAGACTTTTAGCTGCACCGTGACAAACTGCCGAGCTTCAGACTGCCTTTTCATTTAATTAGCAAAGTGCCTTATGAGGATACAAATAACTGCAAATGCTATAAATTCTGACTATTGACAAAGCTAGCAGTAAATGCAGTCTCTGTATTAGCAGTGGAGTAATTCTGATTATTGGATCACAGAGATCATTGTAAATATATGTATGACAGAGAACTAAAGAAGGGCACCTACTCGTAGTGGTATTCTTTCACTTTGTTGAGAAATCTCCAGTGTTTTAATTAGAGATGAGCACTCCATCCAATCAATCGTTTTAAATGAACAGTGTTAGAGTATCCCAATGAGAAAATGTTTTGTATTGTCACTTAGAGCTATCCTACGACATCTTTTTGTTTGAAATATTTCCATATATACTGACGGGTGACAAATTAAAGGGAAAAAACCCAAATGAATGAGTGGAGAAACATGACGAGTGCAGTTGCTTCCAAACAGATACTTTATCATTGGGCTGCTGACGGTCAGGAGCCTGGCCAGTCACAAAGACTGCTCAACTGGCTAGTGTTTCAACTGGAGCAGTGACTAAAGTGACATCTGCATTTAGGCTACGTTCACATTACAAGCCTCATTGCTGAAATCTGATTATTTGCTTAAATCCGATCTCTCTGACACAATGGTTCACACTCGTTTTGGTGATTCAAATCTGTCATTAATGTGAATGAACCGGCTTCCTGAAATGACCCGCATGCGGAGAACCTACCCAGTAATGTCACATGAATGAATCACGTGTCACGTGCATCATCAGCAAACAAAGTAACGAGCAGAATGAGCCTTCACTATGAAGATAATTTACTCTGAACATCTCTCAGCCGTTCATTATTAGAGTGAGACAAAGGCGAAAAAGGGTGAGCTGTGTTGCTTTTCCACCGTTTACAGGCTTTAACTTCTGTTCGACGCTGCTGCCATGGTAACGCTGAATGATGGTGCACGTGCAGTGGAAAAACAGCAGATGAATTATGATATGAGCGTTCACATTAAGGTTGCATGGCCATGAATCGGATACGTATCCGATCTAGGACTATATATGAAAGTGGCTCAGGTCGGATTTGAAAAGATCAGAGTCACAATAGGGCAAAAAAAAAAATCGGATTTGTGCCACTTCAACCTGGTAATGTGAACGTAGCCTTAGATCTATGGAAAAGACATTAGTAAATAGGGTCTGAAGTTATGATCTAAAGCATGCATTCAGTGAGCGTGATGCTCATGAATTAGTGTGACATGTAAGGAAAAACAGAAGAGCAGCTGTTCTTCAGGTAACTAAGAATGTCAGTACAGAATGTGATGCAGCTGTCAGCAAGAACAGTCCATCCACAACTACACAGAGATATTATGGTGGGGCTGTAGTGTATAAACGTGTAGTGCACGTATGAGAGTTCGGTAGTGTAAAAACCATAGATGCTCATCTACAGAGATCAGTCATCCTTCACCATATACTCCACAAATGGGTGAGAGTATGTGTGGTATACACCAAAAGAACAGTGCAGACCTGAATGCTTCACCCCTACAGTGATAGGGCTGGTGTCTCTGGTATGCTGTGGGGGGCATTTTGCAGGCATGATTTGAGCCCAATAGTCCCATTAGAGGGAAGGTTCACTATGAACTAATACAAAGTTATTCTGACTGATTACCATTAGCATTCTATTCAAATATCTGCTTATGTGAGTAAGCACATCCTAGCTTTTATTGTGAAGAATTAGGCACTTTTGCGAAAGCAATTCCAGATACAAAGTGATGCAATGCAACAACGCTTCAGGTGAAACAGTGAGTTGACTTCTTCAAATCTCTCTCTCTCTCTCTCTCTCTCTCTCTGTGTGCTGTGAAAAGGGACTAGCACTCTTTTGAAAAGTTCATAACAGAAATGCACATGGGAATATAGCTGAGACTGTACTGTGCCGGCTGAATGCGCTTTGTTCTGACAGGGAGCTGATTTGTTCGGTTGGATGGCTCGGGAAGAGGGCTGCTCTCAGGCCAGTTAGTCGTACCCCGCTCTGGCCTGTAGGACTGCCAGATGCAGATGCTGAGGAATACTCACTGCAGTTGTCTTCATCGCTGCCGTCAGGGCAATCCCGGAAGCCATTGCAGCGGAAACGGCCGATGATGCAGTGGACTCCATTGGCGCAGGCGAAGAACGTGGGCGCGCACTTGGACTTTACCCTCGCTGTGAAAGAGAAATGACAGGAAAGGTCAACAACAGCAGTATCTACGAGCACCCACTAATGGTTTAACTGACATTAAACTAGACGTACATTCATCTCTTCAAGAAATAGTTTGCTGACATATCAAACTGACAGAGTTTAGCCCAAATGTAGCCGAGCCAATGCACACTTGGTGTCCAAAGCAGAGCCAGGCCTATTCCTGGCCTATTCCTCTTATTACACCAAAAATGTAATGCAAACTGAGTCCTCAAAGAATGGGGGTGAAAGGAGCTAAATGGCTTTTTCTTGTCTTTAACACAGTAATTTCAAAGCAGCTCATTACTCATTAGTGTCATAAATGTACCTAAAGCACTGTTAGCAAGCCCTATAACTAGAGTTGAAAAGCAGTCAAAAAATATGACAGCAATTTGAAATATCATGCTATTCAGTGTCAAGAAAACAAGTGTGTCTGTCAGAACAAACAGAATTAACCATTTAAAAATTTTAATTTTGCAAGAAAGCTCCAGTGAAACCCATTCATTTTGTTTACAGTTAGTCCAAAATGCAGCAGCTCACCTTCTTACATGCACAAAAAAGAGGGACTACATCACCCCCATCTTGGCATCCCTACACTGGCTTCCTGTACACTACAGGATCCAATTCAAAGTTCTTTTATTTGTTTTTAAGTCACTAAATGGATCTGCGCCGTCTTATATAGGAGATCTGATCCAACCGTATCCTTTCTCTAGGTCCTTAAGGTCATCAGATCAGTTGTTACTAGCTGTGCCACAGTTTCGTCTGAGACTTAAAGGAGACCAGGCCTTTGCTGTTACGGCACTGAGACTGTGGAACAGTCTACCTCTGGACATTAGGTCTGCACCCTCTACTGATGCTTTTAAGTCTTAGATTAAAAACTACATTTATCGGTTGGCCTTTGATTCTGTGAACTGATTGTACTGGATCTTGTTTTGTTAAATATCTCATGTTGTCTTTTATATGTATTTTAAATGTATTCTGTTTGTACAGCACTTTGGGTTTAAATGTGATTTATAAATAAATATTCACTTACTTACTTACTGCCTTAATGACTTACTTACTAGTTGTCCTCATTGGAAATTCAGTCATACAGCATTAGAAACATCATAAGCAGGACTAGCTATAAGATCACTGTGGTTTGAGGTGATTTAGGCATGTAGTTTGCACAACGCTAATGAGAAGGGTACAAGTTTCCATAACTTATAACTCCAGTGCAGAATTATAGAAGCAAAACAGCCCCCTTTGGACAGGAAATGTTTGGGTAATAAATCATTCTTGGTGAATGCATTGTCAAATCATTGTTATCTATAGTGTAAGGTTTGCTTTGCAGGTAACAGTTAGTACTTTGCAGTGTTGTTCCTGCTCCAGTGAGGTAAAAAGTGGCCTCGGCCTGGTAATAAAAGCAGTTAGATTTGTCACTTTGTCGCTGTGCAGGCTGATTATGCAGGCGGAGTGCATAGCCCCGTCAATTAAAGTGGCCACAGCCAGATAAGTAAGACAGATTTGCGATGCTTAAGCGTCCAGCATGTAAGGCAAAGATAAAGGGAGGGACACAGTGTCCAGAGCACAGTGCCCCTATAGATCCCCCATCGATATGAGAGAGACTGGCTGGAAAACCCACATCAATTAAGCTTCCTCAGACAACCAACACCCAATCAATCACCCGGCTCCAACCTGCTTTAATTTATCGCCTGTTTAACGCTATTCTCTAAATGCATGGAGTGATACAATAAGAAACGCTCTATACGCTACACAAGAGAAGCGATGGGTCACGAACATATTAAAAGGGTTGCTTTAATAATTTAGCTGCTTCCGTGAGAAACTATTCACCTTGACAATAGTATCCTTTAAAAAGATAAAGCGAGCTAGCCTGGGACTTGCCCTCAGATGTGTACACAACAACTTAGAGTCATTTCTCAGTGTGCCTGGGCACACTGAGCAGCGGGAGCTAAAGCAGACACTCAGACTCGCTTCCTGCCTCTGCACACCGCCGTACAAACAAAGACATTATCCTCCAGGCCTCTCTCACACGTCTCCCGGAAAAGCACGGTAATAACGAATGCTAGTTCCTGCAGAAAGGTCACATCATGACTTAAACTCAATCTGTGCGCAGTGCTACGAGAAAAAGGCTTGTGTGTGCCAGGTTCATCTCTACAGCAACCTCGGCCCCTGCTGTTCTCCATTCCTCAAAGACAGCACAAAGAAGAGAGAGAGAGAGAGAGAGAAGTTATAACCTATGCCTTGGCAACACAAATGTAGTAGTATGTGTCATGTCAATAAAGCTCTCTGAATTGATCTGAACTGAACTAAAGAGGGAAAAACACTGGTAAATGTGTTTTTTTCCTATTGCGATAGAGAAAAAATAAAAACAGGCAAAAAATATAAGACAGAGAGAGAGGGAGAGGGGGAAATGAGACATGTGATGAAAAAGTGAGAGAAAGAAAATGAAAAAACAAAAGAGAATAAGAGAGGAAAAAAGGGAAATTAAAGAGATGTGAGAAAAAGGAGAGAATGAGAAAAAGCAAATGAGCAAGAAAGAAGGGGAAAATGAGAGAAAGTGAAAATGAGAGAAAGTGAAAGAAAGAACAAAAGAAAGAAAGAGAGATTGACAAAGAAAGAAGGGGAAAATGAGAGAGAATGAAAGAATGTTAACAAGAGAAAGAGAATGACAAAATGACAATAGAGAAAGAATGAGAGGAAGTGAAAGAAAGAAAGAAAGAACGAACGAGAAAGTGAGTGAGTGATGAAAGAAAGAAACAAAGAGAGAATGAGACAGAGAGAGAGAGAGAGAGAGAGAGATAGGAAGGATGAAAAAGAATGAGAGAGAGTCTCTGAATGAATGAGCACTGGCTCATATGTGAACCTCACTGATGATTTTTGTTCTTTGGAGAAAACTGTCTGCACTGTAATTGTGTCTCATTGCGCTCTGAGGTGGAGGTAAGAGAAAAGTCAGGCCTCAAGGCTACGGCAGAACAACAAAAGCAGACTTCTGTAGAGGGTAAATTGAAAATATCACCACACACAATCAGGAAAGAATAAGGCAAGCCATTTTTCCTCTCTCTGCTCCGTGCACTACTTCTAATAACAATAATAACAGTGGTAATGACATGCCACGGTCTGCTGGTCACAGAACATGTTTTGTTTGTTTCTCCTTTAATATTCTTTTCTTTCTGCCCTCCAACTAATGTGAAATGGAATTAAAGAGAAGTAATGAATTCTGAGCAGCCATGCCAGACGAGCTCGGAGAGGGCAGGTCTGAGCCGAACGAGCGCGCACCCGCTATTCTATCGTTTTCTTCTCTTCCTTTCTTTGGCGGCCTCATTTAGAAACTCAATATCAGCAGCAGGGCTTGCAGGCACATCAGCCAAGGCCATGCCCTCGCTGAGAGAATTAACTGAAAAGTAGAATTAATGGTAATTTCATGGATGCTGGACATAAGAAGCAAAAAGAGTGAAGCTAATGTAGGCAGCCTCGTAGCGATCTAACGTCCCAATAACCTTCACACATGAGGAGATTTCCATGAGGAAACAATTTAGAAGTAATTAGCCTTAGATCAGAGTTCAAAAATGCAGAATGAGCAAATACAGGAGTAATACAGGTGGGCATTATTTGATGTATTTGATTTAGCCCTCCCACTGCAGTGTGTTCTTCCTCTCACATTTCAGCTACTTCCATCTTGATTGAATTCCTTGGAAAACAAGTCGTTCCATCCCCACCCCTGTTTCCATACCCTTCCTCCCCCCCGCCTTCATCACCACCCCACCCCCTTCCGTCCCTTTTTGTTCAACTTCTTTAATTCCCAGCCAAGTTTTCCTCTTCTTCAGAACTGAAACAGGAGTTGTTTACAAAAAGTCAGCCTCAGTTTCCAGACTTGGTTACAAAGTTGAGCCCTTCTTTGCTAATGAAAACGAATAGCGCAGCACAGCCACACACACACCCCTGCAGGTATGCATGGGAAAAGGCCAATTTAAAGAACAATAATGAAACAACCGCACCTTAAATGAAAGCTGGTCTACTAATCGATCCAGCAGATTTATGCCAAAGTCTGTAAAAAGGTAATTATTCTAAAACCATTAAAAACAACTGTCATAACTAAGTAATTTGTGAAAACTCTGTAATTACAGTAATTACCTGTCAAGGTTTGCAGGTCAGAAAAAACGGATTTGCCTCCTTGTTTTTATATTAAGATGTATATAGACTTTAATATGAATGTGATTATATTTATATACCATATAACATAGTAGTCTACACTACCCTGCAAAAGTTTGGAATCCCTTATCATATTAATAATTGAATGGCTTTATTGCAAAACACATTAAATACCACTTTAAAAAATGTTATTTTTTCATGATGCATGCTGTTGGGAGTAGGCTTTACACATACAATATCCATCCATCCATCCATCCATCCATCCATCATCTAAACCACTTATCCTTCTGGGTCGCGGTGGGGTGCTGGAGCCTATCCCAGCTGTCATTGGGCGGAAGGCAGGATACACCCTGGACAGGTCGCCAGTCCAGCGCAGGGCAGACAGACAGACATACACATTCACACACACATTCACACATACACCGATTTTATGTACAACAGTAGCTTTTATACAATGTAGAATAAATCATATAAACCAGACCCTAAATCACATATTTACATATTTTTAGTTCCGTTCTTATACTGTAAACTCTACAGTGTCATTTTTTTAATAACAATGATTTTTGTTAAGTTCTCTACCTCAAGATTTAATCACCACTTTTAAAATATTGTGCGTTTTGGATGTAAACTTTATTCTCAATGTTTTACAGTTTTCTCAGTCAATAAGGAAACATCTACAGCACAGTTCATCATTCTGGACGTATCTAGTACTTCTCTTTTTTTAGCTTCCTAACTTCCTACTAATTATCTGAAAGCTATAAAAATTGCACAGGGTTAACATATTGAATTCATTCTATACGTTTATCTGGAACAGAATTTACTATATATTACTGAAAACATGCAGTCAAACCATAAGTATTTGTTCCTTGACAGAGTTATTGTTATTTTAGTTGTCAACAATACCAGCAAAGGGACTGAAATTGTGGAGCTGAAAAGTGCAGGCTCAAAAGTAATTGGACCATTGACCGCATAGCTGTTCCAGGTCTGTGTTATTCCCTCATTATTTCACTTACAAGTAAGTAGACAAAAGGTCTAGAATTGATTTCAAATGCAGTTTCTACACCATTCACTCGATTTGGATCTAAATACCCTTAAACTAAACCTGAAAGTCTGCACTCTGAGCTCATTTTTTAGTTTCAACTCCAATATGCTGGGGTAGACAGCTAAACAAACGATAACTTTGCCAATAACTTTCTCCATAGATTCCAAACTTCTACACGGCAGATAAACTACATCTTATAAAAGGCAGCTCTACTGACTTCATAAACGACACAGCAAATGATTTTTTTTCTTTGATTGATTGTTTTTGTTGTATATAAACACGTCATCACTGTCTTATGAAAACCTCATATCTCTGGAATGGTAACTTCACAGGAGAAGGATAAGTGTTCTTTAATAGACATGAACACAAAGAGATTTTATTATAAGAAACAATTTCTTTTTGTCTGTTTTTTCATGAAATGTTCACACAACCGAAAAGGTTAGTGGGCTTGTGCCTAAGGGTTCAGTGTATGTTAAATTGAGAGGAAGAAAATGGGTTTATTGGTTCAATAAGGAGGCTGTTTTCATTTACCGCAGGCTAACGCTGTGCATTATGAATGTCATGCACACAGATGTGTTGCATCACATGCTTTAGCATGATACATTTATTTATAAATGCATTTATGTACATTTATGCAAAGCATTCTGCTAACGCTTGCTTTGTGGTAGAACAAAATGTGTCTATGAAACAGCCCAGTGATTTGCAGAGACTGCAGTTAGCTAACTAACTTTGAACAAAAACATATTTACATACTGGAAATTATGCAGTATAGGAGTCTGTTGGGTGCATCTGTAAGGTAGACAGCCCCTAATGCATCTGTGTATACTTTAAAACAATACTTACCACAACAAGAACTTTCTTTGTCATCAAGCTTATGCATATGATTTGTATACATTTTTCTAAAGTGTATGCACCTCAAAGAATAAACTGCAACTGCTTCTACAGTGCAATACTGCAAGGCCAGCTGTAGCACTAGAAATGAACTGATGTGTGATGTACCATAACACCATGATGCACTCCATGATGTTGAATGATATTCTTTGTTATTTTCTCTGACATCAGAAAGGTCAGCAAAAAGAATCTGAGATGTTTACTGTATAAGTCAGCAAAACATATACGACAAAAGTGACATTTTAATAGAAAGCGAAATTCAGTGCTTAAACGTGCTCAGTAAAAGCATCGTGGCATGTCAAGTCAACTGTAAAAATTGCTTTTTTACAAGAGACACAAGCCACAAAGTAGCTTTTCAAAAACTGTGGAGGAAGAAACTGAAGGAGCCAAAATGCAAAAAGAGAAAGCTATGCTCATCTGGTCAGCACCAGAAAGTTTAATTATGATCATAGGTGAAATTAGCACACTATACACTATATATGAGGTCAGACATCAATGCTGGACGAGAAGGTCTGGCTCACAATTCCAATTGATCCCAAAAGTGTTCAGTGGGGTTGAGGTCAGGGCTCTGTGCAAACCACTGGTGTTCCTCCACAACAAACTTATCAAACCATGTCTTTGTGGAGCTCATTCTGTGCAGAGGCGTACAGTCAACTTGAAACAGGAAAAAGTCGTCCCCAAACTGTTACCACAAAATCAGAGGCATATAATTGTCTAAAGTGTCTTTCCACATTGTAGCACTGACATTACCCTTCACTGGAACTAAAGGGCCGAGCCCAAAACAGTCCCGGACCATTATCCCTCCTCCACCAAACTTTACAGTTGGCATTAGGCATTCCTGTAGGTAGCATTCTTCTGTTATCTGCCAAATCTAGACTCAGCTAAATAGTAAAGGATATACCACATCACTATAGAGAACACGTTTCCACTGCTACAGGGTACAATGACAGCATACTTTACATCACCCCAGCAGACGTTTGGCACTGCCCATAGCGATCTTAGGTTTATGTGCATCTGCTCGGCCATGGAAACCCATTTTATGAAGCTCATGACGCATAGTTTAACTGTGTAGTGAGTGATACAATAGAGGATAGGTGATTTTTCAGCATAAAACAACAATGCTCTGTGAGTTGGCGTGGTCTCCTGCTTTGCGGCTAAGCTGTCATTGCTTCTAGACGCTTCCATTTCACAATAATAGCACTTACAGTTGGCTGGGGCAGATCTAGCAGGGCAGAAATTTTACATACTGACTGGCAAAGGTGGCATCCTATGACAGTGCCACGTTTAAAGTTACTGTGCTCGTAGTGTATGTGTCCATTTGAATGTGGCCATTTGATCTGAAATGCAGTCAATCATATGCAGTTTCAATATTCATCCTCATTTCTTCTGTTTCTTACTGTATTTGTAAGTTAAACCAAGCCCAAAAAAATGTGTGCATTGCAACTCAAAATTCATCATTTTCAGAGCGCTGGATCAAAAGATGTTACATACATATATTGAATTGGATGATATATTACAGAAAACTTTGTTATTATTGAGTTTTATTACTGACATGCAGTTTGTTAAAAGGAACAGATATACTGGTTCTGTCTTTATGACTGATATGCTGAACATTTGACTTCTTCACAAGTTGACTAAGTTTCAAAGCAAATCTACTGCCTGTACAAACAGCTCCACTATGATAGAATCAGTCCTTCATTTGAGGAAGGGGAATGTCAATCATTTTCTTCTAGCAAACCAAATAAGGACAAATCAAATCAGAGATGCTGTCAGAATGTACAGCTTTTTTCCTGATGGACACAACCAGACATGCTGCACTCAGCGGGGCAGGGGAATAACCTCATAACAGTTGAACAGTCTAAAGTGCTTGATGTGAAAACACTTTCAGTTCTAAAGCAGATGTTTCACAATGCTGATGATTTTATGTATTTTTCAAAATAAATTTGCCAGGCCAACTGAGAAAAACTAGGGATGCACAACATATCAGAATCTGAACCACCAATATCAGCAGATAACTGTTAAAAATATAGAAATTCTCTGCCTCAGACAGATGTTTAGATATGAAGATATTTTGAATAGATATTTGATTATGAATTTATTGCACTCAAAAAGAGCAGAACAATTAGAGAATGGTGGGCTATTGTGCTAAACATCTGCATTTTATTCATTTTATGGCATTTGTAACCCTTTACAAATAGATCTTACTATTCAATTTCTCTTCCAATTTCTCTTCAATTTCTAGATTTTTCCATATCAATGTTGGCATCAACACAGAAATATGTAAAAATCAGATACGAAAAACACCAGATATGGCACAAAATTCCCATATTGGTGCACCCCTTAAAAAGCGTATGACTGTACTTGAACACCCGATTACAACAAATGACATGTTTTGTTGAATTTCTAAATGAAAATAAGTTAACACACCCTCTAAAGAGAACCAACATAAATGTGATATTGTTCTGCAAATTTTAATGCACAATTTCTATTTATTTGCTTGTTTAACATACTGGAAAAAAAAACCAGAAAATATTAATGTAACTTTTGCACAGGCAACATTTTACAGTTTATTTTCCCCCAATATTAAATTTGGCAAATAAATAGTAGCTTTTCATTAAATGTGCAGAAGTGAGTTTTGTACTTTTGTGTACGAGCACACAACATACTTTTATGGAATAATTTATGAATTTAGCTAACACAGTTAGTTTTACAGTATATATATTGCTGTTGTTCCTTTTCCAGAACACAAACAAACAACAAATGGAGTCTTAGCCTCATGTTTTATTTAGAAAAGTGGTGATCCACCTTTAGCAGAATGGGCTGCTTTAATCTTCAAAAAAATCTATATGACCCTCACAATGGCTCACTATCTATAGCACTCAGAGCTCAGCGCTACAGTTACCAAATCCCTGTGCACCCCTGATTTAGAATTGTTCTCCATACAGACTATCAAGCAATTTTTTTTAACCAGAACATTTGAAAGCCAGCTGCTAACATGAGAATGCTGCAAGATATTAGACCGCTGGCGCACCGGCCCTCAAGACTGTGTGTCCACCTCTGGGGATTCTAACAGAGTGCGCTTAAAGCAGGTGGACAAGGTCACGTCTGGCATGTGAGAGTGAGAGAGAGAGTGGAGGGATAGAAGAGGAAAAAAAGAACAAGGGAATGTATAGTAGAGGAGCTGAAAGGTTTCTCTGACCTTGCGAAAGCGCTCCTGAAGGAAGGGAAATCAATAGGTAATGGAGTCTGGGTGAAAGCAAGGAGGGCATCAGTAGACGTATGCAGCCTGGCAGAGGGGGCTGGGGGAGAGATCCAATCAATCCTGGCTTTTCTGAGCCGGCCCATCAACAGTAATACAATAACAAACCTACTTTGGCTCGCGGGTACGAAATGGTTCCATCATTCAGAGGCATCATTAGCTGGATCAGCTGGAAAGGTCTTGACCATGTCAATACTTTTCTATATTCGTTACAGTAACAGTTATAGTAACAGTTAAGCAGCACCTCATCGAACAAGTGTGTTTAAATAACAGGCATTAATGAGGTCTGTGGAAACGGATATACTTTGAGTTCAGAAGCAAGAGCTTTAGATAAGAGATATAGATGCAATATTCAACAGGATCGCCGATGTCTTTTAATAGGTTTGTTTCAACTGTGCTCCTGACGCAACGGGAGAACATCTTTTATTCTTTCATATGTTTTAAACCCACATTGCTCTGTGGAGCTTGATAGAGATGAGATGGGTCTGTAAGCAGAAAGAGAGGGTGTGAGAGAGGGAGAGAGATAGAGGAAGAGAGAGAGAGGGAGACCTTGATCGATATTCCATCCCTGCTCTTTGGTATTAATTACACCAGCTCATTGATCAGTCATCCATTAAGCGTCTAGGCCTCTGATGGCCCTCTCCAATTAAGAGGCCTCCTCCTTCACACTCTGAGTTTAAAGAGCCCTTGAGCTAAGCTAACACAACAACAGCAAGCGACCACTCTCAGACTGACCACACGCATACACTCAGAATCTAAATCAACGATCCAGTGCTCCGTGACCTCATGCCTAAACCCAGGCAGACTCCTCATAAGCCACTCATTTTCAGCAGATCCAAACACTAACAGAGATTAAAGAAGGGCCTCTGTAAGTTCAGAAACCTGCCCCTCAGAGAGCCAAAGTACTCCCTTCTGCAATATACCACTGATTACCATGCCACTATCCAATAACTCAACAGCATAAGACTTCTAATGAAAGAAGAACAGAGGGCTATAAGCTCATCTACTTGCTTAGTGCAAGTAATGAACTCAGCTGTTGAACAATTAATAGTATATGTAATAGATATTGATTCTGAATGTCTTATCATAACAGAAATAGACTATGGATTTCCATCAGCCTTATGATTCGCACAAGACACTGTTCCACTGTGCCTCAGTCCATTCTTATTCCGCAAGTGATAAAACGAAGATGGATTAAAAAAGGCCCTTTTGCTGCCAGCAGTTTGCTGCTACCGACTTACTGTTTTATAGTAATGAAATGTTTGACATCATTTTCTGAAAAAACTGCTGTCACATGAGTTTTTATCTGCTTGATTTTTCATAGAGATTATACTGATAAGGGCAACAAAAGAATGGACAGAGTGTACAGACAATTAATAGAATTGACTGAATTAATATCTTATGTTTCAGCTAATTGGCACAAGGCATACAAAAAAGTTGGGGAAAAATGTTTTGATTTGCACTGCAAGACACTGTTCCACTTAGCCTCAGTCCATCTTAAATGAACTCAGGCCCAGAGAAGGCAGCAGTGTTTCTGGATCCTGTGTATATATGTTTTCTTCTCTGCATGATAAAGTTTTAACTTGCATTAGTGGATGCAGCAATGAACTGGGTTCACAGACAGTGGTTTTCAGAAGCGCTCCTGCACCCATGCAGTGATTTCCACTACAGAATCGTGTCTGTTTGTTATGCAGTGCTGCCTGAGGGTCCGAAGATTACGGCCAGCCAGTATTGACCAACCTTGTGTGTTGCATACAGAGATTTCTCTAGATTCTCTGAATCATTTACACGATATTATGGACCATAGAAAATGAATTCCCCAAGGTCTTTGATATTTTACATTGAGAAACTTATTCTTGAATTGTTGCACTATTTGGTGCAGTCTTTCACAGAGTAGTGAGCCCCTCCCCATCTTTACTTCTGAAAGACTCAGCCTCTCTGGGATGCTCTTTTTTATACCCAATCATATTACTGATCTATTGCAAATTAACCTAATTAGGTGTAAGATGCTCCCCCAGGTAAAGATTACACAAATTTACCAGTCTTTTGTTTGCCACTGTCCCAACTTTTTTGAAACGTGTTGCTGGCATAAAATTCAAAATGGGCAAATATTGTTCAACATTTGATATGTTATCTCTTCATTATTTGCACTTATTTTCAATTAAATATTGGCTTTAAATAATTTGTACATAATTGCATTCTGTTTTTATTTGTACATTGCACAGCATCCCAACTTTTTAGAAAATAGGCTGTGCTCTAAATAATATTTTAATCATTGTAATTTTTTGATGTTATTTCTTTAATTATTATTTTGATTTAATCATTTAACATCAAACATAATTGTCACTTTTTCATCTAGAATTAATCTAAGGAAGGTTCTTGTCTCCTCTGTCTAGTTGTACTTCCCTGCTATCCTACTTTTCTCGCCCGTGCTTTTGTAGTTTGTTGAATGAGAGGTAAGTAACAAAAACCGAGTTAAAGAACATTAAATTTATGCATGATTGTACTACTTTCCTATCAAAAATAAAAATAATCTTAAATTATTTGCAACATTTCAAGCATTGACAAGCAATTTATCTGCTAAAATTAAAAGCAAAACATTTTTTATTGATTTTTGTAAAATTACCTATATTATCTGGGTTTGTTTATTTTTCTCCAATTTTTCTTCCCAATTTAGCCATGTAAGGTTTTACCCACTAGCGAGGTTTCCCTCATCAGACGATACTACCAAGTTGGGAGGGTGAAGGTGAGTGTGTGCTTCCTCCAAGTGATGTAAAGGTATCTCACAGTAGATGCGACTCAGCCGTGTCACGTTGATAAAGCAAAGAGCGTTTTCTGTCCACATTTGTTTTTACGGTAACATGCAAATTAATATAACCAGCAGGTGTCTTTATTCCATTTACAAACGAAATAAACTTTCCATTTGAGCATATCGGTTAGATATTGTTTTAAAGAAGTTCTTACTGGCGGATTCCTCAGTTATTACACTCATCAATCCAACCGACTTCAGAACTTTATTAAAGTTTGTACTAGGTTAATACTGCTACAACTCAAAATATAGCTGTCTGCTGTTATGTGTATAGACCTTAACTGCAAACTGTAACAAGAAAACTGAACCTTGTACTGTTTCAAGTTAAAACCCACTAACAGATGACAAGTTCTCATCCTCCTGGCTATTTTTCAATAATAAAACATGTTTTCAAATGCATCACTCTGTGTGCTGCTAAATCTTTGCACTGTTTTTTTTAACAGAAGTGTCAACACCTAAAAGGTAATGTTAAGCCTACAGCCCTAAGTTAACTTCAGCCAAGCCTCTTCTCTTTGCTTGGTTAAAGGAATATCTGTTTGTTAACTTTTATGGACACTTGAATATGAAAATGAGTCAGAATAAACATCCCTAATAAGTCTTCATTGCTAAAACATTAGTAAATTACCGTTTTTGCCTACTTTTATCTACAATTTTAAAATCTGCATGCAATGAATAATAATGTAGCCCTTGATCCAGTTTGTGCAGATTTCCAGCTTCACTGACCTTTCACATCCCTCCTCATCTTATTTTTATACACCATTTACAGTAAACAGCTCAAGATTAGTAGTCTAGTAAGTCAACTGTTGTACTTAATTCCAGAATTTTACCACTTCAGCCTCATATTGGATTTCAAGATGAAGTTCACGTGAAATGAGCATATAGTCAGACATCTTGAACCAATAAAGCAAAAAATATTTTTTGCATAAAAGCCCTCAGAAGAAACCCTGCCAATTTACAGAAATTCTCACATTAGGAGCTTACAGGTAATATATCATAAAAAGAGCTAGCCTTTGTTACAGCAGCAGACTGACTCTTATCAGTAGTTATTTTTTAAATGCAAAGAAAATATGCCTCATTATCGCCTAATCATGTTCCTGCTGTGATTAAAGAAGAGGTTCATGACACAAGTGTGCACGTGTTTACGTGGCAAACACACCAGCAAGAAAGCCCAGTGTTGTTCACGTGGGGAGTGGAATGGGATACCGGCCCCACCAAACCTAAACAAACTGAGGGCTGAAAAAAGGTCTGGAGTATTACAGTGATAAACAGACTGGAGGCCTTCCTTACCTCACAGCCACATTATGCTAGAGCAGATTCTCCCAAATGTCTAACTAGTGAAGGGAAGCCCACACACAAACAGGTATGTACAGGGAGACACACACACACACACACACACACACACACACACACACACTACTTCTCCAGATGAGCCTTAATAGATATGAAAAATTCATGAGGTGTGCATTTTACGAGGCACTAACCAGGCTCTTACATGATAATGAAACTCTGAAAGCACCGTAAACCAACTGGTTACTTCCGCAGCAGCGCAATATTAATATCCATCAGCCACTACATTCATGACTCTCCTTTCAGCATGCACATGATGGAAATATCAAATAGGGCATGTGGCATTTAGAAATGATGAATGAACCAGTTATAGTATACATTAATCCACTCCTTTCAGACCTAGTACATCCACCACAATAAAGTGTGACCTTAAAAATCTTGATGAAAGACATAAACAGCACTGGTGCCTTCTAAGGCATAAGCAGTGAGGTTTAAGAGGATGTGTTGGCTCTGTATTGTGCGTCTGGTTTTGAGCTCCAGGGAAACCGGGATTAATCCCCCGCTAAAACAGATAAAGCAGATGAATCTTTTTCTCCTCAGGCGCTGACCCTCTCTTCCTCCCATCCTGGGCAGGACACACCACCCTGGTGGCCCCTTGCATTCTGGGGTTGCTGCAGCAAGCCAATCCCGTGCGCAATGTCTTAATCCCCAACCAAGTCCTTCAAAAGACCTCACACATACTGCTAAATAAACACAGAGGGGAACCAATGGTAGTCTACATTGGTCTACATTCTCAAAAATAAAGGTTCCTAGATGATTCTTGGCTTGGATGTTCAGTTCTAGGAAAACCTCAATATGGTCCAGAATGTTTACATTATATGGAGGTTCTTTAAATAGTAAAAAGGTGCTTCACACTAGTCCATACCTTTACAGAACGAGTTCCTTGAAGTATAATCCACTGAAAATGGTTCTTTCCTTGCTTTGCTCCAATGAACTCTTTCTGGCGCCTTTATTTTTAAGACTGCAGTCTGCAGTTGTGGGTATCCAAGAGTTTCACTGAGATGTTTAATACTTTTTTCTGTGTACGTTTGATATTATGAGGGACAAAAAGATCCTAAAGGGCCATTGACCTTTTTCTGCTTCAGGTAACTAGCCTGACAGTGGAAAAAACAACTTTTTTTATGTTATATGCAGGCCCTAGCAGTTATCCGGTGCAGTGCCTGTATGACTTGCTCAGGGTTTTGGTTTCAATTCGTCAGCAGCTTAACAAGGAGTGAGGCAGAGTTTTATTTCCATGGCTATTGAAAATTGAGTTTCAGTGCCACGTATAAACACGGTGCAAGAGCAGAAAATTTTGATTTACTAAGGCAGCGCAGAGGACCACGAACTACACACAGAACTGCATACTAACTGCACACTTGTGAGGTGCAGCAAAAACCATCAGCAACCCCAAGGCTAAATAGAATATGAAAGTTCAGTGATGAAGAGACAGCAGTGTTAATAAAAGTTTTTCCCACCAAAGCATTTAACAGGGGTGTCTGTGAAACAATAATACAAACTGTGTGCATATTGCGGACGCATCACAGCATGCTTTGTGTCTTCTCACACCTCATCCAGACAGCTGAAATGCAATACAATTCTCTTGGTACATGTCTGCTACTGCACACTAATGCAAATTACATCTGATTTTAAAAGGCAGAGAAAAATCCCCACAAGTCCAGCTGCTGCTAGTTGCTCAAACTTAAATCGAGTGGAATATGTAATCAGATGCACTTCTAATACCTCCCCTTATTTTCTGCAAGATCCAACCAGGTTTTGCGCAGCCCTCCATCAAATGCATACATATGAGGGAAAGAAACACTTTTTTGCTTTTCTAATGCACAATCGAAAACACTGCGCATTCTGACTTGTGGCAGTTACAAACAAAACACACGGACAAAATGTATCCAACTTTGCTCCTGAAACTGGTGCAAAAGGCATAATACATCAAGGTCTCTGTGATAATTTGTTACTTTTCTTTTCACATTTAACGGTAGTATCAGTCCAGTACACTAATAAAAATACAGACACACACATTTTCTAAGTCGCTTATCCTTCTGGATTGTGGGGGGGAGCTGGAGCCTATCACAGCGGTCAATGTGTGGAAGGCAGGAAACACCCTGGACAGGATGCCAGTTCATCACAGGGCAGACAGACAGACATACATTCATACTCACACATTCACACCTAGGGGCAATTTAGCGTGTCCAATTGGCCTGACTGCATGTCTTTGGACTGTGGGAGGAAACCAGAGCACTCGGAGGAAACCCACTCAGACACAAGGAGAACATGCAAACTCCACTAATAAAAATGAAGACTCCTAAATGTTCTTGGCTTGGAAGTATAGTTAAATCTTTACTGGTACAGAACAGTAACATTACCTTGAGGTTCTTTAAACCTTAAAACTTTCTTCACATTCACACATCTCAATTACAAAAATGAAAATATCCTTTGAAGGTTCATTAGGCAACCTGGGTCTATTAAGGCAGTGTTTCTTAATCCTGCTCCTGGGGACCCACTGACTCGCACAGTTTTAACTATTCCCTGTGTCAGTATAACTGATCCAGCTCCGGAAAGCCCTGATAATCAGTTGATGAGCTGGATCAGGTGTGTTGAGATAGGGAATAGCTGAAACTATGCAGTGCTGTAAGTCTTCAGGAGCCGGATTAGGAAGCACTGTTCTATTGCTTGGAGACTCAAGACTTGAGTATTATTCTAAAGACCCTTTTTAGCACCTTTACTTTAAAAGGCCTGATCAATGTTGCATTTGACAGCAGAATATTACAAAAGAAATGACATTTATTTCAATGGAATTCAATGCAATGAAAGGTTCAATTTGAACTTTGACATGAATTTGCGTCTTTGACCAATTACGTTTCTGCTTTGGCTGGGTTGACCTTTGAAGGGATGGTCCTTCACATGGCAGCACTGAACCTCCAAATGGAGGAAACATAATCAGAAACATGACAGGGAAAATACATGATATGCAGATTGTTGAGAGACCGTAATTATTTTTACTCTTGTGATGTTATGGTTTGTGGTAGCCAGCTTGCTAACTGCGATGTTAGCTCTTTGGCTAACCACATCTGCACACAAGTCACCGCACTGCCACTAACCATGCCAGTTGCATACTTGTTTTTGCTATGGATCATTAAGTAGCACTATGCTGTGGTGAATATATAATTATCTAATATAATTATGTTCACATTTGTGTCATTGCTGTTGATGGTTCGCGATTTAGCTACCTGTGATGTAAGCTCTCCCACTAAACACAGCTGCACACAAGTCACTCCACTGAAACCAACCAAGCCAGTTATCTATAATTTACTGCTACTTATTTACTTATTTGCTACAAATCAGTGTGCATCACTGTACTATTCCAAATATATAATTATCTAATATATTATGTTTACTTGTGTTGTTATTGTTTATGGTCAGCGAGTTGGCTAGATCGCTCACTACACCACCATGGCAGATTATTTTTTTTTGTTGCTTTCCAGACCAACCTTGGTCAAGCCATTTTCACAAGGCAACACAAACTGCAAATGTCTAGTGCAGGGGTCGGCAACATGCGCCTACTCTTTTACTGCCCTGTTGCGGCTCCACAGCAGAACTAGATTTTGAGATAAAAATAACGTAATCCTCCTGTGCAGCAAAATAAAGCCCTGCTGATCATTCTAACAGTTTCAACAATAAACAGTATTAAATGTTGGAGTCATAACTGCTAATTCACCAAATTTAACCCTGAAGGTTGATGCGCAGACTGCTGGTCACACAGCAATGCAGATAACAATCTCGCCTAGCTAGCTAGCTAGCAGCTAATGAAACAGTAAAGCGAAAGATTTAAAACAAGCATCCATAATTTGGAGATGAATGAATTTGCATTTATAAGCACTCAGCTGGTTTCTTTGTATGTTTAATCTGCAACGGGAACTGTTAAACACTAAAAGTTTCTGAAGCTAAAGTCAGTTTCTCATTCACCAGCTTCTTGTTCGAATTCAAACAAGAAGCTGTGAATGAGAAGCTGACTTGAGCTTGTAAAGAGTCAAACTCTATTTTTGCAGAAAAGTTTTCTGACTGAGATGTGAGAAAAGTGGCTACAGCTGACCGAAAGGTTAAAGCAGAGCAAAGTGAGTCTGCATTTTCATTTAGATTTTATTTTAGCCTATACTAACACATTAGCACATACTGAGACATATTAACAGCAAAGATGGTAAAATGGACATACGATGTTGCGGCTCCCAAGCTGGTTAGATTTTTGTTGAAAGGACAAAATGGCTCCTCTTAACATTTTTGTTGCTGACCCCTGGTGCATGTGATCATTGTGCATTCTAAGTGAGTATAGGAAAAAGCTAGTAAATCCCTAGCAGGCACATGACATTAACCTGGTTGTCACATAGACCACACATTTGGGTGCAACTTGATGCAACAATAGTGAAATATTAATATGCAGCACAAGAATAAAATTTAGAATCACATCCAGGTATACACTACAGCATCAACAGAGCTGGAAATATCGGGTATAATCGCATAAGATCTAATTAAATGTGACCTTTACGGATTTCTTAGCAGTGGCTCTTCAGATCTGACCAGAAATCATAATTAGACACAGATCTTAAGGATTTAGTCAAAATGAATGCAGTGGATAAACATGTGCTGGTGGAAAAGTACGGCTCAGTGAGAGCTGCACACTGTTCTGGGACCCGTTATGTGGTTTCTCTTACACTGAAGCTGAACTCCTGGGCTTAGATAGGACTAAACAAGTGAATTGCTATATTGTGCTATTTAAAGCCCATTTCAGTATTTATTGTAAGTGGCTTTTGACCTTCCTGCCGGAGGGAGGAAACACACAAACACAAGCCAACAAACAAACAGAAAGGAAGGAGGCTTGTTTGGGAGGCAGAGGCATCCTCCTCTGCTTCTCTCTGAGGAGAACTGGCTCTTCTGAAAGCGGACAGAAATAAAAAACAGACATGGATGCAATAACAACAAACAGAGTAGAGGTCAGATTTATGAGACAGTCTCCGGTGAACTTTTAAACTTGCTGCTCCAAGTACAGAGAGTGAGGAAGCTAATACAAACACACCGTGAGGCCAGTGGGCACCCCTGCTGCTTCAGAGCTGTTGCTGCTCTGAGGTGTGTTAATGCAGTGCAGCATCACTACTCTACAACTCTGAAACTTCTAACCTCAGTGTGAGTGTGCTGGAGGCATTTAACTTTAGCTATCTGTAGCAAATCCTGGATTTAACTTGGAACAACTGCAGCTCATACTGAAATTCTGGTCAAACTTCCAGCGAAAGGATAAGGATTACATAGATTGACCATACGTACGCTTATTTATTATTCCTGCAAACAAGCTACACTCCACTCTTAAGAGGTATACATTTGGCTGACTAACGCTTTGTGGTTTTAGCCCTATAAGACTAGCTTTTAACCAGGTCATAGGGGAATGTCTTGGAGGAGGCCTGGGGTGGCACTGACCCTCCCAAAAAATCTGACTGGCAACCATCTGCTGGCGAATAAGTAACTAGGGTTTTGTGATGTTACAATATTTGCCCCGTGCCTAAGAACACCCTTCCCGTGATAAAATCGCAGTAACCCATTGTCTCAAGTGGCTTATTGCTTTTATTCAACGACGGCCAACATGAAATATGATAAAATACATCATTGTTCAGAAAATAATTTGAGTTATTATTAACAATAATTGACGCCCTCTTCTCGTGCTGGGGCTGAATCTCAAATGGTTCCCTGCTCCCTGCATCGCGTTGGAATTTAAATACTGGATCCTGCACCCCAACGGTGCAAATTTAGCTAAGAAATAGTCATTTAGGACTCTGCAAAATCCACACTCACTAAATGATGCACTATTTGGCTTTAGAGGCAAGAATTTCTAAACTTTCATAGCACAATATTTAGGGAATACGGAGCCGTTTGGATTCAGCATGGGTTTGACAGTACTTCTGACTGAAACACAGACATTTGAAGCGTGCAAGTCATTCAGGTGACATTTTTTTTAGACTTTTATACTGCTGTTTTACAATTAATCATGCCATAAGTAATTCAATTCAAGCCTGTGATATTACCCTAATGATGGAGCTGTTTAAGCTGTTAAGAACTTACATTACCAGTCTAAAAAAAGATTTTAGAATGGGAACTATCCATCCAACTGGTATTTGACTGTTTGTATGGGGTTCGTTGGAAACACACACACACACACACCCACACACACACACACACACACACACACACACATACACACACACATACATATATATATATATATATATATATTTATCTATTTATACACACACACGTACACACATACATACACAGCTAGCTGTATTAATAACACAGTTTTAGTAGTGGTATTGGTACTGGAATAGCTTTTCCCATAACTAGTTCCAGAGGGAGTTCAACTTTCCTGTCACTCTAAAGGTAATTTCTTTTCATTTTTCAAGAGGATGAGTAGAACTGGAATGGGGATGAAGTACTTGGCTTTTATGGCAGATCGTTCACTTATTAAACCAAATAACTGAGAGTGCATTTTGAGAGAGCATTTTGCATTGCTGCAGTGAGTATAGTTGCCAATGTAATAATGTAAAATTCAATACTCATAACCATGTCCTCAAAAACCCAACACTGCATGATAATAAAACTGAAAGGCAGTCAGAGTTGAGATGTAAGCAAGTTAAGCAGCGACTCCAAGCCCCAACTTTGGTGTACAGTAACAAACATTTGGATGGATGTTTTTAATCATCTTAGGGATATTTAGATCTAAAAGCCTATGCTTGAATGCTTTTACTTTGTTTCTAGGACACAAGTAAAATCTGATTTTGACCGTTATGTATGAATAGGAGAGAAAGAGAGATTTTTGAACTGCTCCCCAACAAGCAGTTGTCAGAAGCCAACAAGGTCTCAGCATATGTAGAACTTTTTAAAGCTTGTTAGAAAGCATCCCAGGTGGCTCCTCAATGAAGCTGCTTGAGAGAATGCCAAGAGTGTGTAAAACTGCATCAAGGCAAAGAGAGGCTACTTTAAGGCATCTAAGATATAAGACTTAAGAAATGTTTTTACTTTTTAAAGACATTTCTGGTGACTCCATAACTCCCCATGTGTTATTTCATAGATATGAAGTCTTCACTATTATCCTAAAATGTGAAACAAAAAGGAAAAAAAAAACCTTGATGAACAAGTGTGTCCAAAATTTTGACCGGTACAAGACCCAAGGTAGCTGCAATTTTGCCCATTCCCCTTGGCTGTGTTATTTCCAAAAACAAATTCTCATTAATGAGGTAGGAGAGACTTCGATTGGCTTTGACCTTTACTTTTGTTTCAGCGCAGCATAAATATCCCAATTTGTGCAAAAGACTTTCTCATCTGTCTCTGCCACTAATTGTGTGGCGCTGTTGCGAAGGGACAAACAGGCGAGTCACTGACCCAAAACCAGGCAGAAGTGATTATTAACAAGCCCTCCGAGTATTTCAGCTGCCCATCAAAAGTGAACTCAATGTATTCATTACACAAAGAGCTACAGATGCACCTCTGCTAATGGCGGGGCAAAACATGAAAAGCTTTTGTGTCAAAGGCGGGTGTGCGTGAGCGCAGGAACTGCTTGTTAATCAGAGAGTGGATAAACAGACAGGTGTAACCTCGTTTCCACTCGGGAGCCAATCTGTTTTTCTTCTTTCTCTCCCTCCTCTGATACATTTTTTTCCCCGGCCTGGCTAACGGTCTTCCCTCAGGGAGAGGCGTTTGTGGCTGTAGCCTCATCCCTGGTGTTGGGGAGAAGTAGCAGTTTTTTTGTGTGATTGAATGGCTATTGTAGTTTACTCCCATGTCTGAAGCATTTGCAAATGAAAAGCTACATTGGAAATCCGGTCGCCACAGGCTGTGCTCTTGAACTCAGGGGCTTTACACTCCAGTAGATTTCCCACAGGGCGAAAGGCCAGGGTAAAAAGCCACAAAGCAAGGACGATAAGAATGACTGATGTCGGCATGGCCTTTGCTTATCTGTGTCCTGAGTCACCAGTGCATGGAAAACTGAAGATTACCTGAACATCTCCAAACATCTCCTCAGTACCAGTCATAACACAGAAGCAGACAATACAGAACTTTCCATTACAAAGCAAACAGAGCAAGTCTTGTCTCTTAGGATCGCCTTTTACTTTGCAGATAATTGTAAATAGGCTTTAGAGAAGCGTTCATTCGAGGTACTCAGCGTCTAATAACAATCTATTTGTGGGTGGTTGAGAACACAGATACAATATCTATGCAATATCCTGGACTCGCTTAGAATTAAGTCTCTGAGGAAGTTGGAAGGAACAACCAAAGGAAAAAAAATCAGTGTTTCTGATGGAGGGAAGAAATTCACACATCATCCTCAGTCTGTGGCTTGATGGCCAAATAAACACGTCAGGCAAAGCCCCAGAGTACACCACAAATCTTTACAGGCTTCTCTGCAATCACGGGTGAGAGCAGAATACCAAAATACACACAGAGAGTGTTAACATCAGCACTGGAGAGACTCTAGCATACCAGTAAAAGGCCACGAAAAAGCCAAGCCAGCCCACAGCGTACTGGAGGACCCAGGGGAACCAAGGGTTTGGCTTTTGGCCTAAGCAGGCATCTCCCGGGGGGCAAAAACAAGGGTGTGGAGGGAAAAACTGCACACTCATAAAGTGTTGCTGTGTGCCATTGTGACAGACAGGCCCCATTTTGCATGCTTTGACAGAAAGCTGAATTGAGGCAGTCTGCCACACTAGAGAGGGGATGAGCTTGGTAACTTGAATATACGGATATCCAGGATGCATTGTTTCTAATACACATACACTTATTGCACTGCATATCTATAAGCATTGTTTAGAGGACTTCCCACTGGAAAAAATGAAATAAATTAGGTACTATATCTGAGGGTTTGACACAGAACTGAAGAGTATGTAGGAACACAAGTAGCTAATATGATGACATCCAAGCACTCTTTATGCTACATATGGAAATATTCCAAACAAAAATAAGACATCTGTACAGTTTAAAGTTGTAAATCTTTTAGTTATTGTTCTGTAGGTCAACTGGTGGCATGTTAAAGGAGAAATCCACAGCCTTCAACTGTAGAGATGACAACAAAATCAAATGGTGCATCACAGAAATAGATGGATTTATTTACAGTGGTGGTGATAGGAACCAGGGGTCGTGATGTATACAATGCAAGTATAGCCATTTTATTTACTATCCAAAATGAACAGTAAACCTACACGTGTCTTCTGAGTTTTTATATGTAGTGCTGAAAATGGTAAAATAATGGTCAATCATAAAAAAAACATGGGGACTATATTGCCTTCCAATGCCCTACATGTAGTAGTTAGCAATATTGGCAAAAATTATATGACAATAAACTTAAAATTTCTGATGGTCTTGGTATATATCACGTTGTGTGTGTATGTGTGTGTGTACTTATACATATATACTCAAAATCATTCCAGATGCTTAAGTAAAGCTATTTGTGTAGGCTAACAGTACAAAAGAAACATTTTAAACAACCAAAGTAAATCTGAAATATTTTTCTTGTGCATAATGGTAAAAACAAAACTGAACAATATTTAATAAATATTAAAAACCCATGTCGATATTGCTCTCTAACACTAGCAGGTCTGGCAAATAGTGCTGAATGTTGTTTCTTGTCTGAGTTTCTTCAAGGAGGAAGTTGGCTTCTTATTCACCAGCTTTTTGTTCCAATTTACTGTCCCCCTTTGAAATTCATAAATTCAAATAAGAAGCCAATTTCAGCTTCGCTGAATTTCTCAAGTCATTTGTCTCATATGTATGTCCCATATCCTCATATCGCCGACCGTCAGACATCGCAGGAGTTTTGAAAATATTAGTCATTCATGCTTCACTACCAGCTGTTTTGCATACAAGGCTCTGATCACAGAGTCATCTGATGCAGATGACCAAGTTAGGCAGCTTCTCAGGTGGCAGAACAGTGGCAGTCTGGTGTCCATGTTCAGCCAAGGCTAATCCTATGCTTACCTTATGTCTGCTGCCTCAAAGACAAAGTTAACTAATGCGTTTACATTTTTAAATTGAAAATGTGACTGAAACATCAATGATTCAGCCATTCAGCCAAATGGGATAGCGTTAGCATGGTTGTATGTTGAGTTAGCTGTGCTTATTTGCGACACACTGATATAATGATTATGACAAAACACATATTTGAGGAAGAATTTGACCGGTAAACCGGATGAACCTGTATATCACCTACTACTGCATGCACATCTCTGCCATGAATGGATTTTTAGGCAGCATATTTATGACCATTTTATGTAATAACTTTCTGTAAGTTCAGTAAGCTTTTAAAAGCATTGAACACTTGAGACGTCTGGTTCCCATCACCACCACTGCGAATAATTCTCACTTGGTAAGCTTTTCCAGACAGAAGCATTTCAAATTAAACCACCGTGAATGACTCTGTTTACATGTTAACCATTTAAATAATTACAGACTTAATTGTTTCCAATCACTTTTTATGCTAGCTTGGATATTTGAATATCATTAATGGTTAAAACACCCATCCCTACTGCAGCGTGTGAGGCAGAGCACGTGGGCGCGAGCCACAGACTCCACAGGGTTCAGTTACAGACAGAGATAGATAGAGTGAGGGTGAGAAAGAGAGAGAGAGGGAGGTGGCTACAGGCGACTGCAACACAACAGACCCTCGAGAGGCGTCTCCCTGTCTCAGTAAATGAGCGCGGGGCCAGCGGGGGTTTGGCACAGACCCACTCCACTCCTCTCCAACATCACGCCACCAGCACGCTGCTTAATTAAAACCATACCAAGAGAAAGAAAGAAGAACGAATGTTGAAAGATGAGAAAGATGAGTGCAAAGAGGATTGCGTTTATTTTGAGGGAAGAGCAGGGGGAAACCCCTGACGGAGAGAAGAGGATACAGATAGATGCGGGACTTTCCGAAGGGCAACGCATTTCACCATGGCAAAGATACAAAGTGATGCCTTATCAACATTACCATCTATGCCTGGAGTGGAGAAGCTAAGAGAGAGAGAGACAGAAAGAGACAGAGAGAAAGACAACGAGAGAGAGCCAAGAAGGATCAAAGCAAACATTTTGCCTGTGGCAGCCAGCGCTATCTGTTATTACTGGTGCATTACAGTAACAACTAGTCCTATATATCTGGTATATTCACATACAGCTTTGACGACATTAAATATGTCCCAGCTCTAGACTTGCATGTGCTCTTCTTACACCTGAAAAGAAAAACTAAATAAACAAAAGAGTGACTTACGACAACCCTTCTCGTCACTCTTATCGAAGCAGTCTGGAAAACCGTCACACTGCCAGCTCCCAGGGATACACAGTCCATCCCCACACATGAAGTTTCCCGGGATGTTACACTCAGTGGTAAAGTTATTCCCAGGAAGAAGCTGGCTGTCTGAAAACAAAAGAAAAAAAAAATCACACTACTGTTAGTACTTACAGCACTCTAAAATTACAATATATACAGAAACACACTTTAGGGGGTCAACTGTTGTGGGAACATCTAGGGCCTCTCCAAGTCAACTAGTTGACCAATATGTGGTAGTGTTCTTGGTCAACCAAGATGTTGCATTTTTGTATGTATTTATTTATTTATATATATGTGTTTGTCCAATGTATGAGTGAATTGTAGTTCAAATTTGTAGACATTACTACATATGGATATTTTGGACTGTGCAGCTAGTGAGTTTTTGTGTAAGTTTAAGTATCACTCTATTTTGTTGAATGTATTATTCAAGTGCATCAGTTGTGCACTGATGGAAAGATGACCAAGACCAAGACAGAAGCAACTACTAAAAAAAAAAAAATACTGCACTTTAAAATTTGTAAATATGATTTCAAGATGGTGGAATGTAAACTGTACAAACATAATTTCACTTACCATAAGGGCTAAACAATTAATCGATTTATATCAGAACCACAATTTGAAAGAGTGCAATTTTCAGATCACAAGAGCTGGAGTTTTAATTACATCTTACATCTTATCCTCTTGCTCAACATTGTTTTAGCAAGTTTTATGTGGGGAAATTTAATCTAATAAGGCAGAGCTGGTGATCTTGCAGTCTGCCACAATATATTCAGCTTTCAAACCTCCGAAAACATGGATGTGCTGGTCTATTTAGGCCTGTAACTTAATTTATAGAAAATAATTTGCAATACTGGTCTGAAAAATTGCCATTAGATATTTTGCCCCTAAGCGTTCAGCCCTACATATTACAATACAATTTAATAGCCATTTTTTCAGGGATGGGCGGGGAGGGGGGGTAAGGTGATTTAGTTGACATTTGTTTGAAAATCAGGCCTATTGGTCGACCACAAAGATCCTTAGTCTGGGACAGCCCCAGTCCTGTCTAACACAGAAATCTCCTTACCAACAGGAAACTCCTAAGCACTGAACATCTGCCACATCATGCATTATGATTTTTATATAAAAGAATGACATTATCATCCAGAGTAAGTCTCACACAGCGTAGCTTTGTGACATGACATTTATCCATAACTCAGATAAAACATTTTAAATGTTAATTAATTTCACTCTTAACAGCTCAACCATCTCACACAAGAAAGCTTTAAATATGGAAAAACCAACTTCTCAAACTCTGACCTTCTATCCAAACCAAGACAACAAGACTAAGAGAGGACGAGGACAAAAAGAGGAGCAAACTGAAACTAGCACAATAGTCACAGTTTTTCTGCTGGGGACAGGATGAGAGGCCAGTTTCAGATGAATAGACACTAATGTGGGTCAGACTGCCTGGCGGGGAGTTAAGACTAATGCTAATGAGGAGCGCAGAACACAAGGAACTTCTGACTTGGGAAAACACATTCATTCATAGATGACAGTGGCTTCAACGTGTTCGAGGTGCACAGCAAAGCTTGAAAAAATGGTGATAGATGAATTTACTATATATGACGTGCAATGAACATTTCATTTTATATTTTACATTATTTTGTTGTGGATAGTTATTTTAAACTTAGACTATTAGTGTGGTTTATTTCACAAAAATAGTGATACCTAAGGCTGTCAAACAATTGAAATAATTTATTGTGATTACTCACATTTCTATTTGTAATTAATGGCAATCAATTGCATTTGTCCAAGATTGTCCAATGCCAAGCCTTGGCTAGAGGGGTATGAGGCACCTCAGTATTGGGCTGTGGGGCAGTAGAACTGCGTTCTCTGGAATAGAACTCCATCAAATTCCTTAGGGATGAGCAGAAGTAGTGTTTGTATCAAGTCATACCAGCGTTATGTGCATCTTCCCACCTGGAGCACATGGAAACCCCTTAAATTCCAAGGCATATTACAGTCTAAGACTCATTATTCAGTAAATACATGGGAAAACAATGCAGTCTGGTTGAGTTATACTTGCGTTATAGAAGTGAGGAATGGAAGTCTGGACCTGCTGGCTGGCCTGGCCATTTAAAGTGTTAAAATACTACAAAGCCTGAAGCAAGCATTCAATCTTGGCGAAATGAACAGAGTTGGCTAGAGAACAAGTGTCCAGTCTTATCCACAAAGGGCCGGTGTGGCTTCAGGTTTTCATTCCAACAAAGAAAGAGCACATATGATCAGTTGTTTGAAGACTGAGACCAATTGATTAAACAGCTGGAGTCATGTGTGCTCCTGCTTGTTTGGAATGAAAACCTGCTGCCACACCGACCCTCTGTGGATAAGACCACCACCGATAGACAGGGCGTACAAAGGCAGCTGGTTATGCCACAAGTAAATCATGTGAATTATAAACACATTCAAACATAGCAGCAACGTCTCCTTTTCCACATTTAGTCACCATCTCTATTCCTTCCTCACTTGCTCCCCAGCCCTGCACCCTGTAACGGCGCCCCCTCCTGCCCCAGAGGACCTGATGTAAGGCCGTCTAATGTCTCACGCAATAAAGCGGAGAAAGAGCGAGAGAGAGAAAGGAACTGAGCGTCTGCTGCCAAGCGCTTTTATCTGCAGCTCTCCTAATTGTTATTTCTGTAATGTTCCACTTTAATTGGCAGCAGGACCTGCTCATCAGTGCAGACTTTCTGATGGCTCTCCAGTGACTTTTCTTCACCGCACAACACTTCAGTGTATACAACCACACACACACACTCACACACACACAATTCATATTTGTATGCACAAAGGTTCTCTCTCACTCTCTCCTTCACACACATTCCATCAAACCCAGACACACACACACACACTCTCTCTCTCTTTCTCTCTCTCTCTCTCTCTCTCTCACTTCCTCTTCTCTCTCTTCCTCTGTTTTTTCCTCTTCTTTCTGTTTCAGAATCAGAATCACTTTTTTTCACAGCTTGCTTCCTCTTTTCTCTGCCTCTTCTCTCTCTTTCCCTCTGCTTTTCACTCACTCCCTCCTCTCTGCTTTTCTCTTTCTTGTTTACTCTCTCTTCTCTTTATCTCTGTTTCTTGCTCACTTCCTCTTCTCTCTGTTTCTCGCTCACTCCCTCTTTTCTCTCTGACTCTTTCTCCCTCAGTCTATCTTTCTCTCACTTTCTTTTTTCTACTTCTCTCTCTACCTTTCCCACCCCCTCTCGCGCTTTCTCTCTCTCTCTCTCTCTCTTTTCTCCCTCTCTCTCTCTCCCTCAGTCTCTTTCTCTCCTTCATTCTTCCTCCCTGTCACTCTCTCTCTCCCCACACACTTCATAGGGTATGCCTGCATAACAATGGCTCTGTTTTAAAGGGGAGGGAGGTTAATTGGCTGGCTGCGCTGAGAGAGAAGCAGAGTGGGACTTTGTAGGAGGCATTGATTGATTTTAATAAAGCTCACCCCTCTGGCCTACAGGCCAGCACTGCCACAGCCTATCAGAATTCTGCCCAAATCCCTCTCACACACAGGCAGCAGCGACTACACACTGAGGCCTTTCAGTCTGAGATCTTCGGTCCGAGATCAGCTGTAGGGTTTCCTTCACGTATGACTAAGATTACAGTCTTAGGGCCAGATGTACATACGTGAGAAGACGAAGCATAAAACGTTCACATAACAGCCACAACATGCGCTTGTCTAAATTAACGCTCAGTTTACTTAGCTAAAGCTGCAGTTAATCACACAAACTGTGCAATGCTTGTGAGGTGCAGCATTTAAAAGACTCAATGAAATAATAGTAACTGTCAGTGATAGAGTGGCAAACAACAGGTGCAAAAGAGAAAATGCAAATGGAGTGATAGAGACATAGTAGTGTGTAGTAGATGGGGGCATGGTTTAGTGTTGGAAAGGAGTGGTCTGCCACCAGTTTATTTCTTTATGTTTTGTTTGCTTTTAGAAAGTGCAAACTGAAGTGCAAATAAAGGATCGGTCATCAGTGCAGGTCTATGGCTGGGTATGTTGTCTGGGTGCTGGTTCATGAACTTGTTATACAGCGTGAATAAATAAAATGAAAAATATTCCAGAGAGGTGAATTTGGGAAATAACATCACAGAAAGTCAGTGTTGTAGGATTTACTAAGTGAATTCTAGAGAGAGCGTCTGGACGGTTGAGACAATGTCTTTGGTAAACTTTTTTTCAGTCTTCAGGCCTTCAGTCTTCTTCTTCTATAGCTACCGTGACTGCTGCCATTGTGAAAGGAAGTCTCCAACAAAACGCCTCTGAGATTCACTAATTTACATGTGCTTTTCAACTTATTAGTAGAATGGGCTGTTGCCCAGTGTCTGTGGCTTTGAGTTACACTGTCTAAAAATAAAATTATAACTCTGTTACCATTTTTTATGCGTCTTCTTTACACGAGTATGTAATTTAAAGAAAATAAAAAATACAAATAAGAGCGAAAGTTCTAGTGTGCTAAAAATTGAATAAAAAATGGACAGAAAAGCCAAACCTTGGGAGGACTAAATATTAAAGTATAATTAAGAATTCAAAATACTGTTTGTGATGGCATTTTCTCTGCGTAGCAGTGCGCCAGTGTGAGTGCAGAACATTCAAACTTACAAAATAGAAAGAAAAAACAATAAACAATACATTCTACTTATTAATTTCAGGGCCATTTGTTCAAGAGGCAGGAAATTTAATGTAAAAGTAGATGCTACTAGTTTCCCAAACTTTAGTAAACTGAATGGAATATGTAACAAGCTGCACATCTCCACATATTTTGCTTTTGTTATCACTTTTTCACTTTTTCTTTGTGCTCAATCCTCCCTTAAAGTTATATGCATGATGCAGAGAAAAACATTCTGTGTTTTTCCATGTACGTGGCGCATAAACTGTATGTTTATGCTTGTATGCTAATTTCATAGAAAATACGCATGCCTTTCCAGGCAGAATGTGTTCCCTCCGCACTTGATCTTAAGTGCATTTATTCCACTGTGAAAAACTGAATTGAGAAGAACAGACTACATAACAAGCAGTATGATATCCATTACACACAACCAAAGTTTACATGTAAATATAAAAACTGAACAAACTGTACCAACTAAACTTACTAAGGTCACCAAGGATAAAAGAGACACTACAATAAAACGACAGTGATCCAGCTATAACACATAACAATCATAAATATTCATAATTAATGTTAAAAAGCCTAATAGCAGTATCCAATGAAACCTGACAGGGCCTACATCAGTCGCTGAGGCCGAGATATTTGAGGCCCAGAGTCCATCTTTGCTCGTCTGTCATAAGGTTTCTGAAAGAGCTTTTATGCAGAGAGACAAACTCCTTCCAGCCACAACACAAGCGCATGTGACAACACTGCCCTGAAAGTGTCTGCTGTCCATATGACTACAAAGAGCTCTTACGTAACGTGCACACACACTCAAACCCCGCATGCACGGCATACGCACTAAAATGACAGCTTAAAACAGTCAAAACAGTAACGCATGAAGAGGAGCACTGCTCTAAAGACACAGAGATAATGCTATAGTGAAATGCAACTCACTCTCTAAAGCCTTTTACAATAATCCTGCCTTCAGGTGGGGTTTTCTTTCACACGCTCTCCCTCTTCCCATCAACTTCACTCTCTGCTTCTACGTGAGCGCTGTACACATGCACTGACATCACTTTCAGTAAGACACAGCAAGCAGTATAGAAGAGAGACGACTGAGAGAGTGTGTTTCTATTGTATGCGTGTGTGGACTTCAAGCCAATACTGTTACGGAGGAGGAAGTAGATGACAAGCACGCTTCAAATTTGAATCACTGCTGTTCATTGAGGACACTGCAATCGCTTACATCACTTTGCCAAACTTGAATCACAAAGTTTCTACTGCACGACCAGCTCCTGTCTTTTCCTTTCTCAGATAGACACGATGATGAAAGAAGGCCTGTGTGCGTGTGGGTGCATCTCCATCAGCACCTCAGATGGCCTCACAGAGCACAGTCAGCTATGTTTGAGATCTGAACCCCCAGACAAGTACAGCTCTCATCTGCTTCCTCTGCAGCTGCTGAAGGTTACTGCAATAGTGCTACACTATGGGGTTTCCATCAGTGCTGGTGCCTGTCACCGAGAGTGATGGAGCTGTCTCGCAGGACAGACATCTGCCTGTTGTCCCTACTTTGACAGGAATGGTCCTTCTGACTGACATGCAAAATGGCAAACCACAGTCTGTTCTGTCTGTGTGACACAGGTGATTCTCAAATCGGTGCTAAAGCAAAACCAGACCTGCAGGACACAAAGTAGTATACCTCACAAGACTATCTCACTCACTGCCTCAAAGAACACTCCTGAAGGACTTCTAAAGATGTAATGCTGTGAAGTTCCACCCTTTTCAAACCAGCCATTATATCTTAGTCAGAAAGGCGCACCACTGGCAAAAGTTCCATCGTAACTTTGACTGAAATAAACCGATGGATGCAAGTGAGCACATACAGATGTGCAGAGAGCAAATAGCAACATAGCTGACAAAAATCCAATAGTTGTGGCCATCTTAGCATACAACAAATATCAGACGGTCCATGAACCTCTATGAGCACCTGAGACTAAAACTAGTGATGTACTCAAGCCACGTACTGAACTAGAAACCTGGCTTGCCTTTAGCTTGTGAGACCCAGACTTTGATTTGTTTTCACAAAAGTGTACTGAATTTTGTACGCTTTAATAAGGGTGAAATGAGTTTATAATCCTTTCTTCAATTTTAAATAATTCAATCTACTACAGCCTAGAGCAGTTAATAAAGATAGTCAGAGGCCTAAATATAATCAATAGTCACAGCATGAGTGTTGTGAGCATTAGAAGAAAGTGAGAAAAATGAGTCAGTTGTGAATAGTGAAGTTCACACACAATGACTTCCTGGTTTGCAATGGCAACAATGGCAACAACAATATAAACAATATTACAATATTTGAGAGAGAAGAAAAAAAGAAAAACTGTGTTTAACTTCCTACTGTCTCATCTGTCTTGAATGAATTTGTAATGCTTATTCAACAAAGTCGATTAGCTGTTGCTTGTCAATTGTAGAAGTACTTGTTTGACTGACTGACTGACTGACTGATTGATTAATTGATTGATTGATAGATTGACTGATTCATTGACTGATTAATTGATTCATTGATACTTTTACTGCCATGCAACATGTCGGTGATAATTGTTTCCAGTGTAATTCAACTCTGTAGTAGCACAATACACATAAATACAATATAACATATATATACAAAAGCAGTGTATGATACAACATACAATATACAACATACAACAACACATAGCACAGGAGAACCATGGAAAATTACACAATAACTTCATCAGCACATTCTTACAAAGGCTGGAAATCTTACAGACAGACTACATAAAATACCCTACTTCAGTAAACTTATCACTATAGAAAAAAGCTATTCCTGAAACGAGTTGTCTTCGTTTTTAAAGATCTGTAGCGCCTCCCAGAAGGAAGCAGATGAAAAAGATGGAACGCTGGATGAGAGGAATCTGTAACTCTTCTCTTTGCTCTTTCAAGAGTGCACTGAGTATAAAGTCATCCAAAGGAAGAGGTCTTCCAATTATCTTTGATGCTTTACATCTATGTTTACTTAAAAACAAAAACTCTCTAAAATGTCCTGTAATGTTCTTATGACACATAAAGTTATTCTGACAGTTCCGAACACACGACAGGAAGCACTGGGGGCGATATACACAATAAAAATAAAATCTCTTGTCACACAGAAAGAACTTTGAATACTGGCAGAACTGAGATTCATCAATCAATAGTCAATCAATCAATATATTACTAGATTAATAGACTGGAAAACATAATCCTTACTTGCAGTCCAAATGTACACTGTATTTATAAATGTATCTCTGATGTAACTCACTGAGAAGTTCCCCTAAATAACTCAAACACTCCATAAATTTTGGAGACGCCTATTTTGCGTCTATGGACCTCCTGTCGCGTGCTGGATGAGGCTGGCACTCTGTCAGGTGTTGGCATTTTCACTATGCCTCTTAGAGATGCTCAGACGCAGTGATTCAGCCAGCTCATGTTTCTCAAACGCTGAGCGTCAGATCGATGGCAAGGATCGGATGGCCTTGTCTCATCCCAATCCTCTCAGCCCTGTCAGTGTGTTAACAGTAATTTGATGCGAGGATGGGGAATGGAGCAGGCCAGGGACGAAACAGGCCAGTGGTGGCGTGGCAGGTGGCGTGCCAATTATGCCGGGCAAATATTGGCTCCTTCCTGGCTTACTTTAAGCTTCTGCATGGCCAACCCAGACACGCCTGCACCAAAGGAGTCATTTCTATTAGTCACCTGCTACGTTACTGCCTGTGTTAGGGGAGCACACACACTCACGCACACACTTACACACTCAGAGAAACAGTACGGAAACAGAAAGTATGGATACTGTATCAAAATTATGAAAAAAAAAATTATATATATATATATATATATGCTTCAGTAAAAGCCAAAAATCAGCATTTAAAAGTACTCAAGTATATAAAAGAAAAAGTAAACGTTAAATAGAATTTTTTTTTCAAAACATTAACTTTACTGCTAGACACAAGTTTGTAACACTCTATGTAACTCAGCCTAGTGAGTCTAACCCTTTTTAACAAACTCACAAATGTTTCTAAAATACTTAAACATCAGAACAAACTACCATCCATACCAATCAACCATTGCATTCCACAGCATTCTCCCTTGGTCAGTATCCATCTCCACTGCACTCCTGCTCTTCATCTTCCACAGCAGTGCGCTGTTAGCCAGCGCAGTTTCTTGAGCAAAATTGAATTAGCATAGTTATGGGCAGTTTCATTTTACACTAATATGAATCAAAATGGATTGGCTGTGGGGAATTGACTGATCGACTAGAGAAAAATGAGAAAAATCTAATGTAATTTCAATAACAGACCAAATCAGAATGCTTATAAACATAATGGTTGGCTATACTTCCAGGCGGATCTCTTGTATTCAGTTAGCGTGGAAGCAGCTCAATTTATGGCACAATGAACAATAAATGCAAACAAAAATGACATTGACAATAATGGTACACTTGCAACTGAAAACTGAAAACAAACTCTTTACTCTTACAGATGAAGATAAAATGCCAAGCACTATTACATCACCAATAAATGCACCAGAATGTAACCTAGGGCTGTACGTTGATGTGCTGAATGCTATTTTTTAGAATTATTATTTTATAGATGGTTTGACTTAAGGCGACATAAACTCTAAGAAGTTAAGGCTATTAGCATTTATGCGACAAGGTACATGAATGAGTGTTTTTACTCATATATCCACTCAACTGAGAACAGTTTAAGCTTTGATTGATTCTACACATGATCCGGTGTAAATGGCAGAACAGTGCAGTACAGCGTTTCCTATCAGCCAGTAAGGTAAGCGAACTGGCAAGCAAGGTTAGAAGCTTTAGAATGACATAAAAAGACCCCAAGACCATTAAATCATTAATCAACGGTTTCAGCTGCCTCTTGAGCAGAAGTTCAGTTCATGTTAGGGTCAGTTCTTGTCGTTGAATGTGCAGTGAGAAAACAGCCTTATAAAGCAAATGCTTCTATACCCCACAATGGCCGGTGCAACTCTATGATCATATTAACCACACAAAGTCAAGAAGTTTAGTGAGAAGATTAGTTTAACAAAAGCTTCTGTTTTTCTAATATCTCAGTTAAATAAATCTCAGGATTAGCTGCAGTGCAGGGCTACCTGCATTATCCACCCGGTAGTACGTTCTTTGCTGTTGTGACATAATGTTGATTTGTCCTATACTATAGAAAATCTTTCAAAGTAGCCTAATACACAAGTACAGTAACAAGGTGCAATAACTCAGGTATTTCCCACCCTTGCATTAATTTTAATGTGTGTGCGCACAAACATGTAAATGTGTACATGAGCATTAATGTATGTATGCACACGCACAAGTTAATGGGGAAATGACCTTTCCTTTCACTAATACACACTGGGACTGGCAAGGACATGTTAGCAAGTGACAAGAGAATTAAATTTAGCACATGATGTTTTGTGTGTGTGTGTGGGTATTCTATCCTTAGTCACAGTAAGGACTATTCATTTTAAAGACATTATAGGAATTCCACTGATTTATTACAAGCTGTGCGTGATAATATAATTAAGATGTAAAGAAAGTCGCTCAGAGTGTTTTGAAGTGAAACGCTCCCTCATAGAGTCAGAACTGTTCACAGTGGTGGTGATAGGAACCAGATGTTCAAGATGTTTAATGCCTCTAGAAAGTCACATCACAGGAAGCTTTTGCATAAAACAGTTATTAACACTGCCTGAGATTCTGTTTTAGGACAGTTTTGTTATACAGTTTAGGCATAAAACATATATTTTAAATACATTAATGATGGAAAGATGCATGCACGACACTGTAAGGCAAAACAGTCCCCAAGTCTTACTACTATCAACATTACATATAAATACCCAAAAGGACATGCAAGTCTACTGGTTGTTTTGGATAGGTAATAAAAAGGCTATATTGGTGCTGAAGACAATGTGACTCCTGGTTCCTATCACCACCACTGTAATGAAACCGAGTCGGCAAGTTTCTCTACAATGAACCAACAGACATCAAACCACTCTGAATGATGAACTGAATTATGCAGAAGTTAAAAAAAAATCAATAACATTCCCCTTTAACCCAGTCCAGCACTACATTTATCTTCCATTTAGAATGCTGTGTAGTCCAGGACTAAATTTAATCCCTGTCTAGGATATGGATCTAATATTCTCACTTACTCCTGCCTATTAACTTAAATCTGACATCAGCCCCAAAATTACATGACAGAGAGTAGAAAATGTTAGTATTACTACTCATAGAGCGCTCATAGGGCATATCATGAGGTTCGATACCTACATCATCATGCTGTCTTCTCTACCTGCTCAATGGCTTATGGATCTTGACATGCATACAACAGCTCAAGTGCAGGTCAGTTATTGAATGGAAAAGTGCATGACTGATGAGCTACCAGCAACCAAAACAAGGCTGTAGAGCCTGCTGACTAAGAATTCTTCATGAAACACTCTGCAAGGCCTTAACACAGACACACAAACACACAGTTCTGAAAAATCCCCATCAAGTCTGCCTCAACTAATCCCCGCTGTTGCACAAAGCACACCCTACTGAAGATGGGAAATCGCACTCGAGAGAAAAAAAAGCAGTTCCTCCTCACTGTAATGCCAGAGAGAGAAAGAAAGAGAGAGAAAGAGTGGGGCCCATTGTGATTCTGACAGTCGGGGAATAAAAAAGCGAGAGATGGATCAATACAGACAAGGCCCTGAATGGGCTCCTTCCTTTGTGATGGGCTCACAAGGAAAATGAGCTTCTTTTATGGCCGAGAGAGGAAAGTTATTTTCCAATTACAGTGCTTTTAATGGGCCTGGCAGCTCGGGACATTTCACAAGCACAGATGGGGGCTGGAGGCAGTCTGATGGCAGTCGAGAGAATGTGGTGGAGAGAATGCTCCCCCCTTGGTCCCCCTGCACAGCAGCCGCAGGCAAACTCCTCCACCGCCACAGCACCAGATCTGATACTAGCCAGCGCTAATGAGAGCTGTGACAGGTGAAAGCAATGCTGGGATTTTTGTGTTTTGGTGTGCTGAAAGGAAATTAGCACAAAGTATGAGAAAGCATTACTCCTCACGTCAACAGAACACAGAAGCAGTGCAGGTTTACATTAGCATCACACTATTACTACTGTATGTAGAGATAAAACTTAAGGAATAAGAATACTGCTGTCCTATCAAAACCTCATAACTAATTTTAGATCTTTCTTACATGATTTGAGGGCAGCTTTCCTGTACACTGCATGAAGATTTAATTGTAAATGGAGCATCAGAAATGGCGCAAAACTGCAAAGAATTCCTACCTTGCATAGTGATTGGATGAGAGGCATTCTATAAGTGCTAATCGCCCAATAATGGCACTCTGACCAAATCGCTTTTAGGATCACGCCTCTTATTTGCCTGCAACCTAGCAACAGCAGCAAGCCGTTGCTAAAAAGTAACAGGCAACAAGGTAAGAAGTTTAAAATTACAAGTAAACCTGCCAAAATGAATGATAATTTCGAAGAATCTCCCACGCTGTCGAAATGCAAAGTTTTTACTTTCAAAGCACAACCACCCACACGATTCTTATTTTAAGAACTGCAAACTCTGAAGTGTGCAAATAAATATACACAATGACTAGCTAAGTCACTGAAATTATAATGGCAGACTAAGCTATTAGTTATGTATCACTCATGGCCACATCTGTTGACAGAATGTGTTGCTTAGCAGCAGCGCTGACACAGATCGGAACTACTGTTCTTTGTAGAGTGTAAATAAACGTTCTTGTTAATCAGTTTCTGTGCCATCCTTGTCTCAAAATCTAATACATCTCAAAATGAAACTAAGCTTTAATCACAACAATTCACTCAAAGTCGTGCTGTACCGTGAAACAGTGGCACTGGTCTGCTGATCTTCAGCACATAGCTGACGACTGCAGCACCTGGTGCCATTAACTCATAATTCAGCAATTCTCCTGCATTACTGCACAGCTAGTATACATTGAAGGAGCAATATGTAAAATGATGAAACTTTACTTACCAGTCTAGAAGAAATGTTGCGAGTTCAGCATCAAACTTCATACCTTCACTTGCCTAGAGCTGTCTCCAGTGGTGAGAAGCAACACCAGTGTTAACTCTTGTTTTGCTTCTATTTATGTCACTACTTTTCTTTGTGGTTTCTTCATCTACTCATGTTGGACTGATGACAGACTCGTCACTACAGTGACTCACTATCGCATCTTGATGTACACAGTGGTACGAGACAGGATGAGCTGGGGCTAGCTAATTAGCATGATAACTTCAGTAGGTATCTTTGCTAAACGGTAATAGACGTCTTTGATATGATGCCAAAACTTATTTCTTCACATTCTATTGATAATTTTAGTAAATTTTGGAATGCTTTAAACTTAAAAACTTGCTAACAACTTGCTTCTTTAGATTTAAGAACACTTTGCCCTTCAGAGACAAAACCTTGTGTTAAAACAGCAATGACATGCAAACTTATGGTGCACAAAGAGCTCCGCTAGTTTGTTCTTCAAGGCTATGTTCACATTCTCAGGCTAAAGCAGCACAAATCTGTTTTTTTTGCCTTAATGTGATACAGATTTTTTCAGAGCTGTGTGAACACACGAATCTGAACATTTTGAATCAGATCTAAACCACTTTCACATGTGGTCCTAGATCAGATTTGATTTAGGGCCATGCAACCCTAATGAGAAAAGTCAGAAAAGAATTCATGTGATATTTTTGTTTGTTTGTTTTTCACTGTGCATGCACCATCATTCAGTGTTACTGTTGCAGCAGTGCCTAACCTGCAGTTGACAGTAAACAGTGCAAAAGCAATGCATCTGAACCTTTTCACCTTCGTCTTTTGCTACTAATGAAGAGCTGAGAGCCGTTTAGAGCAAATTATCTTGGCAGCGAAGGCTTGTTCTGCCGATTCGTTTGTTCGTTGTTCATGGCTCATGATGTTCGTTCATGTGACATTACTGATTAGGATGTTGACATGTGGGTCGTTTCAGGATACAGGTTCGTTCACATTAATGACAGATTCAAGTCACTCACATGAATGTGAACCACCACGTTAGAGAGAGCGGATCTGAGTAAAAAAATGGAACTGAGGAATAAGGCTGGTGATATGAATATAGCGCAAATATGCACACATATGGTCTGTTCCAGATGTGGTGCAGCTGCATTAGTATCACTGTCGTTCCACTCTATGTGGCGAAACATATCCTGCTGATTAGAACATACAACTCTCACAGAACAATCAAAAGAATAGGCCTAATCAAACTAATGAAATGAAAAAGAAGCATAAAACTGCTGACTGTGACTGTCTGAATCAGTGGACCCCAGTGCTCCAACTAATCAGTGATGCACTTTGTCAGCAGTAATGCATGTGGTCATTAAAATGCAGACTTGGTTTAGTCTAGGCAAAAATTAAATGTAGTTACAGATTATTCCAAATATTCAGTGATGCACTTTGTCACCAGTAATGCAAGTGGTCATTAAAAAATGTGGATTTAGTTTAGTCTTAGTTACAGTTGAATATAGTTACAGATAATTTCAATTATCTGCATAAGATCAGTGTTGGAAGAATCTGCCTCCAACACTGATTCTAGAAAGAATTTTAAGGGAAGCGAAACCCTGAAATCATCTTCAAAGGGCGATTTCTACTCAGAATGGTTTTAACATGAAAATAAAAGAAAAAAAAAAATGCTCTCAGCTCAAACCCACAAGCAGCCTGTTTCCCTTTAAGACTTCTCTGCTCTCTTTGTTTAGTCCCTGCACAAAAGCAGACTGTCGTGAGAGTTGTAATTTGCTGTGCATGATTTGCTGAAACAGTTGAATAGCGTTCGGGGGCACAGAGCGTGTGGCATAGCAGATTAGCAACAGAAGCAAAGCCGCTTTCCCCTGCAGCTAAGCTAACGCCGTTCGGAGGCTCTCTCATTGCTCATGGGCTTAAAGCTCTGCTAGCCAGTCACACTTTAGCGAAATCTGTGAATGTAAATTTCAAAACAGCTGAGCCTGGCTGTAGCACAACTGACATAAAAATCAATGCCAAGCACATGCCAATATAGAGCGTTACACAAAGACTAGAATGTGTTTTGAAAATGTCGCACATTTATTTATTTATTTATTTTTTTTTACAAGCTTGGTCCTGATATTCTTGCAGGGATTCTCTGTTTACAGGCTGGGCTCCAGGGCCCGCAGACACACACACCACAGTCTGGGTATTAGGCATTTTGTTCCGCACAGTTTAAAAAGGGTTTGCTCCATGCTCAGCATGTGGTCTTATTGGTCGAATGCATTAAATAAATGTTAAGCTCATCTCTGTGTGTGTGAAAACACAAACACACACGCAAACACACATACACACACAAACAGGCATTGACTGTGTGAAGTCTATGCAAATCGCCAGTGCTTTTCTCTTTGATTTGAAGCCACACGATCAATGCCATTGCAGTGCTATAGTAACAGTGATGTCTCCATCTGTGTGAATTAAGTATTCCAACGGAGTGTCAAATTAACAAGTAAAAATGCTCAGAAAACAAAGCATGCATTAGCAACAATGCTTCTGTCTAGCTCATTTAAATATCAGCCTTTCAGGCTACTGCATCTTTGGCCTTGGCCATTAGCCAAGAGGGAGTACACTAAAACCCTTTAGAAGCTTCCGTGCTGTTTGGAATGGTGAATTATTAATGATACAGCTGTGTCCGGACTCTCTATGAGAAGGGCATGTGTGTGTTTTTGTGTACACAAAGACCCCGCATGAGAGGAGATCTGCAGCAGAGCGGGATCCGATCCAGAAGATGAGACTGAACACATCCAACCTCTCACCATACAGCAGCAGCTGCTCCCTCAAGGTCAACACCAAAGTCAGACTGCTGTATGGATCCTGAAGATCCCCTTAAAGTGATGGTCTGGCGAGAAATCAAATTCACACAGTTTTCCCCCGTACCCCAAACACTGTCAATCTGCCAGGTCGTGTTTAGTCTCCGAGGTTTGGTTCTTTAGTTTTGTACTGTTGCTACGTGGCTAATGTAGCTAACATGTATTGAAAACATATACACCATCAATCATGCAAACTGCATGCATACATTATCACCCACTTGCCTTAAACCATGTCAAGTTGTTAAGTAATCTGAAATGGATCTGCCTACAGCGGCCCCAGCAAGTATTTGTACACCTTAACTACTGGTAAACTTTAACGACTGATATGATATTCTGATATTTTATTTTCAAGAGCAACATGTTCAGAGTGTTCAGAGCATGGGGTGGGACCTATTTTACTTGTGTACCACACACACCATGCTGCAAAATACAGTCAAATGAGCTATGATAATGAAGCAGAAAGCCAAATAAAACTAAAAGGATTAATTCATTGCCATTGTCAAACACTTTATACTGCATACATATTTCCGGTAGGTCTACCAGGCTTGAAACAATTTCCTAACCACAAGTCAGAAAACTGTCGAGAGCAAACAAATGTATTGTGCTCTTTTATGAATTTTAATTTTACGTAAAGTAACCGATTTTACTTCTTATCCATTTGGAAAACTTGCTCGCTCTACTACTCTGCAGTGCTAATGCTGTATATGTGAATGTAGCAGGCAGGCTGCTGCATCGCTCATGCCAAGCAGAGGTAGTAAGTTCAAAACATGTCTAATAGATTTTTAAGTATGAGCAAATACCTTTCAAGGCCAATGTACTTTCTGATGGACTGTTATCTATAAAAATGGACAAAAGTATATTGTGCAGCTAAAAACAGTTACAGCCATTCAGAAGCCTGATTTTTGCCAGACTATTGTTTGTTTTTATAGATAAAAGTAAGTCAAAATGTCAGAAACCACATAAGCAAGCCTATAAGAGATTACTTAACAACTCAACATGATTAGAGGCAAATGTGTGATGATTTATGCATGATGCTAATTTGTTCGATATGCCTTTTTTTCAATTTCATAGACAGCAGTATGGCATACAGTATCAGAAAGCACATAATTAAGTCTCTTTGAGATTATTTAACAAGGCAATTTGAGACAAGTTTGTGATGATTTAGGCAAGCAGTTTGCATGATGCTAACTAGTAGGGGTGCGGGAAAAACTCGATTCTTAGATGCATCGCGATGCGGACGTGAACGATTCTGAATCGATTCACAAACGTCAAAGATCGATTTTCTTAATATTTAATTTATAACGTAATGTTGACGGAACGCAAAAGGCGGAACTGGAAGTGCGGAAGTGCAGCGCCCGGACAGTCTGTGGCGGCACATAACAAAAACACTACTGGATGAGTGAGAAATCCGACCGGCTCCCTCTGCATTAAAGCCAGGTTAGGTCAGGAGTCACAACACAAATGACAAGAAGAGACATTTTGCCTTTCAACAAAGTCAAACCACCTCGGGAACCACAACATTTAATGTCCAGTATGTGTTAATGTCGTAGTATGGGCTAAAAATATAAACGAGAGCGCAGATTTACTCCGCTCCGCTTTAAGCTTTAGCTATAGCCGCGTTCCTTCCATCTCCGCCAGAAAACTTTTCTTCAAAACTAGAAGAGTTTCTTGTAAAACGTCTCAGAATCCGGCTGTTTTACGAGGCTGAAGTCGCTTCTCATTCTCCAGCTTCTCGTTCTAATTTTCCTGTTCCACCTTAAATTCTGCCTTAGGCGTCGACTGTAACTGCTGCAGTGTTTAAGATGGAACGGGAAAATTCGAAAGAGAAGCGATTCATCAACTTTTTTTTAACTCTCGTTGCAGATTTAACCAACCGCGCTGCTTATAAATGCGAATAAGTCCTCCCAATGTTCATCTTAATCTCTGTTTTTTCGTTCGCTCCTGGCAAGGCCGGACTTCGGTGCTATGTGACCTGCTGTCTGCTGTCTGTTCTCGGTCGTTGACAACCAGGGCTTTCGCGCTATGCTGCACACTGTGGAGCCGAGATTCAGCGTCCAGTCTCGAAAATACCCCCCCACTCTCTACAACGAGACCAAAAGGGTGGCTGTAACGTGCTGCGTGGACACCCATTACCACTGGATCTTATTTCAGGGTAACAGCGCATTTTATCGCAGATGAGTGGCAGCAGTGTCTCTGAATGAGAGCCTTCTAGTTCACTTGCCACATCACTTCCATTTGATTTATTAATAAAAGATATTTTAGATATTTAAAGCAAAGTATTTGTAATGATCCATAATACATTTACATTATGGATCATTAGAAATACTTTGCTTTAAAACTACCAAGTCCTCAGACAGTAGGAAGATAGAGATCCTGTATAGAGAAAAAAGATGCATCGAGATGCATCGATAATCGTTTTAAAATCACATCGCAGCCCTCTGAATCGTAATCGAATCGAATCGTGAGGTGCCTAAAGATTCCCACCCCTACTAATTAGTGTACATTGCTTCCATTACTTGTAGCCGGACTAAACATGTACACTTCAGACAGCGAACACGCCTTGGCTGATCGACTACTTTTGCAGAAAGGGGGAAACTGTGTAAACTGGATTATTTACTAAATGATTGCTTGAAATGGTGCACTGAGGCCTGTGAGTGTATATGTGTGTGCGCACATGAGCAAGAGGGCACAGTCTCTCTCTTAGCACACAGACCTAATTGCAGATGAAGCTCCTTCAGTAAGTCAGCTTAACTGACCTTGATCACTTCAGTATCTCTCAAGTAGGGCAGCCACCATCTCCAGCCGCTGTGCTCTTTAATTGGCTACAGCTGACTGAATCACACGTCTCGAAGGCATTTCACACTTAACTCCATATCTGCTTGTTTATTTTCATTTATATATATATATATGAGAAAACAGTGATGCATAATGCATATTCTTCATCAAAATGATTCATCCGACAGGCCATGAAGTAGACTCACAGTCTGTGATGATTAAATTAGTAGAGGCAAGAAGCACATCATTTGATAAATCAATCTGTAACCACAAAAAAGCTTTATGGTTATAAAAAGAATCAATTTCATAGTTTAACTTCTTTCAATTACATTGTCTGAGTGAATTATGAGAACTAATTAAAGTTGCAGGTTTTTCTCTTTCTGATGCTCTAAATCCGTAGCAGCAGTAGCAACCAATGTGAAGGCCACAGGATCTTACTGGAACTGAGAAGAACTGAATGTGATGCTACAACACAGGGGTGGCTTGTCCATTTAAACTACCTACAAAGTGCTTAGTAAAAAGAAAATGAAAAAAAAGAGAAATGTTTTTTGGAATTGGAAATCTTTCTGAAAGAAAAGTCTTCCTCTTTAATCGATGGGCCTAAATACCATTTTCTTAAAACAGCGCACCCTACTGTTTAATAAAATAACTGCATTAAGCAAAGTATAATGCTTAAATAGAATGGATGGATCTAGTCAGTTGGTAATTTACTTCTAGTAACACACATTAGACCTTCCTCTTTCTAAGCGCCGCGTAACAATGTTAAATGAGTCATCAACTGGGTTTGATGAAGTTTGATAAATACTTCATGTATAAAATGCATCATCAGCATAGCATTGCACTCAATAGCTATTAGCATTACTAGTATTAGCTCATCTGAAGGAACAGTCTCCATTACTCAAAACTCCCTTATCTGGCACAAAAACCTGCTGTTAACATATTTTACTGGTTTTATTAATGTTAACATGGTTTCTTCAATTCTTTTGGCTTACATTCATTTTTCTTAATTCTCGGAAATGCATATCAGCAATGAACATTTTGTAAATCCAGTTCATTTTTAAATAATGATGCTTTAAATTGTACTACCAGAATTTAGTCTGTTAGTACGACTGCTATGGATGCCACAGACCCCATGCCTTCTTATGCACTTTGCATATTTTCTTCCTGCTATAGAGCTCAGCATCCAAACTTGACCACCAGCAGCCACTGCTACTACAACAGCCAATCTTGAAAGAGGCATTTTAATCTGTGTTAAAAAATCCACTCTACCCCATGCCAAAACCCCTATAATTAACTTCCAAGTCCTAGCTACTGTAAACCATGTTCACATCCAACATTGAGTAATTGAGCAGGCCAGGCTTCAATATCATAATCACTTTCTGTAGTTATGAAGGGCCATTACTTAACTACCATGGATCACGCAGCCTGTACGCCTGCGTCAGCACTTCACCCAGAATGCATAACTTCATCAGGAAACCATCTATGTGCCACAATATCATTCACTTTACACAAATGGAGGACATAGGAGCGGAGCAGATAAGGGCAGGCGTAATTTGAAACGTCCTTCCATTGCTCAAAATGACAGCCAAACGATGGTGCTGCAGATCCAGAGCTGCAATATTAGTCTGGAACGAAGTATATTGTCTTCTTATTGTACATAAATACACAGAAACTTTATTGTTAATCTCGAAGCAAGTTTCCAGAGTAACATTGGCAACAAAAGAACTGCAAAAATCAAATATAAAATAGAATTAATAACCCAAGTATTATGATAACTGTACTATTTTACGGTGCCTGTGTTACACAGCTGGAAACCATACAATGCATATCGCTTCTGTCATAGCATAACCTTGCAACTCTTTGTAAATTCTAGTTGACCTGTATTAAGTTGAAAATGGTACAAGGCAATATTTTATATTTTATGTTATGAACTATGTTTGTTGTAAATATATATTCATTTCAAATTTGATGCCTGCAACATGTTCCAAAATAATGAAGCTGTTTTAGAACATCACCTGTTCTTTTAACAATAATTAATAGTTGTTTTGGGCACTGATAACACAAACTGATCTGGCTGAAAGTGGATTTGTTTGGCCATTCTTCTGTTATACAAGTCTTCAGTTGTGCAACCATACAAGGCCTTCGTAGTCATATTTTAAACTTAATAATGCACCACGTTTTCAAGGAGGGCGGTTCTGGACAGTAGGCAGGCCAGCCTAGCACCTGCACACTGTGATTATGCAGCTATCACATGTAACACAAACAGAATGTGGCTTGGCATTGTTGAAATTAGCATGGATGTTCCTGAAAAAGACATTTTCTAGAAGGCAGTATATGTCATGTTCAGGGTTAATGGTAATTTCACAGTGGTGAAGATTATCCACGAAGTCTCGACCCAACCTTGTTCATGAAAGATTAGGCCTTTCCGGCACGCTTTCCGCCATACCCAAGTATGTTTGCATCACCTGTTTAAAATGTTTTCTGAACATTTCAGAATGCTCCTAATCTTAAATGACCCCTCTCCCAACTTTTTTGCAACATGCTGCAGGCATCAATTTCAGTATGAGCATGTATTTACAGCAACAATGAAGTGGATAAAACAATAAATATGTTGTCTTTGTATTGTTTTTGTTCAAATACAAGTCAAAATTGACTAATAAATGACTGTTTTCTGTTTTGATTTGCATTTCACTTCTGTACCAACTTTGCTGGAACTGAGTTTGTACATTCAAGTTAAAAAATGTTTTTAAAAGCTTCAATTTTGCAGTAGGAGTATAATGATTTTCAGATTGATGCATTTTTAAGTCGAAGGGCAAGATTTAGTTTCATTTTTGATGTTTACTGTGTTAAAAAATGTCTTGATACAGCAGAGCTCTACCTTACATACACTACACAGATTGGTTTGGCACAGGAAAATACAAAATATAAAAAAAAGTCTCCAAAATGGTAACTTTACAGGAGAAGGCAAAAATGTTCTTTACTTTATATGTAAGTGAAGAGATTACATTCCAAGCAATTCTGGAGCATTTCTACTGGTTCATTCAAAATAACATTTTCACACTATTTATAGAGCAGTTGCCGTATTCAAACGATGTAGAAGAATAAAAATGGAGATGGCTTTTTTTGGACAGCGATGATACGTAAACAATACAGAACCAAATAGAATGTACTGCTTAACTTAAGTAAAGTTTAGTTTATAATACACAAAAATAGCTTTCCATAACACACATGGATGCCATGCTTAATCTGTGACTGTGGTTTCCAGGAAAAATAGTGGAGACCACAAGAGACTGTGGGGCGTTTCATCTTACATTTTGATAAACTGTTTTGAATGTTCACTTTTCCAGTTTTTCGATACTGTATTGAAAGGAGTACACTCTTATTAAGGAGCGATTAGGTTTTGTTGTGACAGTGATGATATCCAGGTTATTGTAGCAAAGCAGGGAGAATGTGGCAAACTGTACAAGTCCCAATCTCCACCCAACATCCAGACACAGGCTATTTTTAGAAAGCATCAAAGCTCTCTATATTACCTTGGGATTACCTGAGTGGGAAAGAGAGGTGGGTGTGTGAAGCCTGCTTGAGGCGATAAGTGAGATCCATGCAATCCACTTCCACATCCATGCATGGTCATTAAGCTCCACACTCGGTACGGAAATGAGATTTTTATTTGTCTGTGTGCAGCTGGCACGGCCGCATTAATTCTGCTCCTGAACCCGTGGCTGTCAGTGGACGAGCAGGGAGTTAAATGTCATTCGGGTGTGTTTGCAGGCTGTGCTGAGAGGTGACGTGCTGAGAGGCGGCGAGACGGCCCAGTAAACACTGCAACACTTCAGCAGCTTCTGTCATTCAGAAGTTTGGAGGTTTCAGATGACTAACATTTCTAGAACCTGAATGTATGTGTGTGTGTGTGTGTGTGTGTGTGTATTTGTGTAAGAGACATTGATGGATGAGGATGGTTCTGCCAAGTGCGGCCGTGAGTGTCCCTCTGATGGGACACAAAGATCCATATCTTGTCACAGCCTGACCTTGACACTGGTCAAAATAGAATTTCTGAGTGTGTGTGTGTGTGTGTGTGTGGGTTAAGAAGTTAACTAAGATTTTAACCCCTTAAATGTTCAGGACCCACCAGCAGTTCCACACTACTGTTACACACTTTTGTAACCTAGGAAGAACTCAGATGGTTTGCACTTTAGTCCATGTAGTTACTGAATAATAAATTTAGGATGTAATACATCTGGGATTTACGTATCATATTAACCTATCATCAATATAAACCTTCTCAAATTTTCAAAATGTACAGTTCTCTCCCCAAATCCATATAGTTCATATATGGAAATTAGCTCCAAAAACAGCCTTATTGTAAATGAATTATTTCTGTGTCAAGAGAACCAACTTGTACATATATCCGCCTACTCAGCCTACAGCAGTTTAGCTCCACCCACTCACGCTGAAGTTATAAGGCGCTTGGACTGATTTCTGAAGGAGGCACAACGCAGGACACTCAATCAGTACAGAGATATATATCAGTCTTAAAGGCTTAGTAACAAAAACAGCCTGTTTTAATCACCTTGTTTATAAGGGATAAAAAGAGATTAGAAAATGGTCATATAAAAATGCATTATGAGCATTTTTAGTACACAAAACAAATGTTTTAGGTGGGCTTTAAGGGGGAAAAAAATAGAACAAGAAAAATGTAGGATATGGGCCCTTTAATTGGTTCTGTTTATTAATCTTAAAGATTAGAACTGACTATCTGATCTAATTATTCAGCAGCTACAACGAAATTTTAAGTTATGTAGTTATGGACATCTGGAACTTAAAAAGTAACTTTAAGCAGAGGTGGACAATGCGTTATCATTATGGTAATAAATTGATGACAGGTTTTGCTGAGTATATAAAGGGTATCATCAGTACTTCTACAACCGCTTTTATTATAAATAAACAATTACAAACAGCCTGTAAACAGGAATGATCAGTTTATAGTAACCTCATAGTAAAAAGTAGCTGACTGGATGTCAGTGCATTATACTATTATCTTTTTTTTTTTTTTAATTGCAATTTTTTTATAGCTTTTTTTAATATATGGAACTACTGCTGGTGCATTTTGTCCAACTTTTTCACGAACTTCATAAAAAGTAAATATCATGATGAGTACTGTGTATCAATATATCAACATCTATGTATCGTGATAGATTTTTGCAATATCATTGTGTCTCTCTATCCCTGTCTCTCTTTCTCTCTCTCTTTCTCCGACTTCCTCTCTCTGTCTCTGCAGTTGGCTTCGGTTTGGTAATGAGCTCCAAACTGTGGCATCATCTAGGGCGGCACAAGCGATACATGTCGGCCGAAAGACAGGAGCATCCTTTCTGGGGGCGCAGAGAAGGACAGGCTTTGATCTGCGTTGTGGCTGAATACAGATGAGGAAAAGGATGAGAGGCCATACTGCAGGTCTACCCGAGAGTCAGAGGACAGGAACAACTGTTTCCTTTCTTTCTTTCCACTTTCTCTTTCTCTGTCTCCATCTCCTATCTCAACTACTGCATCTCTCATTTCTTTATAATCACATCTTTTTGCCTTCTGCTTGAAAGAGGAATCATTGCAGCACTGAAGTGAAGGTCAGCGCCTTCATTAAGAGTGAAATGGTTGACTGAGACAGATGACAGCCTTGAACAATATGATGAATGTCGTTAGTACACAAATAATCCAAGTAGACCTTCATGTTAGAACTGTATCCAATAAAAGTGGCTAACTTTTTGAGCCAAAAAATAAGGGTTGGACTTTCACAATATAATTGTCTTCTCAACAGTCTAGAGGTGGGCAATATGGTACCATAATTATCATGATAAAGTATGTAACGATACACTTTTCTGAGTATAGTCTTGTGGATATAGTCAGTACTTCTAAAACACTGGATATTTCATAATAAAGCCAGATAAATACCAATTACAGAGATTCTCCAAACAACTACAACCAGTGTAGTCACTGAATAAACCATATAGTGATAAGTAGCTGACTGGGTGTCAGCCTTCGACACACAACAAGCTTTTATTGAAGAGTTTTTACTGAAACCCTGCAGAAAATATGGTGGGTCTTTGAAACAGAATTCCCACCTTAATATCTGGTGTGAACACAATTTGCCTGTAACAGAGTAACACATTTCTAGGGGAAAAAAGCCTTTTTTAAATCAAACTGCTACAAAAGAGAAGCAAAATTGCTACATTTCTATTTTTGTTCAGCATATTTCAATCCTTCCTAAATAGTTTGTTTCTGCTAAGGTTAAACAAGTTCAAACCCCCAGAAAAACAAAATGTGTCAGATACTTTATCACGTATTGTGAAAAATACCATAACAACATATCGCCCACCTCTACCTTAAATAATGTTAAAAATGGGACAGTAAATCTGAATCAGACCAGTCATTCTCTAATTCTGAACATTAGCATTCCAGCCACAGGTAAGCCAGGTGTGCAAAGCCAGATGCCTCATTAATAATCAGAGCTTTATAAGAGCTCCCACTGAATAGACCTTCTCTTTCATGCCCGCCCCACCCCAGTGATCACATGACCCCGGGGACACTCGGCCCTTTCAGGCCTGCTTTGGCAAGAACAGGCCAAGTTGTAGTGCGCAAGCATGCGTGGGTTTTGGGTTACTACCTCTGCTGCACACTGTCAAAGAAGCCACTTAATTCAGCCCAAATCCCAAAGTTTTATTTCCTCCCTTCACATTCTCTTCTGAACCAGTAAAAACGTATCCTCTCCCACTGATCTGGGATCAGTTTCGTACATGCTCTTGTCTCAGTTGTAGTTAGACTTTGGTGAACAGATCGGTTTCCGGATCAGTTTCCCCAGAGTGAGCCGCAGCAGGGATTAATCGGTCCCAATGCACAGCAATCAGAGACAGGCCTCTCTCTCCGCACTGAGGGGAAGGCATTATGTTGTCATGGTGATGCTGTAATTGGAGGGCTCCAGTCGTCTGTGCTAGATGCCATTTCACAGTCTCTACAGACACAATGGGCATCACCAACACTGACGCCTTTGTCAAAGTACTGTAGAAGTATATGCTTCCTGAAACAGACCAGCACTGAACACTTTTAGGTTTTAATGGCCAGAAGGATGTGCAATACACAGCTGCTAAAATAGGGCCATGTACCAGCTGTAGGCCAATGTAATGGCACCTGCATGCTTGAACAATTCTTCACCCATCTTTATTTCTCTTCTGGTTAACTTCACAGCCACCTCCTGATTCAGTGACATAACTCACATTCACACAACACCACACAACAGAAACAATCAGCAGACTGCTTAACTCCCATACATTCACTTTAGGTAACCCCACCCCAAGTTTGTCCTTTGTGGGCATGTTCGAGGCCGCTCTTCATGTGGGCATGAACACTGTCCAGCTCCTGACAAAAAACGTAATGTTGAAAATATTGTTTAAACTATAAACTGAGATTACAAGTTTACAAGTTTATATGCTTCTCTTCCTTTTTGCACAATATTATTGAGAATACTAATAAAAAAAGCTGGAAGGAACAAAAAGCTCAGAGAGAAAAGGCTGGCAACTTCGGACAGGATAGGGATGAGCATTCTGACTAATTTTAATGTCTGGAAGAGTTAACAAATGGTTAACACTGGTGTTAAGAGGCTAGTAGCACAAAAAATTAGCTGAAAACAGAGCTATAGATTTGAAAATGTTTTATTATTCAAAAAAAGTAGAGAAAGCAGTAGTCTTTGTGCTGACTGAGTAACGGAGGCCACCTCTTCAGATATGAGCCAAAACTACAGCTAACAAAACTGCCTACTGATGGGACCCACTGTCTTACACAACATATTTTCTCATATTTTTACATCTGGATGATGTAGCAACATGTTAGTTGCTGCGCTATATCTAGCGCTATATCTGCCCTTTCAAGGTCAGGTCATTAACAACACATACTTTACAATATGCTTACATTTAGGTATTCTTTTTTCAGAGTGGCACAGTTTAATATAAATACTTACAAATCTGAGCAAACAGTCTTGTTAAAATACAGAAGTGTAAGTAAATTGTTAGTCTTTATATTCTCCGTCTTTCTGTGCTGAAACGAACAAATACCCAGATTGTGATTTCAGTAATATTTCAGTACTATACATATTATTATTATTGTTATTAATAATAATAATAATAATTAGTTGGTCTTGAGCATCAACAGCGATTAATGTTACATTGTGAATGTTCTTTAGACTGTAAAATCTATCTAACGTCACGTTGGCTATTTTAATCTACCTTTTTCTCTTCTCTCCTCTCTCTGTCTTTCTCTCTTCCTCTCGCCAGGTGCAGACAGAGGAAGACCGGGTTGGGTGTCACCAAGTGTCTCCACTTTCTGTATCCGTCAGTTCAATTAAAAGCTCTCTGCAGAGTTTTGTAACTGCGACTTCATGACATTTCATAAAATTCTGAAGCAGCGGCAATAATTTTGTAATATATATAGTGGAAACACTGCATGATGTAATTTAATATTACTATCAATCCTCACTCACAGTCACTGAAACAAGAGGAGATACTCTGTCAAAAGCACAGATACACTTTCTGTCCTTACATCTGCGTTTGTCTGTAGACAATGAAATATTTTATTATGATTTAAATTTGATGAAGTTATTGTTGTGCATACAGTCTTGTTTTGCATCAAGAAAACAAACTGTTCTTTGCATTCTTTTATCAATGCTTCTGTCATTTTTTGATACTGAAACAAAGAATAGATCGAGTGTGCCCCCTTCATGGTGATGAATTCTAAGTCAAATATAAATGTAATTCATTACATAACTATGTAATTAGTTATGTAACTGTATAAATCCAGCTCCATAGTATTAGTACACCCTAAAAGCACTGCTAAACAGTACTTTTATTTGTACTGTTTAGCAATGCTTTTGTACGAATCAGAACTGGGAGGGTATTTTGGAGGGTAACCTCATTCTATAAACTGTGTCATTAAAACAAAATGTGATCACATCAATCAGTCAAAAGTTCTTCCTCCTATCGTTAACAGTTAATACTGACCACAGTTCTCTGAGTCTGCTGAAAGTTTAGCACTCCTTTCTCCCTCTCTCCACTAGTTACTTTTCTGCCTTCTCTGGACAGGAATCAATCGAGCTGTGAGCACTGTGGTGTACCTGCTTATCCCTGGTCATCTGTCAGGGACATCCTACTTGCCATTTAGCCAGCCTGTCACATTTGTACGGCGGAAAACGGCAAGACAAGCGTTTTAGAGGTGCACTGGAGGGAAGCACTCGGCTGGCGCGAGGTACGCCTCATTTCTCTTCACTACTGCCACTGAGCCATCTGTCCTAACGGCTGGGGGTTGCCAGGAATGGGGGGGTTTGACAGAGACACATGACTCCAACCCCACAGACAAGCATGGGCTCTGACACCATCCCAAATGAGAATAAATGATGGCGCAGTCCAAAAACACCATCTACGCCAGGAGTTACATCTAGGACTTTTCCTGACTTGCTCAGTGTTTGTTTGGGAGGCAGAGACTGTTTGGATCCATTATACCTCATTAGCGGTAAGAAATCGCAGTATCTTTGCCAAAAAGGAGTCTCAAAGGAAGGTTCTGGTGATGAAGAATGACACAGAGCTTTCATTTTAGATCAGCCTCATCAGTTATTCATATCTAGCTTTGTTACGTGGATGATTACAATCATTTGTTCTGTTCCAAGTCAATTAGCCCAACCTGCTCTGCAAATGAACTGTCATGCACAATATCTCAGCCCTCATTTAACCATTAAACATGCGTGTCTATGATGATCGAAAAATAAGTGTACATGCCAGTTTCACTGTGACACAGACCTCAATGCACGCTTAAAGAGTGCATGCCTGAAGGCTTTTGTGTCAAAGCAAAAAAAAATCTTTTAGAACTCCTGCAGGGTTTCTAAATAGAGTATGCTGGAGAAAAACTCAAAGAGTATCTCTCTCCATTTCCAACCAGCACCCTCATCTACCCACTGCCATTAGCCAAGTCAAATAAAATAATGCTGCAGTCCATCGCAATCACAACAAAGCATGGTTCAAACCATTCAGTGACTTGCGAAAAGAAAAGTGCTGTTAGCTTGAAGTAACTTGCTATAAGTTTGAAGGAAGACAGGGAGGAAGATATGCTGGCACATCAAATCCATATATAAAGGTCCAGCTGTCAGCCACATTAATTAATCAATGGGAATTCATCATAGAGCAGCTTTTCAGCTTACAGAGTGAGGCTGTAAATGTTAAACACAGGAGAAAGACAATGCTCAGATTCATTGGCCTGATCTTGATGATATGCGTCTGGCTGAGGCTGACAGCAAAGCTAGCATTAAAGCAATTAACATCAGCTTTACATTTCATTTCACCTCACGACACCCAGTATGTAAACAGCAGGCAGGATTAGGTTTTTGTTCCAGGGAAGAAGAGTACTGAGCCTTCCCTGGTTCACCTCCAAGAGGAGATTATGGTACATCAGGACGCCAGAAGCTGTTAGGAGTCACGCTGGAAGGACTGATCTCAGGGCAGTTTTAAGCAGTTGAAGTTAAGATCTGAGCAAAGATGGCTAAACATTGATCAACATAACAAAGTAGCTTTTAATCAGAATGTCAAACCATACACTGTAGCTCAACGTATGTCATAACGCTGCAGTGTCTAAGAGTATTTGTGCCAACCATGCACCATCCAAATTAGCTTACAGTGCTGCGGTTATAGTAGACGGGCCGGGTACACCAAACCAGCCAAAACAGCAGCCTAGAATTTCCAATAAAACTATTAGAGTAAACTGGCAGTTGGTACAGTCCACCCAGAAATTCAGCAATAAAATGAACTCTGAATATATGAACCAACAATTTGGTGGGATAATGTACCATATCAAAAGCTCTAATGTTAAGAAATAGAAAGAGCTGCACACATCAAAGTGTCTTTCAGGCATTTTCTGGCAATAGGTTTTAATGCCTGTGTGCTCTGCTAAGTCCTCACCAAGATCTAGTCCTTCAAGAACTCCTTGGTCATTCTGTCTAAAGATACACAAAGGCTTGGTGCAATTCTGGATAACCAGTTATTGTGTTTCAAATGTGACGTGGTCAAGCAGGTTTCAGTTTTACAATATCCAGATTATTCTAGCCTTTCTCTCTGGGTAGGCCATATATGTGCTTGTTCAGTCTTTTGACTACTGCAAAGCACTAATGGCTGGTCTTCCTATGCATGTCATCAGGTCCTTGCAACTGATCCAGAAGGCAGCAGCACAGTCTTCAAACTTCTTACATTCCCCCATGTCAGTCCACTGCTGCAGACCCTTCATTGGCTTCCTTTAGCTGCCCACATCAGATTTAAAACCCTGATGTTTGCCTACAAAGCCAAAAAAGAGCAGCCCTTCTGAGCTGTTATAACAGCAACCGACCCCTTATATGAGAGCACCAACTATGATTGTTCTAATATTTAATTAATGGTAATTATCTCAGCACTGTGATACTGTGGTGTCCACTGATACACAGCGATTAAAAAATGCGAGTGAAAATTAATCAAACACTGGACAATTTGCATTTTTATTAGATGAAACAAAACCACATTCAGATACATGGACCCGATCAGATATGAGGGTTTGTTTCATCCATGTATTTGACCTTAATAAGTCCAGCACTAGAAATTATTTCTCAGCCACACTGGTGAATATTCAGCAAGAAGTTGGGAAAAGTTGCTGATGCTTTTCTATTTAAATCATTTGATAGCATATTTACTATCTGAGATTTAATCTGCTTGTTTACCTCACCTCTTGCTCTCTTTCTCTTCCTATGTAGAGCAGGAATAGAGAAATAGCTCCTGCACGTCCACATGTCGTGTGACACAACAAAGCAAATGAGCGCTGATCAGAGCGACAGCAGGAGGCCCAGCTTTTCTGGCACACTCCACTCCCCACTCGCACACACAATATGTGGAGTGTTGACGCACTTTCCTGAAGACAAATGATAAATATGAGAGAGGAGAAAAAGAGAAAGAAGCTCAATAACACTGCTAACTTTCAGTAAAAACCATTTGCAGGGCAATGGAGATAAATGAACAATCCGGACCACAGTCCACCACACACGCTGCTCACTGCTGCTGACAAAATGGCCTCCACCAAGTCCCTAACTCAGTCCACACACACTGTACTGCTGAACTTATGTGTCACACAGAGGCACTAAAGCTCTAACTGCTGTAACACTTCTACCTAAAGCATCCCGAAAGTCCAAAAAGATCTGCTAGTGGTGTACGACTGGAATCGGCCAGGATCGGAATCAGCTGTTTGCTCCTGACACACGATCACCAATTGTGAGCCAGCCAAGTACACATGTGCTGCATTTCTGAATGCTGTGCGTTCATGACCTTGCATATGTTAAGTACTTTTTACACCATTGCAGTAAAAAGTTCTGCAAGCATTTAGGCCATCCACTTTTTTGCAGGGTCAAAAAATTAAATTTACTGTATTTTGACCTTCAGATGTGCAACCAATGACAGTAGGCTGTATTTTGGCATCTTTTTGCTGTACAATATCAAAAACATGTATTCTGTTTTTCAGGTGTTCTTAATACATAAAATAATCAGATAAAATGTTTGAGTTCCTCTGATGGGTGGTTTGCTGCGTTGTGCACTGCAGTAGTTCCGTCTCGTGCAGAGTGGCATGCAATGCTCATCTGCCTCAATAGAGTGAATGCTGCTTTAGGCTCACGCTAGGCCCAGCCTCAGACGCTCCACCCACACATATATGGAGCAACTGATATCTACTGCACCTTAAGCTGGCCACAACCATGAGGATTCTGCCTGCTGCTTTCTAACTGGCTATCGGCACATATATGTGTTCATGCCAGTGTTATGCAAAATTCTCTGTGAATCCTTTCACAGGATTTTTAAATGCTTCGCCTTCAATGAACCATTACTTTTGTACTATATTCTAAACTATGGTTTGACCAAAATGTGTACAATAGCAAAACTGTCTAATTATGCTCTCTCTCTCTCTCTCTCTCTCTCTCTCTCTCTCTCTCTCTCTCTCTCTCTCTATATATATATATATATATATATATATATATATATATATATATATCACTTGAAAAGATTATAACAGATTTTCAGTCTGGCAGTAAATGCTGGGGAAAATGCAAATGAAGCAAAGAAACTCTGGTAAATGACCCTTTAATAGTCAGTAAAATGGACGAGCTTGCCCAGATAAAAGATGATATTGCAGCAGTTTGGCAAAAATGTGGTTTCCAAACAAATGAATGTGGAGAACAAACGGATGTTAACAGCGTTGCATGGAGTCAGAACGCAGAATATAGTTATTATTATTTATAGGCTAATTACATTACTTTCAGGGTAAATGCAAGCTAATGTAAGTCAAAGCTCTTGCATATGTGGTACTTCATTGTGCTGCTGAATTTCACCATGATCACAGTAATACTGCAGATGATAATCATTTGTCTAAATTTACATTATCGTCCAAGCTTATCATCACATATTTAAAAGTATCAACACTATTCGTTGAAGAAGTTAACAGTAACTGAGACATCCTCGAGTTATTGGTATATTACATGTGACTCATAGCCCCCTTTTAAAAGTCACCTACCCCTACATGCCACACAAAAACAACAATTTGTGGTTGGATATTTTGCATGTTAGTGAAATGGCCCTTTCCTGTCAAAGTAGATTATTCCTGGCCATGTTAAAAGACAAAAAGCACAAGACTCTCTGATGATGAGAAGGTTGGTGTGGAAGACTAGACATAAAACCAGCCTATGAGTTTTATTTCAGTGCATTTATTTAGCCTATAAAGAAGAAGCTTTAGGTAAAAAGTAAGCAATATTGTTGTTGCTTGTTGCTTTTAAATGAAAAAAAAAAAAATCACAGATACAGATCAGAATCAGAATCAACAATAAAGTTTTATGACTGGTGCACTGCACCCCTAATATCTGAAAAAAATGAGAGGCCCTTTCTCTTCATCTTTTCATGAGGCTGACACACAGCTGGACTCAATCTGCATGCACAGCCTGTGGACCCAATTATTGCTGAGAAAAGCTGAAGTGCATGAAATGTCCTTTCAGAATGTCAAAACAACAACAAAAAATTTGGCAGTCAAAGCTGCCAAAACATAGCTCCTTTTAGAACTGAGGCGCGTTCATGAAACTACTAAAATTGACAGCAAACTCAATACTATTAATGTTCAGGGTCACATAGCTCGGCGTCACATGCGTTTTCCTCAGGCCCCTGAGATAGTGTAAGCAGGAACTCTATCCTGATGCAGAGTCTTGTTTAAATATCTCACACATGGAGAGAAAACTGAAGCCCTGCTGTGAATCTGCACGACTGGCTCCAACTGGATCAAGTACTTGGGCAGAAGTTTTAAGCTGCCCTTTAACACGGATTCAAGACCATCTCTCATCTCTTCAGCTCCTAACCTCAACAGTTAGAAGAGCAAACAAAAAACTGAACTTAAACCTAAAAAGCAACATCAGCACACTCAAATGAAAGGTGGTCTTCTCAACAGAGAGCATGTGGAGTACCTGGTCAGAGTCGAGTCAGCATTGGGCAATTAGCAAGGGCTCCAGCGCCTCGGGTCGATTTCAGACCAGGCTCAAGCCCTACTCGTCTGACATCCTTAAAGGTCTGCCCTTTTAAGCTTGCATCACGTTGCAGCGTTGGTCAATACAAACTCAATGGGAATACTTTTTCTAGCTCTAGATCTCTGCTTTAATCACCTCTTGTTTGCCCTTGCCTCCATGGATTCATGCAAAACACATCAATGACACATTAATATACATCAGGCTACACTGCACATCGATTGGGGTTTAATTGGGGAACTAAATGAAGATTTTATTGCCTCTTTTCATCTTTCATAGGAGCACTCATTCATTTTTTTCTCTGCGGATATCATTCATTATAGAGTGGAGGGCGGAGACATTTGAGAAAAGGAGCTGGCTGCTGTGATGCACCTGTAAGCAAGTACAATAGTTACCTTGAGCATGCATAAACTCTTCATTAACCCTGTCACAGCAGAGCATGTCAGAGAAATGTAAGAAAAAGAAACACATCAATAACCAGTCAAGTGCACACTTAAATGAAGCCACTTGACAGCGGTTCTATAATTAAACAAAAAACTATTCTTCTGAACAGACTTTACTTATTTGCAGTTTGTCGGACTGTGAATAAGTATAACAGTGTTCATTCTGCAGTAGGGAAGGGCACAGGTAACAACGTAGTGGACTAGTAAAATACTACTCGAAATCTGCAAACAGATTTTGTGTTGTCTATGACCAAGCAGAAAGAAAAAGTAAAAATCCCAAAACGTGTCTCACCTGAATCGCTAAGATACAAATGGTAGCATTGCTGGGCCTTTTTCCTACTGCCAGAGAGTTTTGTAGGTTGCACTGCTTAACGAAGCGAAGAGGTTTTATTGGAAGGGACCATTTGATTGACATGCAAAAATCACAGACAGTTATTTATATGTGATTTTTTTTTTTCATTGTAGTTCATTGTGTTGACAAAAACTACAGAGCAAGAAAGGGAAACATACTCAAAAGAAAGTACAGAAAAGCAAAAATGAAAGCCATAACACACACACTTAAAGGCAATGCAAAAACAGATTAATGGAGCATGGTTTCATTAAAAGGAACATGAACATGGATGTACACACGCTTTTTATTCTACTTATGTCACAAATAAACAAATTAAAAGAGGGTCTGCACTTTTTTCATTTACATATGATACATTTACAAAAAATAATATCATGGAATTCAAAAGGAGGCATCATATTACTTATTAAACACAACCATCCATCTTAATGTTTCATGCTGTGCAGGAGCTGGTAGTTGTCAAAACGATGCTACAACAAAAACAGCCACACATGAAACAAAGCGGTTTGTAGCTAGATTTCTGTAAGAAACTCTGTTTACAATGTGTTCTTGCTGGGAAACAAGATTTGGTTTTGAATTGGTTTTGAAAGACAGGATGCTGTGAAAACTTCAGCATTTTGCTACTAAAAGCTCATTGTTGAGCTCACTGGTGTTACGGTGTTTAGAGCAGGCAAATGATTGCTACTAGTGTCTCACTAACATTTAGTTAGACTAACATTTAATTTGTCAAACCTGGGGTAATATTTCAATCTGGGTTACTGTATATGAAGCGCTTGACTTCTAAACTGCCATATAACAAACAAAAAGAAGCACAGTAATGTTTGTGTTATAATATTTATAGGAATAAATCTCAATCTAAACTTCATGCACAAGTCAAAACCATGCAACACTTTCTGGGTAACGGATTTTTCTCATTTTGTTTACGTTTGCATACTCAACCACAAAATTACTTGAGATCACTAATTTGCAGTGCAGCTGTTTTCATGGTGGTGGTGTTTACAAGTTGAATCATCAAAAAATGATGTTGTAACTTTTGTTTTCAATGGTCAGCTAAAATCCTAATGACCAACCTCACAACGCAAGTGCAACACTGAGGGGAACCCAAACCATGTTAATATAAGGCCACTGTCTGATGAAAGGCTCAGTGCTTCAATCTGAAATTTGATCTCTCCACTAATGGATAATTCAACCTCCGATATAAGCACAGAGAAATGGAGAATTCATATCTATGTGAAGTGGCCTAGTCTCATAGCATTGGTACTGATCCTTGAAATGGGTAGTGTTTTACACTCCACTGTTTTGATGAATAAAATAATGGGAAAGTATAGACGTTTGAGATAATACAAGGAGATTTCAAACAGTACAAAGATAGTTTCAGTAACTTCTACAAATTAGCATGAACCCTGAACAGGTGTCGGTCACAATATGACTCTGTGGGCACTAGCTTATACCTAATTTAGGCAGGGAAGTAGAAACACCTCCATCCTGCAAGAAATATCAGAAAAAAATCAGTGTCTTCTTCTGAACAAATGAAAATGACATTCCACAGAAATAACAGCAAACATCTCCTCCAATATCTGCTTTTGCAGAACACAGCAAACTTTGTGTTTCTGAATCAAAGGACTTGGCAAACAGCTCTGTTGTTAAGGGAAATACCTGAGAGGTGGATATGTGGTAGCACAAAACGGGCAGATCTTGTGCTGTCAGAAAAGCAGTTTTGGATATCACTGTCCCATTGTGTGGGTCAGAACCAATCAGAGTCCATTCCATTCAATTCCACTGGAGCCAAACTGGAGGACTCCCAAGCAGGAGTGAAACTGGTATCCAAGATGGCCGGAATCAAGACTAGCCTTATATAGTCCCAGCTTACCTTCAGCTCAGTCAGCAACGTGCTGTAAACATGTCATAAACAATGCATGATGTGGCTGAACTGCGTACAAATGCTTCTTTATCAAATTTACAACACATGCACACATGCTGTGCTGAGGGATCTTACACTGAATTATGATTAGGCCTATTCTCACATCTTTGAACCATCGTATATTAAAATGTGTCTCATTTGATTGATTGAACAATGACAGATGAATCACCTGTTTGCATACATCACCAAAGTACAGACTAAAACATGTGCCTTGGACAACTTCTGTGTGCAAAGTCCAGCAGAGTAGCAAAGCTCAGGGCCTCTTTGCTATTACAGCATTTGGCCATGGTGGTGGACAGTTTCCATGTTACTACAGTACATTATAGAGTGGCTTCATGGTCTCCTTTGGTGACTCTAACTGTGACATGACTCTTTATATAGCCACTAAAATGATCTCAGGATTAGGCGGCTGTGGCGCGCAAACGACCTTGAACAGAGGCAGAGCAAAGACATTCTGACACATTGCTGTCATCAGGCCTGTGCTTTGTGCTAAAGGTTTAAAGAGAAAAATGGCAAAAAATCAGCCTGGATTGTGTAGTTTAACAACAGCGTGTACCTAGGGGTGGGAGATATAACGATACTTATCATTATTGTGATCAATTACAACACAATATACTTACAGTAGACTGACCAGCTGCATGTTTCATTACAAACGAAGAGTCCTGTTTAACTGGATTTAGTGCAGTCCAAATCATGTAGTCATACTTTAGCTGTGGCTGATGGTTCTTTTTCCAGCTTATCAAACCTGAGAAACACTAGACATCATGATGCCTATCATGCGACATGTCATGATACTATGTTTTTGCGGTATCGCTCAGCCTTATGTTGATGCAAATAGTAAGAATCTTAACAAAAGTGTAAACTGCCACCATCAGCACCTGAGTGACAGAGCATAATGCAGCTCTGGTTTAAAGGTGTGTTTGAAGTTTGAGAGACACGTGGGACGTGGCTTATCACTACCTGGCAGGAAACAGCCATCTGTTGCTCCATCAGTGCAGCTCAACCAGAGAAAAATCCCTGACTGGGGAAACAAAACGGCACGCAACAGGGGGGTAGAAGCAGAGTTGGTGTATGCAAGCCCTTTAAAAGAAGAAGAAGAAGAAGAAGCTGAAGAAGAAGAAGAAGACACCCTGAGCTCCTGACAGTTTGGAGCCACGTCATATTGAAGCCCCGCTCCTGACAGCGTGAAGAGCATTACCGTTTTGTCTCATTGACCCTCCAGTCAGACTGTAATGAGGAACGAATGAAGTCGTCGCTGGTTCCTCTTGTCACTAAACTGCAGCCATGACTGACTGAGCCCCCCTCCTCACACTCACACTCAGAGTAAACACTACGGAGCCGACGTCACCTACGTGCCCACCACACCAAACAGCTTCACGCAACTCTCTCACACACTTTTGGAAACGCCGGACCTTTAAATCGGCTCCACGACGAGCAAACGGACAGAGAGAGCGAGGCGCTCTCAAAACAACAACAACCAGCGTCCTGAGTTTAAACCACCGTTAGTGCTACATCAGTGTTCGTCAGCGCTACGAGGTTAGCTAGCTAGGACCGAGACCACCGAGACCACTCAAAACTGCATCAAAGCGCTTTAAGACTTTCAGAAACCCCACTTTTACGTCTTTGCAGCAACCGTGACTGAAAGGCCATTGCTGCAAAACACTGCGTGGCCTCAGCAGGACTTAGCATGTGGACTCACCGACCGAGCTGGAGCCCGTCCCCGAACCGAGCAGGAGGTACCAGACCCACATCCTTCACGCTTTTTTCCGGCCTGCCCCTCAGCTTCCCCGCGCTGTGGGCCAACAACCGGGGTGACTTTAAAGTTCCTCGACTTCCACTAAATGTCTCGGCTATGCACGGGTTCTCTCTCTCTTTTTTTCTTTCCCCCTGCAGGGCAAAGTTTTCTGACTTGCAGGGAGGTTGGGCTCTTCCACTGGGACAGACAGTCGTGTGTGGAGTAGGGTTTTTTCCACCCGTATTCTGACAAGCCCCGCCTCCGTCGCCAGGATTGGCTGGTAGTTCGTGTGCATGAAGTAGCCAATCAAGGCGCTGCTTATGATAATAAACTACTGACCAATCCTAAAGCCGTAAGAGGGAAACTACTAGCCAATCCTGTCGCAGGATAAAGAAACTTCTAGCCAATCTTAGAGCAAGATGGGGACATTACCTTCCAGTCGTAGCGCAGGAGGAGGACTTTGTCGGAATACGGGTGTGGAAAAAATAAAATGCCATGAGCTTGAGTGGGTATCATGTTCACAGAGAGAGAGAGAGAGAGAGAGAGAGAGAGGGGCGGAGACTAGTGCCGGGAAAATAAGAATGGGACCCCACATCTACACACTCCAGACTGATCACAGCAGTCGAGAAAATATGATTCAGCTTTATAAAGATCTGTGTTTAGGCTTTAAAGTTTCATACTCTGCACAATGCGTGGTCACAAGCTACAGGTTGTCGGAAAAAGTTTGCACACCTTTCTCAGTTAGCAGCAATATTTCTGCATGAATAGCCTCCTAAAATGTGACCTAGGCCCATATTAAAGGGGAACTCCACCGATTTTTAAAAATTTACATACTACAGACACATTCAGAGTGGTTTGGTGTGAAATGCTTCGTTCTAGAGAAACTAACCAAGTCAGAATTGTTCACAGTGGTGGTGATAGGAACCAGACAAATGAAGTGTTTAAAACCTCTAAAAACCTCCCCCACAGAAAGCTATTAAAATTAAAATGGTTACGAATACTCAGCCTGATGTCTGAGACTTTTTTTATGGTAGTTTTGTGATTAAATTTTGGCCTAAAATGTATTTTAATCCATTTGTGGCAGAGGAATACATAAAGGGTGTTGTAAGGCAAAATAGTTCCCAAAGAAAACTTATTTGGCCATCATCAACATTACGTATAAAACTCAGAAGACATGTGTAGGTTCACTGGTGGTTTTGGATAGTAAATAAAGTGGCTATATATGTGCTGTAGACAATGTGACTCCTGGTTCCTATCAACACCACTGTACAGAAATCAGAGTCAGCAAGTTTCTCTACAATCCATTTCACATCAGACCTCTCTGAATGACTTATTATCTCTGAATGATCTCTTATTATAATTCTGTCTTATTATACCACTGAATCATGCAGAGATTTTGAAAACTTGGTGGAATTCTTCTTTAGTAAACCTCTGAGTACAAGTGCTCATCTAGGATGAGATTAATAAATAAAGACTAACCGCACAGATGTCATATTACAGTGCCATGTCTTTATAAATATAAATGCTTTCAAGACTAGTATAGATGTATGTGACTGCACAATGTTAACACGCATAGCATTTATGTCATTTACATGAAAACAAATACTTTAACCAGGGGCGCAATTAGGATCTTATGGACCCCAGGGCAAAAAAGGGCCCCCCATACAGTTACCTTCAATGAATAAAAAACCCAATGTGATTTGATTGTTTACTTGCTATTGTTATGTCTCAAACAAGTTGATGCTTTCAAACCATGCCACTCGACCCGCTAGCATCTAATGTTATTCTATATTATACTATACTATGCACTATGTTTACATCAGACAATCTATTGACAGTTTAGTCATAAGTAATACATAATGTTACAGGTTGTGAGGGATCCATTTGAAATTTGTTTACAATTAAGAGGGGGATAAATACACTTCAGGGCTTTCTGGCCAACTGGTGAGGTATGTTGTTAAGAAAGTGGATCTTTCTGGGAGTCATGGGTGTACAACTGTTTCTGAGGGGCCCAGTAAAGATTTTAAGGGGCTTGATTGCTATGATCCCCCCTGCAACATGGACCCCAGTGCAACTGCCCCTCCTGCATCCCCAGCAGCTATGCCACTGGCTTTAACTGCTTTGTAAGAACACATAATCACCTCATTACCTTATGTGTCACTAACAAAACTCATCTGCATTACAAAAAATGATATCTTAACAAGTGAAAACATCTTTAACGTAGTCAAAATATCTAATATATCTCATTATGAGATTGTTATAAGAATATGGTATGATTATTTGGTTTATTTGTGGACTGTTTTATTTGTTTTTAAGTAATTTTATCTCATGAAAATGTCTGATTCCATTGGCAAAACATTTTACTTGTTTTAAGCATTATTTCTTGAAATATGCAAAATTATCTTCTCAAAACAAGTAAAATGATCTGCCAATGGAATAAGACACTTTTACTGAATACAGTTACAAGTAAAGAATATATAGAAACAGGCTGAATAATCTGAATAATATTATTACAACAATCTCATAATGAGAAATATTAGATGTATTAACTAATTAAGATGTATTCAGTTGCTAAGATGTCTTTTTTTTCCAGTGTATTGACTGTGTTTCCTTACTATAAGTGTTCCTTTTACTGTTTATATGGCATTGACAACTGGCATGGACTCTAGGGCAAATACAACGTACCTAGAAAAGCAATAAGTTCAGTGCTATATGCCAACAGTGAATCAATGAATAATATATGACAGCAGTGAGCCTGTTACGTGTTTGACGAGCAGTGAGGACTCACACCTGACCCTCAACTTGGGAAATGCAGTTTTTTGGCAGTGCTGCATCAACATTGTTGTCATGCAGCAGTCCATGTGATGAGAGAGACACTCTTAAATATGTGCTGCTCTAGCTCTTGACTAATGAAACACCATGCTGTTCTAGTTTTTGGCCATGTCATACGGTTGTGCATTAGTGTAGCGTGAATGTGTCACACTGTGTGACACTCAAACCAAACCAAATTCTCTAGTCATGCTTGAAATAAAGGGAATATTATTTTATCTTGCAAAAACTTTTTTGTTTTTATCTCCTAATGCAGCTGTGTGACCTCAGACAGCCTTGAATCATATAAAAGCTTCCTTTTGATAATGCAACATACCCACAGGCATACAATCAAGAGCAGTCACAGACACCTCCGTCTTCCTGAAGGAATTCAGCATCAGCAGGCTTATCAAGCCATGACCTGATGCCATAAATCTCCTCCACTCAAAAATCTACCTTTTTTTCCTGCTTGCTCGTTGAATCAGAATAAGCCTTCACATTTAAAGAGGGCTCTTAAAAGTGTCGCAGTGGGGTTGCAGGGTCCTGCATACAAGCAATAATAAATAAATAAATAAATGCACTTTGCTTTTGAATGGTTTCTTTGAATTCTTTGGCGGGTGAAGGACTGTTGGTACACCAACATGGCAGTGATAAGAATAATATTTAATGAGTGTCGCATTAACTCATTCACAATTGACTCTCATTTTGTGGCTGCAAAGGTGCAGTTCAAGTTCCTTCAGTGTGCTCCAAAAGAATGAGCTTATACACCAAAGGCCTGCAGGTTTTCTTGTCAGTGCCACACAGCACACTTCACTAAGGTACTCCAAGTTTTAATTAAACAAGATATTGAATAAAACTGAACCTTGGAGACCTTTGGACACATTTAACAATATGTCTTGTTATTTCTGTTTTCAGTGTGAATCAGAAATCCAATGTTCTCAATATATTATGAACATAGGCTAGGCCACATAATAATTAATTACAGTAATAACTACTCATAATGCGTGTAATGACTCATGAAGTCTTATTTTGACAGAGATAAATGGACTCAATCAAAAACTGAAGTTTTGGAAAAAGAACACTTCTAAAAATCCTCATCCTAACTAATATGTTCCTGCTTTTGCCAAATGTACTCAGTGACAGATTTTCATCCATGAAAAATAAATAAAAAATAAATGGCACTAGGGTTTAATCCTTAAAATCCCAGGTTTATTACATACTACAGATGATTGTTCAGTAAGTACAGTAAAGTTTGGGCCTGCTGATGGGGGCTATTAAGGGTTAATTAAATAAGTATAAGATGGACTGATGGACTCCAGTGGGTTATGAACTGAAAGTTTGGCCTGCATTAACAATGACCGAATCTAAAAACCTATAAATTTCATTTAAAGTGCTGTTTTCATTTGGAACAATTTTAGAAATTTGGATCTTTAAAAAAAATATTAACAGTTGATGTGTCATGGAAAAAACATTGTCATTTCTCTAATAAAAGTGGTTTTATTCATAATACAGCATTGACATTTCTTATATGCGTAAAGGCCTCTTCCAAGAATGTAAATCATGAAAAAAAAATCTTTGGAACAAAAGAACCCTTATTTAGAATTATGCATTTGGCAGAAATTCTCATCCAGAGCATCTTACAATTTACTCATGTTACAGAGATTTGGTGAAGGTAACATTAGGAGTCTTGCCCAAGGATTCTTATTGATGTAACATGATACACTTGCCCAGGTGGGCAACCAATCCCCAGTTGCCTGCATGGAGAGCAGTGGCATTACCCATTATGCTACACCAACCTATGTCATTACGATGTCATACATTGTACAATGTCTGAAAGTATTCAGATGCCCCTTCAAATGAGCAAATACAGCTACTATAAGATGCACCTGTTGCCAACACAGGCATTCAATAGCACACACAGCTTGTTTATTAGTAGAAGAATACTGACCAACAGAATAGGATGCTTTGGAGCATTAGCCTAAAGTCAACATGTCCTATACCAAGTGTTGGCTAGAGGGGTATAAAGCTCCCTAAAATTGGACTGTAGAGCACTGGAACTATGTTTTCTGGTGTGATGGAGCGTCATCCAATACCTTTGGGATGAGCTGGATTGATGTATGTGATAAAGAACTAATCATCCAACACCAGAAGCTGACCTCACCGATGCTCGTGTGACTGAATGCACTCAAACCCTAACAGCAATATTCCATTATGCAGTGTAAAGTCTTTACAAAAGAGTAGAGGCTGCTACCGTTTGCAGGTGTCTACAGACTTTGTTTTGTGCTAAATCAGCTGTGAAAGCCTTGTTTCTGTATATTTTATCCAAGCTGTAATAACCAGGCTATGGAACAGGCATATGTCCATAACAGTATACATGTAGGCCTGCATTACAGTCTGAACAGAGATGCAATAAAACAAGCAAACAACATAACCAGAATACACTTGAAGCAATAACAAAGGAAGGTTCATGCAGAACTACAGAAAGGAAAGGACTTCATACTGAGGGTGGCTATGCAGTGAGTTTATACGGACGTTGACTGATGATCCGGGGTGGGGAGCAGGTGCGCTGGGATGATGAACAGGTGCTGGTGCTTACATACAGCCACCACAGAGGAGGAACACCCGCTCTATACAGTCCTTCCAAAATCAGTGTAACACACACAGCTGACCAAATATAGCACATTAAAAACAGTTTAATGAAGACATGAAGAAACGGGATTCTAGGATTTTAACCTAAGAAGGTGATAAGTATTATTATGATACGTATTAACAGTGCACAAACCATTATGATGCACATTGTGCATTACCCCATAGGGATCGTTCGACACCAACTGACCTAGGGCCTCTCCTTTCACACTGTGGAATTCCATGAAAAAAATTGTACAAAAAGTTAGATTTAATTCATAGAGACATGCAAAATCTTCCAATTAGTTTTTTAGTTATTATTTTTTTTAAATTTGCCCCATCCATTCTACCTTGCATCTTAAATACTAAGTTTAACTGCTTACAGAATGACTGAACTGTGATGAAATATTAACTGCGTATGAATCCAACATTAATAATAATATTCCACTTTAAATCTTAAATCATAAAACTAGTTTCATGCTTATAGAAACTCACAGCATTGTTAAAAATAATATATTTATTGGAGGATGTATTGTTTTGAGTCAGTTATTTTGCAATATATTATTTTTTTTAAAATTAAATATTTTAATCAGTTTTCCATTTTTTTTGCAAAATTTAGGTTTTATGTTGTTTTCCAAATATACAAATCATTAATAATTTCTGCATGTAATATTTGAAGCCACATTCAATCCAGTTTCCTTCAAATATGTTCCTGAATACAAACATTTATGTCTGAGTAACATTTGAAAAAATACGTGCTATGACTTTTTTATAATTTATAAATTTATAATTTATAAATTAAACTTTATAATGCTTCAGAAAGTCTAGATCCTCTGTTGAGAGGTAATTTATACCTCTTTGTCCATAGAAAAACAAGTGTCTTTTCCAATTTTTTGCTTTCAATGTCATTTGAGCATGGCAGCTGTCCTTTAGACTGTGTGGAAACTTCATAATGAATGGACCAATAGAAATGGTCCAGAACTGCTTAGAATGAAATCTCTTTTCATTAACTTACACTGCAAGTAAAGAAGGTTTTTGCTTTCTCCTGTAAACTTACCATTTTGGAGATTCTTGTTTTTCTTTGGATTCTATTCTGAATTTCTTGTTGTTGGTGGATGCATTATACACAGAGTCTCCTGCAGAAGTAACCTGTCTTGCTGGTCATCAGAATAAATTTCCTGGCTATCAGGGCATAAAAAAATGCTTCTCTGGTTTTCACTGCTTCTGCTGATTTCACCTGAATGCCCATTTCCTGCTGCAGGTGTCCGTGACATTTTCAAAACCTGAGTAATGGAAAAGTGCTCTCTCTTGATGTTTTCAGAACTTTCAAGCTCTTTCCAGCAGCTGAAATGTATAAAAATCATTTTGATGGCCAGACAGGATGCATTTTGTGTGCTTCTGCAGGAAAGTCTGTGTATAATAGATCCCCAAATCACAAGAAATGCAAGAACATTTTACAAAATGTGATGCAGACTTTCTGAAGCAATTTACAGTTGATTTGGAAATCCTTTAATATGGAAGTCTTTAATCCTTTTTTCTTTTTGTTTTACACTTTATATTGGGGGTCAAATACCTCTCCTCATTAATAAAACATGAAGGAGTCAGCACATCTGTAATTTGCATTGGGTCATTCTACCTAATTGGTTCATTTGGACATTTAACTGACTTGGACTTTAGACTAAAATCCTTTTGCTTTGAATGACTTAATTATGTTTATTTTATTAAAACAAATGATTGAACATTAAATTTTGTCACTAATAAAACAATCATAACATTACATTACATTACATTACATTAACATAACAACTTTACCAAAAATGTCAGTTGTGGCAATTTTATCTAATTTTGAGTAGAGAGTAAAAAGCTGGCCAATACATGATTAGCAAACACAACTTTGAACAGTTGAACACATATGAAATCATTTTTCATTAAAACGTGTGTGTGTTTAGTTTAGTTTTCTATCTGTTTAGTAGACTGATAGAAAACAGATAGAAAACTAGAAAATGCCTAGAAATGCCTAGAAAGCACATTGAATTCTCAGATTTCTGTTGTAATTAAGGCACTTTTCTGTTCCGGTGGTTCATCAGATGGTTCTCTATTTTCACTAACTAAACCCCTTTCTACTAGATTATTAATTAATTTATTCTAAAATTAAAATCCACTTCATGACTTTTAATCTTACCCTTGTTGAGTTGGTATCTGGTGCCAGCCAGAGAGGAATGGATTCCTTTTTGAGTCTTGTATTTTTTCAAGGTTTCTTCATTATCATACCTCAGAGAGTTCCTTCTTGCCAATGATGCCTTTGGCTTTCTCAGTAGGGCCTAAGTGTAAAATGACTTTGGCATGATAAATGTTGTGAAGAAGCTGTGTGCAAAGCTGCAGTGAAAGATGCATTATATAAGATGAAAGTGCATCATGATAACAGAACACTGGATGCTTTTTATAAACAGTACATATATTCATTTATTCATTTAGCAGGCACTCATGTCCAAGTACAGCACAGAAAGAGCAGCAGGTATGTAACATGTTTGAGAGCAGCACAAGAATTTCCATGAGCATGAATGCATAATGAAGAACATGCAGCTCAAGCACACTAATAGAAGCCAGTAGGCAGGTGCTGGAGCAACTCCCCAATGACTCCCATTAGAAATGTTTTCAGTGATCCTTTCTGTTCTGTTTCTAAGTAGAGAGAAATAATAAAAATGTCTGTCTGTGGTACTTAAGCTTATGCTACAGATACAGCAGATAAAGACTGAAAAATGCTACAATATTCCTGTAACTCATTCCAGGCACGACTTCACTGCAACAGTATAAGGGAAATATCCTCAACATATGTTAATATGTTAACAAATGCACTCACATTAAGTGCAGTCTAATGGCATCCAGAATATTTGCCATGCTGTCTGACACTAATGGGAGGTGTCCTGATGTAAATGGAGGCCTCAACAAAGACTGACATGCTCAGCGTCATTATGTCTCATTAAATAATGATGACTATCTATAAACAGAAAGCCTTTAGGGCCTAATTAGCCTTTTCGCGAGTGACAAATGCATTTAATGTAAGCACTGGCCAGCACACTGCCCCATTAGCACACATTAAACCATAATATCAAGGTTGCTATTGACTTAATCAGTGCAGACTCTCTATTAGCAGCCAACTTTTGGTAAATGATGTTGACGGATATGGTCAGAGCGGCTGGGAGAGAGCAGAAGCCTGAGATGACCTGATAGAGGACAGCTGGAAGAGAGAGAATGCGAGGAAGAGGACAGGGAGGAGGAGTAGACTGTGTGAAGGAGGAAGAGAGATGGAGCTATGAGCCATTTGTGACGTTGATATAACCTTCTCAGTCCTTTCAGCTCAAATGCAGAGGCACAGCAGCGCTGCGCTTTCTGTGAACGTCATGACTTTATCAGTGAGAGCCTGGAAAAAGAGAGAGAGACAGAGAGAGAGAGAGGGACAGCGAAAAAGAGAGGAGAGAGAGTGAGAGAGAAAGAGAAAGAGCGGATGGAGTGAGAAAGAGAAAGAGAGAGCGGATGGAGTGAGACAGAGAGAAAAAAAGGAGAGGAGAGAGAGAGAGTCAGGGAGAGAGAAAGAGAGAGAGAAAGAGGGAGAGAGAGAATGGATGGAGTGAAAGAGAGAAACAGAAAAAAGAGAGAGAAGAGAGGGAGCATAGAAAGAGAGGAAAGAGAGAGAGAGAGAGAGAGAGAGAGAGAGAGAGAGATTTGGACAGACAGAAAAAGAGAAAGATAAAGAAAGAGTTAGAGTGAGAGAAAAGGAAGAAAGAGAGTCACATAGAGAGAGAATAAGACAGAGTCAAAGAATGAGAGAGGAGAGCAAGAGTTAGAGGGAGAATGGAGAGTCAGAGAGAAGGATATAGAGAGAGATTGGGAGAGAGAGGGAAGGAGACAGAGAATGTTTGTTTGTGTGTGTGTGTGTGTGTGTGTGTGTGTGTGTGTGTGTAGGATGCTGAGTCCTTGTCCTCTCTCAGCTGTGATGTTGGAGCTGGTACAGTGCAGTTTGAGGCTGGTTTAGCTGAGTGAAGCTGGGCACTCGTCCCTCTGCTCACTCTCTCTCAGGCTGAACAGGCTGTGGGTGCTGTAGAGGCCACACAGAGGGCACGCCTGCTTATCTGTTTGTGTTTAAGGGCACTTCAGTGAACACTCCACTGCAGAGCCTCTACTGCGGCTCAGCAGCCTGCCAGAGAGTGCTGGAGACACCGCCCCCAACACACACACCCATCAGCCCCCGTACACTCCACACACTCCTCGGAGTACATTAATTAATGAATCAATCAGCTGAAGAATCATCACTGCTCCCTCCTTCAGCTATTAGCACTCACACACAGATACTGTGGCTGAGGCACGAGTCTGAGACAGATGATTTGGCAGAAATTAAAAAGAGTTTAAAGAGTGAGATAGAAAGATATATAGAGAGATTATCATTAATAATATTTCCACATACATTTTCATTATTTACGAGTATTTTGCAGACTGACAGAAAAAGACAAAAAGAGTGACAATGAAAAAGAGAGAAAAGAGAGTGAAAGAAAGAAAAAGAGAAAGAGTAAAAGAATCAAAAGTAATTAAAGAATTTTAAAAACAGAAAGAGGGAGAGGGAGAGAGAGAGAGAGAGAGAGAGTTCTTGTACTTCAAAGAACAGCTGCTCCCTAAAGTGACCTGTCTCATTCTTTTTTTTTCATTATCACTTTCCTGTCTGCCTGTTAATTTGCTGTTTTCTCCATCCCCTGATACAGCTGCTAACAACCCCCATCTCACAGAGAATTACATGATTTATAGCATCCTTATTAATGAACTGTGAGTTATTATCAGGTTCTCAGTGAGAGGAGTATCACTCATTTATGTACTCTGTGTATACAGCTGTTTCCCTCCAGTGTGTGTCAGGAGGCCATGGCTTTGCTCTCAGAAGTGAAGGCAGGGCATCATGAAGTTGGATGTAAACCACAGAAATAGATGTAACCTACTAAGCTATATACATTAAAAGTATCCAGATACCTCTTCTAATACATGAAATCAACTACTTTACCCATTGCTTGTATAATCACCCTATAGAAAAGCACTGTTAGTAGAATGGGATGTTTTGGAGCAGCGGCACATAAGGTCACTATGCTCAGTGTAAAGCATCAGCTAGAGGGCTAAAAATGGCTGTGGAGCTGTGGAACGGCGGTCTCTAGAGCAATGGAGCTCCATTCAGTGGGTATAGATCATCAGCTATAATTCCGCTTCTATCAGCCAGATTACAACTGATGTGCAGTAAGTGCAAAGCTGCTCTTTTAGTAATTTTCCCCACAACCTCTAGCTCTAGCAGGGGGACCAAAAATGGGTTTTGAAAAATGGGGTGGGTGCATGCCCCCCACTCCCTGTTGGAAACTGCTCTAAGCAGACGCAAACACAAAAGCAGAGTGGAGTGAGTGTGTGTGGGGGATATTAAAGGACACAGAGGAGAGAGGTGTTAAGGATGGGCATCATCAGCTTTCCCAGCATGCACCAGCTCTAGTTTATGGGCCATCAGCCTGGTTGGCAGTTTCGCAGACCCTGCAGGTTTCTCCCAAATGCCGCAGGTGTGTTTTCTGGCCTGCAGCAGGCCGGTTCTCTCCCTCAATCTGTCAGCCTGCTTCCTGTCTGGCTTTTTCAGCTCTCGGTGGCCTCGCGCTGTGCTGGCTGTGAAGAGCCAGGCTCAGTCGTGCTGAGCCATACAAGGTCGCGGATTTAATAACCTTGAGGACGGTGAGAGATCAAACCAGAAAGTACAAAGGAAAGCTGATGCAGGAGAAATAGCCACTGCACTGTCACACACACTCCACTCCACTGCCTGTCATTTCCTGGTGCTTTTACTTTCTTCTTTTGTTTTTTTTTTTAAAGATGTGCACAGTTCAAAAGTTAAATGTTTGAAAACACTTCTCATGTTAATAATATTTGTTAATATATAATACACAGTTATAATATAGTAAAAATGTTGTGGTCTTCCTTAATGTTGTTGCATTCTGCCTTAATGTTAGTGTTCTGCCCTAATGTTGTATTTGTTGAGTTCTTCTTTAATGTTGTTGTATTTTACCTTAACGTTGGTGTGTTCTGCCTTAATGTTGGGTTCTTCATCAAAATGTAACACTTTATTTGAAGGCTACCTACGAAGGGACTTCATTGCACAACACATGCATAAGAAGTGAATAACATATTTATTAAGCAACACATGAACATTCATGAACAGCTTATGCCAGCAATCACATGATGATGTTTTATAAAGTAAATAGCACTGTATTGACACGAGAGGCCTTAAACTAAAAGCATTACACATTAGTTCCATTCGTAACACTGTTATGAAGCATCACTACCAAATAATGGAACTTAGAAGGAAGAGGCCTAGTTAAAAACATTATATATCAGCTCTGTATATTTCTACTTAAGTTAAAGTACAAAAATAGGATTTTTATTAGGGAGACCTGTGTGGAAGTGAAGATTTTACATATTTCACAGGTATCCTAAATGGAAATTGTTCACCAAAATAATATAATAACTGTAATAACTTACTGTATGTACACTGTGGATACTTAATCACATTTAAAACAATTAATTAAATCATATAAATAGAATAAATAAATCATCCATAGAAATCAAATATGGTGTTCTTAACTAGACCTCAGCCTTAAAAGTTTAAGTACTTTGGAATGAGGCTCCTAAACAGTATTATAAACGGAACAAATGTCCTTCCCTTTAGTTTAAGGCTCCTCATGTCAATACAATGTCATTTACTTTGTAAGCCATGCTATGTCATCTGGTGACTACTGGCATAAGCTGTTCATAAGTTTTCAAGTATTGCTTATAAACGATTACTCAACTCTTATGCATGTGTTATGATGTCCAAAATAGAAAGCCTTCGAGTAAAGTGTTCCTGTAGGAAACAATGATTCTAAACTTTGAATGGTGATTCCAAACTTTCATACTGTAGCGTGATGGCTAGTATACTGAAGTGGGGGCACAGGCTAACGGTCAAATGCTGATGCAAGCTGGATCCTTTGTGCTGGCCAGCAGGAAGTAGAGAGTGGGAGAAGAAAGGGAAAGAGAAGAGACTGTGCTGGTTTGGCTGACGGGTCCGAAACCATGCTCTTCTTCAAACGAGCCACAAGACTGACCCCAGATCAGTGGGGGAGCAGCCGCTAGCACTGGCTCAGCGCTATGGAGCTCCCCCAGGGTGTGAAATAATGAGAGCTGTCGCTGGGGGGATTACAGAGAGTGCTTGAGTGGGAAAGGAATGAGGGGATGAAGAAGGGGAGGAAAGGGGGGATGGGGTGGAGCGCAAGAGTGAGGGAGGGAAGGAGGGATAAAGAGCTCATTTGGAGTGAAGGCCTTTGATCGCGCTGTGAGGAATTACCACCTCGTTACTCTGCAAAATGTGGGCCTCCAGCACCGCAAAGCAGCCTGGGAAGCCACTGTGGGTGGCTTATCGTACAATGCATGGTCTCCTCCCTTTACACACTCTGCACTCTCTCTCTCTCTCTCTCTCACACACACACACACACACACATGCATACATGCCACACATTCTGCCTCTGTCATCTCCAAGTGCTTCCTTGCCTTGGGCTGGCACTTGAGCAGGGTGAAGAGAAGCAACAGTAAATGAGTAATGATCAAGTCTGATGGCAGATAATAGTGCTGAGTGATTCTTCAAAGAGTGCATACTGGTTGAACAACAGTGACAAGTCATTAGCAATGAGTGTGTTTCCATGCTAATCAGCGTATATCCCATACACAGTACACATGTATCTGGTCCTTGATGGAAAGAGTATAAAGGTCTCAACTTTCCAAGTGCAACAGCCTGGAGCTATGCTGTACTGTCAGATATTTAGGGCCTTTTGCTTCGATGTAGCATCAGTTTCCTCAAAATCATGGAATTTGAACTCATATCATTAACTCTTACAAATCAAGAGATATTACTTCCATTTTGCTGTGCTGTTCAAATGCAATCACGTAATTATCAGTGACAAATGACTATTATGTCTAAGCTTTCAAAAAGTGACTGGTTGATTCAGCTGTCACTTCCTAATATATATATATATATTAATCTGGCACATTAGGACTTTAGTTCAGCTCCTGAAGGCCTAACCAATGGCAAAACTCACTTGGGTGTATCTACCTAGATAGTACAAGAAAGTTGATTGAACAGTTTTTCACTGGATGTTCAAGGATTTTAAGCCTTTTGTTTCCAATCAAAACTTTACAATGAAATAAGAGTATTACTACAATACTTGCAGAGATTAAAAACAACAAGCATAGTGATTATACTGAATAAAAATGAACTTAAAATTACACGTATATATTTTTTTTTAATTCCCAGAACTCCCTGAGGGCTCCCCACTGGTAATTACATATTTGATTATCTAGTTTCTATTAGACAGCAATAACTTTTCATTAAATTGAAATCATAATAAAATGTCTCCTTTTTTGCTTACAAACACAAATGTAGCATCATGTAAAAACTTTAGAAATATTTAATGTCAAATTAAACCATGCTTTTGTTATTGCTGAGATAAGAGAAAGTTCTAAGGGTAAGCCATTAGTAGAGGAACTTCAAAACTAATCTGAGGTCAGTGTGAAGTAAGCACATTCTACCTTCAGCATATTTTTTAGAGGAGGGTCAGTGGGGGGTTCTCCTGCCACTCGGAGAGGAAATGAGAGCGTGAAATGAGCACAGCTTTGATCAGCCCTAATCCTGAACACATGGGGGTACCTCTGAGCGAGAGAGAGAGAGAGAATTCAAACCCAAACTTTTAAGTCCCCAGGGTTTTATAGCATTGTTACACCCTCAGCACATTGCCTGATCCAGTGCATGAACGTCAGTAACATGAGAAAACGTGTTAGCTAATTGAATTGTAAAAGTCTTGCTCAACTTAAAAGTCAGGGACTGTGATGCTGAGAAATAGCTGCAGTGACCTTTCATCAGAATCCCAATTAACACCACAGAGTGCTCATTTAATCAGATAGGCGTTTTATTATCATTATCTTTATGGTGTGTGATACATCATGCTTTAGGGTTCACTTTGCTACCTTCAAGGTGCTTGCTAAGGCAACGTGTTCGCTTGATTTAGGCCAGAAGAAGGCATATCTGGCTCAGCGGTATCAGACTCATCAGATTAAAACAGAAATACGTGGGGACTCAGTGTCTCGGATGCCGACGACAAGGCCAGAAACTGCAATAAAAGAAGTTGTTCATCAGTTTAGAGGACGTCCCTCAGCAAATACAGCGCACTATCACCAAGCACGTATCTCCAGCGCAAAGTTAACAGTCTCCCCAGCATTCACAATGCTGAGGCTTATTCCCAGCCCTGCTAGTTTTAAATCAGTGGAGCATATGAATGTGTCTCCATGCCTATCAGTAGCATCTGTCCTACCAGCAGCTGTGTATGATCGCCCTGGGATAGAGGGCTGGGGCTGGGTCTGAACAGAGACAGTGATGAGGGTGGACAGAGAACAACAAATCACTCTGTAAAGATGTGTTTACTGGGCAGCATGAGTGTGTACAGGCAAATCAATGAATATAGCTTTAGTATTGAGTGTAGTTGGCATAGAGCAGCAGGTCCAGAGACATAATGGGAGGTAGAGTTTACTGATTGAAATATGACTGGAATAACTCTTATCGTTCAACATATACGTCTGGTACGGGTCGTCACACCCATCATTAAAAAGAACCAATCGTCATTAATGGGGGAAAAACACAGGCCTATTATATTCTTATATTAGTACAAGTGCATATTTGCAGTGCTGCGGTGTTTGCAACAGTTCTGACTGGTTTGCAAGGAATGTTACAAGAGTTATATGATTCACAAACTATAGACACAGTTAAAGAAGTACAACCCCATTTCCAAAACAACATGTAAATAATAAAAAAAGGCTGTTTTGTTTGTTGAAAAAGGTATGCCCATTGTAAATTTGATACCAGCAACAAGTTTCAGAAAAGTTGGGACAGGAACAACAAAAGACTGGTAAAGTTGTATAATTAAAAAAAAAAACACCTGGAGGAACATCTCACAACTAATTAGGTTAACTGACAACAGGTGAGTAACTTTATTGGGTATAAAGTTAAAAACCCAGAGGGGCTGAGTCTTTTAGAAGTAAAGATGAGCAGGAGTTCACCACTCTGTAAAAGAAAAAGGCAACTATAAAAGAATGCCATTTTTTCAACATTAAGAATTTGGAGATTTCATCCTCTGTGGTACATAATATTATTAAAAGATTCAGAGAATCTGGAGAAATCTCTGAATGCAAGGCACAAGGCTGAAAACCAATACTGGCTGGTTGTGATCTTCAGGCCCTCATGTGGCACTGCATTAAAAACAGACATGATCTTATAGTGGAAATCATTGCATGGGCTCAGAAACACTTCTGAAAACCACTGTCTGTGAACACAGTTCATCACTGCATCCACAGATGCTAATTAAAACTCTACCATGCAAAGAAGAAACCATATATAAACAGGATCCAGAAATGCTGACTTCTCTGGGCTCAAGCTCATTTAGGATGGACTGAGTTGAAGTGGAAAAGTGTCCTGTGGTCCAACAAATTTAGAATTCAAAACATTTGAAATTCTTTTTGGCAATCATTGACACTGCGTCCTCTGGGCTAAAGAGGAGAGAGACCACCCAGCTTGTTATCAGCGCACAGTTCAAAAGCCAGCATCTGCGATGGCATGGAGGTGCATTAGTGCACATGGCATGGGTGACTGGCACATCTGTGAAGGCACCATTAATGCTGAATGATAAATACAGGTTTAGGAGCTACATATGCTGCCACTTTCAAAACTACAGCAACTGGTCTCCTCAGTTCCTAAACACTTACAGAGTGTTGTGAAAAGAAGAGGTGATGCAACACTGCAGTAAACATGACCCCATCCCAACTTTTTTTTTTTTCAAAACGTGTGGTTGGCATCAAATTCAATTTGAGCATATATTTTTCAAAAACAATATTTTTCACCTTCAACATTTGATATGTTGTCTTTGTACTATTTTCAGTTAAATATAAAGTTTAAATGATTTGCATATCATAGCATTTTGTTTTTTATTTACATTTTGCACAGCGTCCCAACTTTTTTGGAAACAGGGTTGTAAAGAAGGTTGTTTATGTTTATTTTTCAGCTTCAGTTATCCTTTTTCATTGTGTGAAAATTTCATGATGAATGTACCAGTAGAAGTGCTCCAAGAGGACTGAGAAAAAACCTTCACATTAACTCACATTAAAAGTTAAGAAATGTTTTTGCCTCCTCCTGTAAAGTCTTTGGAAAGGCATGATATGCATATGCAGCAGTCAGCACAACCTAAAAAACAATATTTTGTGTCATTTGAGCTGGTGGTTGTGGTATTTTTTGTATCTTTTTTGTATGATCTTACCAATGATTTTAAACCTGTTTTTGAAATGTTGGCCTGGTAACCAGTTTTGGGTTTATCTGTCTCTCTACAGTCAAGTAGAAGGAGCCTGGGGTCTCATTAAACAACTGTTTCATGCATGCAGGAAAATGTGCACACAACTACTATTAATCATATATTTGCAGAAACCCCAAGTGCTTGTGTAATCGTAGGTAAACTGATTATAAGAGCCCCCGTTTGTTGTTATCCACTGCAGCAAAATCAACTAAATAATCAACATTCAGCTGGACAAGTATGAATTCATGCCTTTTCCCATTTTATTTCATGATTGAATGATTTGAATTTAATTCTTGCTAGAGAAAAATTAATTATTGCATGGTCAAATATAGTTTTTATGAATAAGAATGGGAAGTCATTTTAAGTGTAATTAGAAAATTATTACATGTAACAGTTTAGTTTCACATTTCACATGCTTCAAGCAATATATTAGGCTTATGGACCTTTTAAAGTGCAGTTGTTTGCCACATATAGCCATTTAGGGTTTTTTCATGGCTGTGCACAACCAGAGCAGTTCAGAATGTGCAGGATTTATTATCTTTCATAACATACAGTTGTGTGTATGTATTTTTAATAAATGCCAGTTTTCTAGTGCATACTGGGGCTTTTTACAAACAGATTTGGAAAATGTTCAACACACACTTTGATAAATGAGGTATATGGTTTTGTATGAGGAAACAACTGCCCAGGGGCATTGCCAAGATGGCTGCCAAGTGGACAGACTTGCCATTAAGGTAGTTTCCAGTCTCCCACATTGCACACTTAAGATTTCTGCAGTAATACACCCAACTGACAGGGGAAGTCCACCTGTAATATTTCAAAATTTCTGCACAATTAAATATTTACAATGGAAGCGAGGTCATTTAGAGTGGTTTGGTGTGAAATGGTGCTGTTCTAAAGAAACTTACAGGATTATTCACAGCAGTGGTGATAGGAACCAGACATCTGAAGCACTTAATCCCTCTGAAAGCTCTCTCACAGAAAACTATTATGACAATTGATCTAAATACATTTCCTGATTCCTGAAACATTATTTTATGATAGTTCTGAGAGGAGGTTTTGGCCTAAAATGCATTTTAAAAATATCTTAATAGCAAAGAGACACGTTTTTTACTACTTTTTTGCCAATTAGCAACATTTCATATAAAAACTCATAAGACTAGTTAATGATCCCTGGTCATTCTAAATAGCAAATGAAATGATACATTTATATTGTATACATTGTGACCTCTGGCTCCTATCACCACCACTGTAAAGAAATCAAAGCTGATATGTTTCTCTTCAATGAACCATTTCACATCAAACCACTCTGAATTACTTATTTACATATAAAAGGTTGAGTTGCTCATAAATTTCCCCTTTAAGAAGAGTTAAGAAGAGTTACTAAAACTCTCAGTAAAAACACAGAGGTCCATACAGAGATACTTGAGGGGTGCAATCTGAGGTTGAGAACCATTAGCATAAACAACACTTATCAGGCACTTCCTTGGACCTAAAGCTTAACAGATGTAGGGAGGATATAGGTGCCTTACAGCCTTCCATCCCTCTCAGTGTAAATTTGGCCTGCAGATCCAGCCCCACATAAACAGCATTATAGTATACAGAGGCTAGCATCCATCACACCTCCCAACCTGAAAGAAAGAACGTGCTAGGTTTCACACCGTCTCGCCGTGTGATGTATTATCAGAGGCACTCTTCGAGTTACAATCTCCTCATTTCTCTGCCTTTCTGTTTCTATTCCATGAGGATCAAAACCACTCCATATCAGCAGTATTAAATAAACCTTCATACCTGCACACTTCATTAAGATCCAGTTGAATTCCGAGTTCATTTACTATAATTTACTACTTACACTCGCTCTGCTCTCCCACTGATGTAAAATGAGTCATCTTTCCTTCCATCAGTATTCTGTCATTGCACATGCACTGCCACACACACACGCACACACACACATACACACAGATAACACCTGTTTATTTTTTTCTTTTCCCTCATGGCCAGCTGGCCTTGTCTGACTGTGCTAAGAGTAAAGAGAGGAAAGCTGTGTTTACATTTGGAGCTGGGGGGTCTTAATGTAAATAGTGATATACATTAGACTGAGGGTTTAGCACTAAAAAGAAGAATGTCTTCTTTCCCTGCAGACTTCCTCGGAAAAATCCATTCACCTAATATCTTTTACCAATCAACACAAAAATGCAAATATGTGCCGTTCCCTAATCTATCTGTCAGTGTCTGATTTACTGTATCACTCTTTTTCTCTACTCTACACACCGTGCATATCTCACACATTACAAATCATGTTTGTCCTTTTTCTTCTTTTTTCCATTTCAGTTCCACTCTTTACTTTTTTCCACTCCAATGCCTGCATACATACAGTAGAGTACCGCATAGTGACAGGGCAGTTTCCATTGGCAACAGTGCCATGGTAATTGGCGCCATGGCGATGTCATGGGTGTCCCTGATGCTATTAGCACATTCTGCTGCCTCGCAGGTGGCCGGAGCTGTTTTTCAGAGCAGACAGCCACAATGCTGGGGGGCCGCAAGTACTTACAGGCGCATACACACACACATACATACCCACACACTTATCAGCCCTTGTCAGAGAAGAAGACTGGTGCCGGTTCAGCACCAGATGAGTGAGTGGCTAAAGAACACACCACTTATTGGTTACTCCATGAAGTTATAAAGAAACAAAAGCACTGTATTGACATTTTTAAAGTCATTCACATGGGTTTAATACTTGTAACGTTTAATGCAGGTCATAAATTGGGCCAGAGTGATCACCACAAGACATCCTGGCACCCACTAGGCAACTTACAAGGAGCAAAACATTCTATAACATTTATTGTTTTGTTTACCTGCTTCAGTGAGCTTTACATTGTCACTTTGCCACAGAAAAATAAGGACCAATCATGTCAGGAAAAATGAGGGAAAACCACGATTCAGCTTTGACACAAGTTACATTCATTTCAGAGTACTGTGCAAAAGAGACCACCCTTCATTTATTTAATTTCCAGTCAAAATGGCCAATAAGTATATAAGTTATTGATTTCTCAGGAGATTTTTCTGAGCAGATTGGATATAAGATAATCCCCTAGCATGAGGATGGGTAAAGTCAAAGGCATAGAAGAGATAAAACAGGAGTCTCTAAAACTAGGGTTCAAAATTCATTAAAAGATATAGAAAAAATGGGACTCCTAACGAGCAAGCAAGACCTAGCAGATCATCAAAACTGTCACCATCAGATAAACAGTTTTTGAAGCAGCATTATGTGAGAATTGGTGTTTTTGCTTCTGAGCTCACCCTACACTTGCAGAATGTATTTCACTTTTACACCACTTTCTTAAACACAACTCGCAGTTTGAGCCCCCTTCATGGACAGGTGTACATGTGTATTTGTTGACAAGCTGAAGGAAACAGAATCCAGCTTCACTTTGCATGCATGAATCAATAAAATATTACTTTCTCATTTTGCATCCAAAACACTATGACTGAGGTGGACAGGGGGCCCTGCAAGTAGGATGCTGCTTTGGGCGGCCAAATGATTTGCAGTTTCCACTCCAATTCAAGTTCTGTTCTAACTCTGTGCCTGAAATTTGTGAGCGTTTCACAGTAGTGAGGCGCTCTGGAGGACACGGAGGGCATGCTGATGGTTATTGTGTGGTAGCAGCTGTGCAGGTGGCTGGTAAAGGATGGATGCTGCTGCTGGGAGCTGGGATGTTGATAATTATTTGGACCCCAGGCTTCAGGAGTAAAGTGGTCTCAGCTTGTAGTAAATTAGCATCTATTTTCTTTCCCCTTTTTCAGCTGAAATATTGGAATGAAGGCCAAATCGAGCGTAATGGCACTGGACAGCAATGAAAAACACTGGCATAACATGGGTTAGTGCTTCTCAGAACAGTAGAGGGAAGCAACTTTGATCAATAGGGAACAAATAGGGATCGATTGTATGAAGACACTAGAGCAAATTGGAAAAAGTGGACTTGTAGAAAAAAAAGGAAAAAAAAGACCAAAAATCATGGTTACCCAGCTCCTTTACTCTGCTCATCTGAATCTGAAACGCTTCAGTATCCATCCAGATGGGCTGGGGACAACTATGGACTAATGCTTTCCAATTATTTCCTTAATTACAGGCTGCTTGTCTAGCCCAGAAGCAAACCCCTGCATTTCAGCAAACAGAACCTGAATAAAATGCTGAAAATCAGCGGCTAGAGTGAACATAATTCATGCCTGTCAGCTGGAGCGTTTTCTGGTTCACACACCTACCTACACACACACACACACACACACACACACACACTTTTCTTTCTCATTTCTCCTGATGCATATTGTTCACAAAGCTGAAATTAATTCACAAGTCAAACGTTGCCTGTATTAAGACACAAACATTCATAGAACGCCATGTGCTATATCTATGTTGAATAAATCTATTTGTAATGAGCTGAATATGATCATTATGCCGCTGCCATGGGGCAGTTGGAGGACGAAATGTGTGTGTGGAGGCAGAGCTACAGTGGACAACTCATCTCACAGCTGAACGACAGGACGCTCATGTAAACAGCACAAGAAGAAGAAAAACAGGCACAGTCTGTCACATCACGCTGCTATCAGCTTCTCTAGAGTTGGCAGTAATCAATATGAAAAACTTTTGAAGAATATTTGTTGTGCCAGCCTTTCAGTTTAAGATGTCTCATCACCAAATAGAGTTATTTAGCTTACAATGACACATTTCTGAATTTCAGGAAAGGCAACAAAGGACGTTCACAGTATCTGGGTTTTTAATAGGGCTCACACTGTATCATGTAGACCAAATATTCCACCAAATAAACAATGTTACCCATACAATCAACTCCTCATTGACATATTGACCTCCCATTCAGCCTGCAGAAGTTTGGCTCTCCCATTCACGTTAAAGTCAGAAGGAGTGTTGTTACAGCAGACATTCTGAATAATTAAATGTTGTGCTGTTCCTGGCTGTCAGGAAGAAAATGTATCACTGTGGTACTTTAAAGGATCCATATAAATCCAAAAGAAATGACTGAAGTTTGTGTTTTCCAATGTCCCTGAGCTAGAAAGCTAACTCTCATATTATTAGCATTTATTCTAGCCCTTTTTGGCTCATATTTTAACACTGATCAGAGAAAAATATATTTTTTTTCTTGATTTTACACATGATTCTGTGTAACTGTAGACATTTATGTGAGTTTCGGGCAAAAAAACACATGTCGGCACAACTAGTGTTAAGCTAAGAACCAATAAATACAATAGTGAATTAGCCAATTGAAACACTACATCTAAAATTACCAAAAAGACAATTCAATTGTTAATCGCAGTTATTATGTCAGTTATTACCCCTTTAGTAGTGCACAACACATATGGCCAGTTTTCTTCCGAAGTAAAGAGTGAAGTGGGTGAAAGAGTAAAGGAGGTAAAGAGGTAGTGCTCTAGGGCATGACTGTGTGCTTCTCTGCTCCCTGCTGGAGCAATTAGACTGGGTGCAATGTCCAGACCTTTCCACTAAACCACTTAACATGAGCAGCAGGGATGCACGCTAATTTACCACCACAAACACGCTGAACGCAAGGACACACTGCAGTGTGTGAGGTGAATACGAAACTGCTGATCTACTCCATTTACTCACACACAACACACACACACACTAACAGAAGACCGTACACAGAGCCTCAGTGGTGTAAACATCAGTGTGTGTTCCTCTTCACATCAACACACAGATCTACACACACTCAGTCTGTTGATCTGAGTCACGAAAAAAGTGTGCGTAGGCAGAAGTGAAAATACCACACAGTCCCCTTTAACAACAACACACAGTTTATCAAGAGGGTCCATCCGGTTTTACAAAAACATAATTAAATTACTTGTTCACTTTGATATGAGAGAGAAAGAGAGGGGGGAGGGGAAAGAGTTAGAAAATGAGGAAGAGAGGAACACAGAGAGAGAGAAAACTGGAGAAAATGAGAGAGAGAAAGAGAGGAAAAGACAGAAAGAGAGATCAAGAAAGGAACAGGTAGAGAGACAAAGAGTAAGAGACTAAAAGAGAGAGAGAGAGAAATAGAAAAAAGGACAGAGAGAGAAAGAGATAAAAAAAGAGAGAAGGAGAAAGAGCAAGTAAGGGGTGGGAACAAGATAATTAAGTCGTGGCCACTACTTAGTAAGACATGGGAATGAGATCCTAATGCGTGGCCACGACTTAGTAAGGCATGGGAACGAGATCCCAATGCGTGGCCACGACTTAGTAAGGCATGGGAATGAAATCCTAATCCATGGCCACGACTTAGTAAGGTATGATCTCATTCCCACACCTCACTAAGTCACGCCATGACTTAATTATCTCATTCCCATGCCTTACTAAGCCGTAGCCACGCATTCAAATCTCGTTCCCACGCAATAATATGGTGTGGCCATGCATTATTTTTATTTATATGGGATGTCACTTGCAGGGCTCCGTAAGATGTAGAAAAAGAGAGAGAGAGAGAGAGAGCAAGAAAAAAGAAAGAGAGAGAGCGTGTGATGGACAGTGTCAGAGCTGAACATTGCCATTTTTCCTCTTCTTTTTCCACAGCTAGATAGAAGCTGTTTCTGGGAGCTGTAGTGGGTGCATACCTGTCTGTCTTGGTCTATCTGCGGTTGCTTTCATGTGCGTGTGCAGATGGTCACTGCTGCTGCAGAAGCTGTGGCTGTCATGGGCAGCTGGAGAGAGGCAGGCTGGATGGTGGGATTGGCAGGTCCTAGAACAGTCAGACTGATTGGCTTTGTCAGGGGGAGATGGATTTCTGGTCCTTCTGCTTCCTTGGAGAGTAGTTGTTCATCCATAACAGGTCCCAGACGCCCATATGTACCTGTCAGTCTTGACAGATGCCCAGCGCTGCTCACACACCCAACTCTGACACCCAGCGTCTTCACACACAGCCCTGCTGAATGAGTAATTTGTCTGATTTGACTTTGATTTAAATGGCCAAATGCTAGAAATAGAGTTTCTGAGACATGCGGCAGGAACAGGAATGTGAACACTATGGAATGTATTTTTGATGACAGGAGCTGTATGAAGGAAATGTAATTACAGGAAAATGTAATAACCAGTTTTGAATTAGGTCAGTTTAAACTCAGTTTGCTTCAGAATTGATCTCTCTTTGCTCCACAATTACAGTCTTTTGCAGTAACTGGTTTCAGGTTGGACAAGCTTTACAGAGCATTAGTAAAAATCTTGTTTAACATAGATTTTTTTAAGTTGTTGTGACAAGGACAGTTTCATTGATTTGAAGTGATGTGAAGCGTTATTTTACTGCCCCTTTTTTGAGAATCATAAGTCAGTGGGTGAGTTAATAGCCAGGTCCATGAGGTGCTTTACGTCAAAAAATAATTGATTAATCACACCGCTTTGCTGCAATATTTGTTTAGAATTGTTACATAACGTTGGATTTCCAGTTTTAAATGCTACACCCAAACTGGACTATACTGTTTAGCTAATAAAAAAATAGGCAGGTTGTATATGAGGGCAATTTTGCCACCACGCTAATGCTAACTTCACTATACAACAGAAAAACTACACGCAATCTGTGAAAGTTTGTCTTTTTAATGGTGGCCTTTCACATTCATAGATTACAAAAGAGAAACTTTTGAAATGAACAACATTCTAAATTTAAACATTGCACGCAACAATTTCTCATTATGTTCTCATGGGACAAAACTAAACTTTACTTGACAAAAAGTTCTCTGACGCTTGTCCAACCTAGCAACAGTTGTTGCACAGGACAAATTTGTGAGTAATATTTTAGTGACCTGCTACTGGCTGGCGCAGGCTCTGAAAACTCTGGAGGCATTGCTATGAAGATAGCCACACGCAAAGGCTCATGCTAGGTGCACACCATCCAACAAAGGGACTATTTGTATTATTTATGTTGTTGTCTATCAGTTAAAAGTATGTGAAATGTGTTACTTGTGTTATCTGGTGCCGGAGGCTGTGGGTTTTGTGTGTGTGGGGAGTCACCATCGGGGTGAAGTGTGTGGCTAGTGGTGACCTCTCCCTCGAGTTTGGTTCTCTGCATGTGCCTTTCCTGCTGGTGTATTCAGTAAAGAGCACTTCTCTCAGCAAAAGCAAAAGCATAGCCACTCCGTGTTTCTTCTGCCAAAGCAACACTGGCGTCAGAAGTGGTATAGCACCTTCTAAGAGGTCTGGGGAAAAACAGCACTTTAAGCACCTTCCAGGCAAACAGCGTGAGAGGTACAGCCCAGCAAAAGACTGTGATGATGGGAACAATGCTGAGAGACTCCATGGGGAAGACGGCAAGGGCAGAGCCAGTGACCTCCCCTTGAAGTTCGGTTCTCTGTATGTTCATTTTCAACTGATGTGTTCAATAAAGAGTACTTTGTGCAGCAAAAGCATGGTCTCTTTTTTCTTTTTTCTTCTGTCAACATGAGAGTATCATATTCCCAATGAGAAAATATTTTGTTAGGAATGAACATGACCACACGGGGGCTCTGAAAGTGCTCTAGTAACACACTGATGTAAAAATAGCATGGAATACTCACTGACTTCATAGATTTTTTTTAAAATATAGAACTATAAACTAAATACTTGATCATTTTTCCCACTAGTGTTGTGAGACTTTATGGTAGTGTCAAGATAATGGCGGTTCTGTTTAACATACTGGGTTTAGCTTGTAAAGTTTGTAAGATATTTAATTAATAAAGGCTATTCTTTACTCTGTATGCTGCAGTTATACACACTGATGTCAGCACCTGCTAAACAGAGTTGTTCCCATTTGCGGCTGTCAGTTGTAGTCCTTGCAGTGTGTTTGAGTGTAAATTTTTACAGGAGATGGTGAGCTGACGGAAGGCGGTCATCAGTCAGCCTTAGTTGGCACAAGTTCTTCCTTGTCAGCTTGGTGTGTCTGGGCCCTAAAGCAAAGCAATCAATCATAAAGAAGCAGAGGTCAAGTAAAGTTTATTTTTGTTGTATTGATTGTGAAAGAGATAAACTCAGTAGGCCTGTAAATTACATTAAGCACCTCTATTTTCATGCAACAGAATGAGTAAGGTAATAAATTCACAGCAAAAGTATATGAAATGAGATCAATATGGATTTTATGCAGTGATAGGCCAGTAAAAGTTCTTTGGCCCACATTAAAAAGTATAACTTCCGTAGTCCACGGTACAGAGCATATCTCAGCTTTCACCCTTCTTATGCAGGTAAATGTTAGATTTCTATTTTTAAAAGCCCCTCAGGTTTTGTCATTCTATGAAAGCTTCCACTATTTATTAACACATGCTCCTTCAAGTCAGACTGTGGTTCTGCTTTGTGCTGTGTGCAATAGTTCAGTTTGTATTGACAATAATTGATTCTCTTGTTTCTTCTGCGAGGAGATCAGAGGCCAGGGATACCATCTGGATACCTGAGCAGAGAGAAACTGATTATGTTCAGAGTGCTGTGTGTGTATGTGTGTGTGTGTGAGAGAGATTCTTTTCCTGAATGTAAGAAGGAGGCTCACTGAAAGGTGTTGTGGGATTTTCCTGGATTTAGAGTATAATGTAAGCAGTTGTGCTATTTGAAGATTTTCTGGGACATAAAGGCAGGGAATGCAGATGTCTCTTTCTCAACTTGTCATATACACACATACACACACAGAGCAGGGACTTGAATGTGTAAAATGCAGAAGAACTAAGGCACTGAACGTTGTTTTGAAGCACTGGCTTGAAGTAGAATAAATGATCAGGTATTCTATGAAAAGAGTAAAGGGATGTGTTCTTTTACAGTTCCCTTAGTTCTAGGTGTTCACCAGGTAAGAGAGGGGAACTTGAAAGTACTAGATTCATAGGTGTCAACCTCTAAAGACAGTTTATCGTGTTTGCTGTGGTATGTTACTCTGGTAACCATACGAATTAGTGTGCAAAATACCTCCTGGTATTTGAGGGGTACCGTGTTGGTTACTGTAGCGTTGGCTGGCTGCTAAATCACTTGCCATAGCAGCACCAATGCTAGCTTTAATGGCAACAAAATGTTTGGTTGACCAATTTTTCATCTGAAAATGTTTTTTTCTAGTTTAGCAGTGCAGTCTTCAACAACTTAATTGAAATCTCTTTTGTCTTCAGTTTGAGAAATGAGTAAATAAATGAGTAAATAAATATATACAGACACACACACACATATATTAGTTCAAACTGCATATACATATTTATATATACATATAAAATACAATTAAGTATTCAGACCTTAGATATTTACAAGGATTATGATCTATTTAAACCCAAGACATTGATTGAGATTAATCTCATTATATACAAAATAATCATATAACCCCTTAATTTCATACTTAGATGTTTTGCATTTTCAAAATTTTTAAATGGAAAAACTTTATTCAAAAACGTTACCCCACATTTGTCACAAACAAAACAGAGTTTTAGTCCATAGGCAGAGCTATATTTTAGCTACACCCCTGAATTTTTGTCCCTCATGGCCATTTGGTGAACAGTTAAATCCCACTGTTTTGAAGTAAATGTGTCCCATAGTCAAAAATTGGTGTGTAACTTGTCACAGCCGAAAACACATTTTTTCTCCAATAAACTTTTGTGCTTGTGTTTTAAGATATGTTGATTTTATGTGTGTACAGCTGTCTAAAGCTGTGTTTGGCAGCCACGTACTGGCATTTTTGAGTTATGCAATACAAATCTTCAATCATTTATTTGAATAAAATAAACACAATTAAGGCATTAAGGTCACTTAAACCAAACGGATTTTAGTCTTAAGTCTAAGTCAGTTAAAAGTCTGAAATGGGTTTTTAACTCTGACTTGGAACTAATTCGGCAGAATGATCTATATAGGCATTTTTTAATAGGTAACAGGCATGTAAATGCTACACAGACTCTCTGCAATTTGTATGTGTATTGTCTTCTTATACCACATCATTACCTGGTCCTTTTCACACCAAAACATTAAAACAGTACTGTGAAGACTGTACTACACACCTACCCAGTTAATACGTAGAACCTGTTGGGCATTTCAGTGCAATTCAGATGCACTGTCGTGTAACTTAACATCATGTTACCCAGAATAATTGCCTAGCACTTTGGAGTTTGTATGCAACACTTACCTTGGTGATACCTGTAGTTAGACTGTAAACAAAGTGTTACCAATGATGCTGACTATATTTCAGCTGCATGCTCTTCTTTAATTCACACTGAATGTGTTATATTTATGAACCACTGGCTAGAAGTTGTTACTGCCTTGACATTTACAAAGTAATTCTAATGAACATTTGCAAGTGTTTTTTTTTTCAACATCAGAAAGACCCAATCAGCACTGTGTAGGTGCTGGTAGGATGTTTGTTGATTAATTCACGAACAAACAAACAACTAAACATTAGTCTTTGCACATCTAGTAAATGGCACAGAAAAACAAAAGGTTCATCAAAACGCAACAATAAAGCAGCGCAGCCTCTTGCACCCACCTCACGTAACTAATTTAATCTCACAACCCACAAAGCAATTAATTTTTGTCAACACAAACATTATCTCCTTGGCCGCCGAAGCAGGCTGGTGGGGGGTTAATGGCAGCCCGTCTGCAGGAAGGCAGATGAGCACAGATGAGCTTGGAAAGCAGGTGTAATTGATTGCGTTAAAAAAGGCAACTAAATTAGATCAGATAGTTCTTCGTTTTTTCTTTAGCACTAACAACTGCCACATTGTTTTGCACCACATTTGTTGTTGTTACTTTGATGGTGCGGAAACAGAAGATTGAGCTGTCTTGGATGACAATATAATGACAGTGTTTGCTGAGGTGTGCAATCCTTTGATAGCACTAAAACCTCCACCATCACTGCTTTTTACTTCTGTTGGGGTCAAAAGCAATTTTGGCACAAAGGCAAAAAGAATGGGGAAGAGGCAGCTGAGCGGGCCTGCTGCAAGAAGTGCGGATGTGGCTGTATTGCTCTGAGTTAGCAATCGTTACAGGCAGAGTAAATGGAACCATTAAAGCCCATTATTTCTAAAAAGGGAGCAGCGTGGACGCAGGGGCCGATTTGCAGCTGCTCTTTTTAACCATGGCTACGGGCTAAATGAGCTTCCCCACTGCTATAGTGCTGTGGCAGCAAAGAGGAGCTCCAGCGGTAATGCAGGTTTCAGAAAGAGATAGAGCGCGTGTAAGCACAGTCACGGTCAGCAAGGTTAGCGCAGGGTGTGTATGTGTATGCTGGAGGTCTGTCCAGAAGGATGGGCCTAAACTATCACTGTGTAAAGCTAATTTTGTTGTGGACATATAATGTATAAAATGATCCAAATACAATGCTAGTACTCTGAACAGCTTTCAAATACTTATTGTAAAAAGGTGTGTCCAGAATGATACACAGAACTTGATTTCTTCATAACTGACAAAGCTGCATAACAATTTGCACCAAGAATGCCTTTAAAATGGTGATCAATCGTGATTAGTCTCAGTATATTAATGTAAAAACACAATGTGTCCAAAACTAACCAAACACCTTGTCTAATTAGTGAATTGAGATACTTTAAGGTGCATCCACCGCTGACACAGATGTTCTGTTGTGCAAACACAGCTTGTTTAGCCTTAAAAAGCACTGCTAGTAGAACGGGATGCTCCGGAGCAGCCTAAGGCCTCCAAGGTGTAGGCTACAGGGGTATAAATCCCCCCACCATAGGGCTGGGGAGTAGTGGAACTGTATTCTCTGCAGTGATTGAGCTCCATTCAATACCTGAGTTGGACTGATCCAGACCTGATCATCCAACATCAGCATCTGACCTCACTAATGCTCTTGTGGCTGAATGCAATCAAACTCTCACAGCAATGCTCAAACATCTAGTTTAAAGCCTTCTCAGAAGAGTAGAGGCTGTTACTGAAGCAAACAAGGGACAAGCTCCCTATAATATATTTGATTTCAGAGGAAATGTTGGGCGAGCAGGTGTCTACAAACTTTTCGACAAATAACTTCTGCTGTCTAATTTTTAAAATTCTAATTTACAGAGTAATTATTATTAAAGTTGTTCCAAACTTTGGAACAGTTATGTACATGAAGGGTTTGTAGCCGCAGTTGAAGATATAAGCCACTTGTAGTTAAGCCAAATGTGAACCAATCAACATTTCATTTGGCACCAGAATAAAATCCTTTACCAAGAGCAAGACACAATGTTAATCCTCAGCCTTCTGAATCCTGGCCGAGCCCCTCCTATTCCCAGTTTCTTTGAAAGGGGGCCATGACTGGGTCAGGATAATGCCTCACATGAAGAATGGCCAAAGCAATATGTTTCTGTAATCGCCTCCTCCTGATCTGCCACTGGGCTGCAGTGTTAGTTATGATTCAGTCTGACATCGCTGAGGTGCAGTGAAGAATATCTGGGGAATTGAATTCAGCTATCTTTGTTTTTTCTTAAGTAAGGTCGAAAGCAAGTTTTTGTGCGTTTGTCACTTTATTGTCAGTTGTGAATCGCTGCATTTTATTACAGTGGTGTCACCATCTCGACAAAATAACAGCAGGGGCTAGAAACAGTGCCGTAGCTGCTCCATTTTTCAAGCTGTTTAAAAATACAACTTTCTCAAGCTTTTCCAAAGTTCCTCCCAAGAACAAAGATTTGTGACATTTTTCATTAATGCCATAAAATGAAAACAGCGCTCAAGATGAAAGGCTAGATGTAAAAAAGAACTCTTTCAAGCATTGCCAAAGGCAGATAAGGGAGCAGTAAGCAGCACTTATGCGGCTGGCATCGCTGAAACTAGAGTTACGCTCATGTATGCAAATGAGTCATGCAAAAATAGATGACCTCATGGACATGCGTCTACAAGTGAACCACTTATAGTGTGACCAAGTGTCCATGCACAGTGATTCAGAAGGATGTACTGGTGCAGGTAGGAGTTTCTTTTGCATGAAGTGCTTCTGTTTGGGCTTCTCACCATAGTTACACACATTCTTTTCCAGGTTAAAACAACATTAACTATAGAATTCCACATCTTTCATCATTGTTATCATTATCAGATTTGGTCTCTTTAGACTATGAGAGATGGGAGACGTGGGAAACATGATGAGGAGTGCTACAGCAGCTCGATTTCAGTGCTTTGCATCAAAACCAGCTGAATTCATCACCGTTCAACAGCCATGGCTTTGGATATTTTTAATTCCAGAAAGTACTTGGATAAGCCTTTGAAAAGCCATTTAGCAAGATTTGTTGGTTTGTTGATGTAAAATTATTATTAATTAAGCTCAATTCATATTTCAAGACTCCAACACTGTCATCAAGGCAAAACACACCAATGAAGGCAATTCTGATTCAGAGCTTTGTGCCGGTGTTTACGTTCCAGTCCTCCATCTGCCTCTTTCACCCACAGTTGAGGGCTGAGAAGAAGACTGGGTCCTGATTGTAATCAAGCTCATTCATTCCATTATCTTGCTCAGAAAAAGTCTATCAGTTTAGATTGAATAGAAAAAGGCAACAGTACAGGGCATGAAAATTTATGGTTAAAATGTCGTTCTGACACCAAGAAGTGATCCACTGTAGTGTTCCAGTCCCTGATAGTAAGGCAGAAGAAATGTGGGCGTTTTGCTGTTGTTATGGGGCATGTCCCATAAACGAGTCCCCTTCATCTCCATAGTCTCGAGGGTCCTCAGGGCCTCGGCGGTGATCAGGTCTGTTGGACAGAAAAAAGGAAAAATGAGTCATTTGAAGTCAAACTTTATTGTCGTTCTTTCTCATCATAGCTATGTGTTGAGAGGAATGAAATACAGCTCCTCTGGAACACAGCGCTGCATCTAACACAAAACAGCAGCAGAGATGATGATACAGAGTCAACAGTCCAAAAGTTAATAAATGCAGTAAACAGATATTAAATGGATCATACAGTAGTGTATAGTACAGTGTACTGAAGATACTGATGATGATACTGACTGTATAGTCATACTGATTCCTCACTGAACTACTATGTTTACCTCGCAAAGAGAATCAGTGAAAATAAATTCGGCTGCTGCAAAACCTTAACCAGCCGTTCAACTCCACCACTTTCAGAGAAACAAAGCCTTCCAAAATAAATGGACCGTAAACCCCATCAGACCTGGCTGAACTCAAATCCAGTTTGTTCAAAGTGAAACCAGCTTTTAAGTAAAGCAACACTTTTACGAAGCAGACAATTTTCTCCGCTCCTTCTTTGCCAAAGTAGGACAATTAGCAATCAAATGTCCCACTTCAGGGTAATAGAAGCACTGATGAGACCCCTCTGGGTGACAGTGTACAACAAAACAAGTGGGACACTGACAGCGTTTCACACATTTCAAGAGCAGGTCAGGAGCCGGTGACTTAGCAACCCGTCACTGTGTGCTGAAGGCAAAGAGACAGATTTACGGGTCAAAAACTCTTCATAACACTTTACAAAACAGTGAAGGTAAGGTAACAATAAACAGACAGAACAGATAAATGCAAAGCCCTTAGCATCAGTGAGTGTTTAAAAGTACTGTGCAAAAGAGGCCACCGTAAATTTATTTAATTTCCAGTCAAAATGGGTTGATCAAGTTAGTCATCATTCCAGTGTAAGGAAAAGAAACAGAAATCATGTATTTAACACAGGAGCACAAACAACAAAATATAATATAATTTTTCTCAGTATTTAGTGTGGCCCCACTTTACCTTTATTACAGTTTCCTTTCTTTTTCTTTCTTTTTTCAGGCAGCTTTTTGTTTTTCAAAGAAATCTGCAGGGATATTTTTCACAACTCTCCAATTTTTCTGCAGCACCAGCAGTTTCTTTGCTTCTTTGTTTGATTTGAAAATGTTATTCTTTTTTGTGTCTGTTTCCTTTTCTCAGTAACAGCTTCTTGACACCTACACATCCTTTCAGACTCACAGTGTTTTTTCTTCTCTCTCACTCAAAGATGACAGCTTTAACTTCTGTTCATCATAGTTTTTTTTTTTGGAAACTCCTGATTTCACTTATTTTTCCTTATAAAAGTGGAGTATCATATATCTAATGTTCTCAGAAACATCTCCTAAGGATTAATAACATACTTAATGGCTGTTTTGACTGGAAATAAAATAAAAATTAAATAAGTAAATGTGGTCTCTGACTTTTGCAGAGTGCTCAAACATACCATACATTAGTCATGATCATTATCCAGTAGCGTCATACACTTATTTTAGTTATTATCTAATAAAGTGGTCTGCAAAAGTATTTGGAGACTTATCATTTAACCATTGCTAAACCTAAAAGAGTACTTCACAAAATGTTTAACAAAATTATATTTGTTTCAGAGAAAAACACTTTTAGCACTGTATCAAACTGTTTACTAGCCTGTTTAGTGGAGAAAGTCTGGAGAAGAATTTTAACCGGACTGCACTAACAGCTCTGTAAGACACAGAGGTTGAAGCATCAAAGCCTGGGGCTGTTTTTTATTGATGGGATCAAGAACTCACAAGTGTACAAAGGCATTTTGGACGCAAACCTAAACGCCTGCAAATACATAACCACTTGAAACACAGCATTGAAAAAATACTTTACCAAAAAGAAAATGACACCTGGTAAGTATGTGCACAAATGTCCAAATACTTTTTGGGGCCACTGTATAATGACTTGCTGTTTTTCTCTTTTAAAAAATGATTTGTGGTCATTGCCCCACGTTTTATTATGCACATAAATGTTTTTTTTATGCACTGAAGAAGAAAAAAAAGATCACTGGTACCAAATCAATACTCAGAGTTCAGATACTGGAATCAGTATTGATAAAAAGTGGGATCAGTGCATCCCCAGCTATGTAAATGACTTCTTTCGTAATACTGGTTAATTTCCCAAACCTCCTTCTGCACTTTGACCCTCCACGTCCTCACATTCTTTCTCTCTGGATCTGCAGTCCTCCCTCACCTCTCACTCTTTCATCCTCCTCCTCTTTGCAGTAAGCAGTGAGATGAAAGCACCTGGCTGGCTATCAGTGGCTCTAATCAGAGCAGGCAGGCTCTAAATTGCTCTCGTCCGGTGGACTCAGCAAATGTCCAATAGATTCCATTTTGCTGCGAATCGTTTGGAGTTCATCATATTGCTCTAATTGGACAGGCTCTGGAGAGAGACAGATAGAGAGCCATCCCTGCCCAAGACAGACATCTCTCTCCTCCCTCCTGTCTCACTCACGCTCTCTGCTACCAGGCCCTAATTATACCTTGCCACAGCCTCCCTGACAAAAACCCTGCGCTCACTTTCTTCACACTTCAGTCTCTTTTTCATCTGTGCTTCTCCTTACTGCCGGCCCCACTGTTCTCTTTTAGCATCCCCTTCCCCTAGTCAGCTGTGGATGCTGCATCTGCATTAATCAGGGCTTTCTTTACATTTATGACAGCCTGTATGTGCTCATGTGTCATTTTGCACTCTCACTGCTTAACAAGGAGTGTCGTTATACAGTGCTAACATCACATCATGCTTATGCGTACAGCAGTAACCCTGGCAACTCCATACTACAACACTATATTGATCATTTTAGCATAACATGATCATGAAAGAGGTAGTTGTGACTGCTTATAACTAATGGCAATGTACGCTTTTCTTATGACTAGTGCTGTCACTGCATGACTCAACAGAGCTGTGCAAACTAATTAGGTAGAGTGTAGCATCAACAACATTCCTTTTGATGTGCACACCTGAAACATGACATTTTTACATATTATAAGCCTGATACTGTCATATAATTAGTATGAGGCTTATAATATATACAACCGTCATATTTCACAAATGATGCAGACCAAACCTGAAACTCAGATAATCAGTTACAGTCTTGGTCTGCATCGTTTGTGGTTTGTAGATCATGTGGTAATGATTTATTAAGACAGTGACTAAGCTTTACTATTTTTTCCAAATGTATATAACTTCACCTTTAGTCTTCAGTTAAAGGGCCCATATCCTACAACTTATGATGTTTATTGTGTACCAAAAAACATTCTAAATTTAATTTTTACATGACCATTTCCAAACTCATACAGATACATTCAGACTGCAAGTAAAAGAGGCTCAAATCCGATTTACTGCCCAACCCTGACTTTGTTGTTTGGTCACTCACACAGTTCAGACAGAGGTCACATCGCCGTGTATCAGATATGTATCAGAGTTCAGCACCACATATGACAGTTGCCCAAATCTGAATTGAAACTGTCAGATTCAATGTGTTTTTTGCGGTTCACACTGTCACATAAAAGACAAATCCGTGTCACATATTAAACACACTGTTTTTGACTCTGTGCCTTTCAGATGTAAATGATCACAGTTCTGATTGGCTGCCTTGTATTGCACCTCTTTCAAAAAGCAGTCTGAGCTGAAAAACTACTTACAACTTCAGTGTGAATGGGTGGGGCTAACCTGTTGTTGGCTTGTTTTTGTGACATCACAAACACAGCAAGTTCAAAACAGGCTGTTTCTCATATGTGGACTTTATGAACTAAGGTGTCAACAGTGTATTCTGAAACTTTTACAGTGTTTACATACTGCATCAAACATTCATTTTCCCATGACATGGGCCCTTTAATGATCTCAACACCACTTTGAACATCAACCTGCAATACTACTGCCTATCCTATCCTATTCACAGCGTAATGTACACCCATTTCCTCACTCAGTCTCACTCAGCTCGGGATTGTTAAACTGAAACCAAGAATTAGCAACAATTATGATGACGTGAGATCGTGTAAATCTTATTACACAGTGCCTATAGAAACATGTGAACAGCTCACAGCGCTGTTCGTCTGGATCTATTTGTTCACTTTCAGCTGAGCTCACCACACTCTGCAGCGTCTAGATGCAAATTCACAGTTCTCCTCTCAGAGCTTCAGCCGTGTCTGTTACAGAACAAAGGTTGAGCTTTCTCTGTGTGCAGCATTCAAGGCTATCATCGTTAGTCAAACAGAGCCTTCTGCTTGTCTGCTGTTGGCGACATCTAAAAATGTTAAAATACAGTACAGTGCCAACATGCTGAACGAAGCAGTGCCATTCAAACTCTCCTGAGTCTGAGGTGCAGACAGTGGGGAGCGCTCTCCAGCCTGAATTAGTAACAAGGGTGAAATGAATAACTTATGCATCCTGCTCTGAAGGGGAAAGAGTGTCATCCCTCTCTCAAACTTCACACACACACAGATGAAGGAGAAGATGATGAGGTGTGAGGGAGAGAGAGAGAGAGAGAGGGAGGGAGAGAGAAAGAGAGAGAGAGATGAGGGACAGAAGAGAAACTGAGAGAAAGAGCAAGAGAAAGGAAAATGAGAGTGAACCAGAGAGAGAAAAATATATAAACAAAGAAAGAAAGAAAGGAAGAAGGAAAGAAAGAAGAGGAGAGAGAGTGACAGAAGAAAAATAGTGAGAGAATAAAAAAAGATGAAAGTGAGAGAGCTAGAGAGAAAGAGAGGAAAAAGCATAACAAAAAGAGAAGAGAAATTTAGAGAGAAAGACAGAAGAGAAATAGAGAGAGGGGAAGAAAAAGAGAATAAGAAAGAAAAAGAGAAAGAGCGAGAAAGAGAGGGAGATGGGGAGACAGTAAAAGTGAGTGAGAGAGAAAAAAAGGAAAAGGAGAGAGAGAAAGAGCAGGAAAGAAACAAAAAACAATGAGAACAGATGATGAAGAGACAGTGAGGCAGAGAGAGGAGAAATTGAAAGAAAGGAAGAAATAAAGAAAGAAAAGGCAAGAGAAGGGGACAGAGAGACAGAAGCAAAAGAGTGAAAGAATGTAAAAGCGAGAGAGCTAGAGAGAGGAAAAAAACAGACAAATTGGCAGAATGACAGATAGAGAGAGATAGAGAGAGAGAGAGAGAGAGAGAGAGAGGTTCTCCTACAGGGTGAGAGTCCTGTCTCTCGTATGTTATAACGCTCCGTCTGTGTGGAGAAACAGATCAGAAATAGACTGAATTCAGCTTCAGCCTTTTTCATGCACTCTAATGCATTCAATGCATTAATGATGAAGGTCAATCATTTCCTCCGTCCTCGTCCAGATGGCCAGGCCCTCAAAGCCGAGGGGCTTTGTGAGTGGCTGAGCTCGAAGAAGATAGCCAGTCAGAACGCACTGCCATGGTAACGAAGCGTGACGGGCAGTTCCAGCAGGGCGTGCTCGTCGGAGGAGAAGAGGGTCGGGGAGGCAGAGGATTCTTTAATTTACCTCATTTTGAGTCACTAGGTAAAGAGAAATGTTCTGTCAGAATCCATTACTGCTCACACAAGATTTCTGGATCTGCCCAAAGAGAGGCCTTGGAGAACTGTTAAAATTTTAATTTTCTGACCTTTTTCCATTTCCTCTTCCTTCCTTCCCCTTTCCCATTTTTCCTCTCTTCTCCTCAGTCCCTCTTTTCCAGACTGAATCTGAATGTTGTGTTTTAGGTTGAACATTGTCTGTCAACTCTTTTCAGAAATCAGGAAAAAGGGGTTTGATTCTACTGGAGCTGAATTATTTGCACATTCTGATGCATCGTTTGATCCTCTGCCTGCGTTCATTATAAAATAAGCAATTTTTTAAAACCCAATTTTCTCCAAATTTAGTTGTGTCCCATTCCCACCCACAGTCTACGTCTCCAAGTTTGGGTGCTAAATATATATATCTTAATACAGAAGCATATTGTGCATGGCCAGTCATGCGGTGCGGTTACTGAGCCTGGTGTTAAATGGGCTTAAGAGACGCATGTGTTGGCTTGCATCATGCTGAGAGATGGGGAAGAGGGAGGACTAATTATGCTCTCTTAGACTACCGGCTGCAGATAGCCGTGGCATCGCCGAGGATCGAACTCACAACCTCCTAATGACAGTACCAGCGCAAACATGGTTAAACATTTTTATAGCCAGCCTACAGATTTGTGATGAAGGATCTTTTATCCAAGGCGTTACAACGCTAACCAAGACCAAAAGAAGCATAAACAGATTTTGAGACGTTTTTATGACACATTCTTGTGAGATGTGTAGGCTAAACATTGTTTATAAACACAATTTTTTGTGGCTTTTTTCCCCTGAAATATTCTAAAGGTAAAATTTTTGCTCCAAAACATTTTTAAAATAGTTTTCAAATAATTCTGTAAAATAATAAAGATAAGAAATTGCAATTTACTTATTTATGTGTTTATTTTTTTGCTGAAGTATTGGTGAGTATTGGAGTTTTGGGATTGTTTAGGAATGGGAACTGTTTTAAGAAATCATCAGTGGTATCAGAAAGAGCAAATGTCAATCAATTTCCAATTCTAGTTATAGTACTGTGCAAAAGCCTAAGGCACCTGAGAAAATTCCACTTAAAATCTGTTCATTGGCAGTCAGGATTTTGGTCAGAACAACACAAATATTAGAATAAATACAGATAACATTAATAAAATAAGTAGTGATTTTATGTGTGTCAATGTGTTACCCATTTCCTAAGCCCTCCTCAAGGAAGCTCAGCATTATCTGTAGCCATCATCCAGCACTTCTTTTGGCTAATCAGCTCCTCATCATGTTAAATCAGATGTGTTGGTGACAGAATTGAATAAATCTGTGTGATGGCTGGGGACAAAGGAGAAATCTGCAACCACCTTGTTCTTCAAACTAGCTCAGAAAATATCAAGTGCTGTTATAAAAAGTTTAAAAACTCTATGGTGCCCAAGACTTCTGCACTGTATGTTTTTAGCATAATACAATTACATTTAACCATTGACTGTGGTGTATAGGGACACAGCCTTAGAGTTTCTATTCACTCACTCAGTGTCCTCTGGTATACTCTATCCTCTGAACTAAGAGACTCCAGTACTGGGACATGCTGAGTGTGGGGAGAGTGTGCGTGTGAGTGTGTCTGTGTGTGTGTGTGTGTGTGTGTGTGTGTGTGTGTGTGTGTGTGTTAGCTGCCTGATTATGCAAAAAGGCTGAATGTGGACGAGTAAGTGTGCAGCAGAGCCTTCACAGCAATCATCTTCTGGTTAAGTAAATATTCCTCATTTGCATTTCCTAACAGCAGCTCGGGTGGCTGGATGCACTCCAGTGTAAAAGCGTAAGAGCTGATCAGAGAACAGCAGCAGCTGCCTTTCTGTTCTGATGGAGCACGTTGGGATGGGACAGCGGAAGCTGGTCCTGGATCAGAGTGAATGTCTGGTCCCTAATGAGGGAACATGCCTAATGGTTATTGATAGAGCCCTGAGGACACACTGCTGCACCGAGTTTAGTTTTAAAATTCGCTCTCTCTCTTCTCTCTCTCTCCCTTCACTTTCACTCTCTTCTCTCTCTCTCTCACTCCCTTCACTTTCACTTTCTCTGTCTCTCTCCCTTTTTTCTCTCTCCCTTCACTTTCTCCTTCTCTCCCTCTCCCAACCTTCCACTTTATTTCTCTTATTCTTTCTTTCTCTCATCTTTCTCTCTCTCTCTCTCTCTCTCTCTCTCTCTCTTTCTTCTCTTTCTCTCTCTCTGTCTCTCACTCTAATTTAATGAGGGAAAACTTGCAGCTTCAGCAAGATGATTTCAGTTACAGTTGGGACATGTGTCAGAATTTAGTGAAAATCATAGATAATGCACAGCCCACATAACATACAGCTGTATGCAAAAGTTTGAACACCCCCCATCAAATGACATGTTTGTTTATTTCCTATGTGAAAATAAGTTTACACATCCTCTACAGGGAACACACTTAAATATGATATGTCCAGCAAATTTTAACACACAGTTGCTATTTGCTTATTTTGAGTTTAACATACTGGAAAAACAATACATGTGCAGTAATGATGTTTTATGGCCATCTGTGGATGTCGGCACCTTTGGGAAATGTGCACACCTACTTTGTGGCAAAAGGGGAGAGTTAAGGCTTCAATCATTTTTGTATACTGGGCTTTAATTCAACCAAAAGAAAGGACAGTTTCATGGCATATACAGAAATTATTATTCATTAAAATCATACAACGTGGGTCACTCGGACCCCGAACAAGTAATCTCAACAAAACATGACAGTTAACACTGCAAACAGCTGTGGAACACAGACAGGCTGAAAGAGAACTGTGATAGAAGCAGAGAACAGAGTGAAGAGCGAGAGAAGGTGGGAGAAGAAGCTAATGAGGCAGGGAAGCAGATGAAGGAGAGCAGAGAAAGAGAGGAGAACCAGGAGCTACTTCAGGCTGACACAGAGGGCTCAAGCTGAGCACTCAAGGCATGATGGCTAATTTGACATGTCTGAGAGAGCTTTGAGATGTGCTGGACCTAATTGGCCATAGTCCTACAGGGCTCTCTCTCTCTCTGATGTGCATCGCTGGACATTATCTGTCAAGGTCTTCGCTGGCCGTATGTAATGTAGATTTTGTGTTATTTATTCCTCCAGCTGGGAGGCCCACAGCATTCCCTGGATGCTCCTCCTGATTCCACTGCCAAGAAATTCAGTCAGGGTACGCATGTAGGAGAAAGATCGAGATGATGGGAAAGCAAGAAATAGAGTGAGCGAGCAAGCGAGCGAGTGAGAGAGAGAGAGGAGAACAAAAAGCAGAGGAAGTGCTTTGCATAAGGAGGAAATGGATTCAGCAAGGATGGAGTACTCTAAAGCATAAGGCAAGCAGCAATAATTGGATGCAGTGATCTAGTGCTGGGGGAAGAAAGGAGAGGAAGATTTAATTCAAAAGTAGCGTCTTCAGTTTAGGACTCAATCTACTGATTATTTTACAGCGCAAGCTGCTGCTGAGCGGGTGCTTGTAGCAAAGCTACAAGCGTCTACTGTGAGGATGTTAGGAAGTTCAGCTCAAACTTCCAAACTCAGAATACGGCATAATACTGAATCTGCTGAATATAAAAGGGACTAATACATTTTTCTTGTATTTGATTTGAACTCCATGAGGTCCATTTATGACGTTTATGTAGGTTCTGTGTAAAACAGCACTGTGGAGTAGTCATAGACTGTCTGATGATGACCGTTTTGATGGTCTACCAGGTCTTAAAAGGTTGTTGGGCCTCTGGGGTCTGAGGGCATTTTCTCTATTTTTGCATATCTTTTTAAATTCACCTTTAAAGGCACTTGCATATACCATGATACCCATATGTTTCATATCAAAATGCTCTGCTATCTTCATCACTACCTTCCAAAAACACTGCAGCAACTTCAGTGGTGGTAAACTCTTTGCACACCCTTTCACACGTGTCTTACATGTGATGCTGACTGAATGAAGAATGAAGGGTTTCCAACATGATGGGTAAGTCCTGAGTGTCCATTGGTCAGTTTCACACAAACACATGAATCCACCAATTACACAGTGAGAGGCAGATGAGGACAGATCTCAACCCCTCTTCACAGCCGCATAACTCCATGTGAGTCATGTACGATCTAATGATAAGATGTTATGGAAAGGCGACTCTACAGATTCAAGAAATGTTTGCATCATATTTCTGTGCTTTATTATCACAAGTATAGAATCATATATAGAAACATCAAATTTGATGTGTGCATGTGTTCATGGTTTGGATCCTATTTTCTCTTTTACCTTTTAATATTTTTGAGCTCCAGTTTTAAAAACTCAAACAGGCTGTGATGATTACTGTGCCTTGGTCCTGGAGTACCACTGTCCTGCACATTTCAGTGTTTCTACTGCTCTAATGTCCTGATCCAACTAATCCATTAATTAACAAACCCTTACTGAGTTGAAGTGGGTGTGTTACAGCAGAGAAAACACCAAAACAAGCAGGGCAGTGGACCTCCATGACCAACATTTAGAACCAGTGATCGAGGGTCTCTGGCCTGAACCCACTGCTAATCTTCAAAGCATCTGTATCCAGTCTGCCTCTAGCCAGACCCTCTCTTATCACAGGAGGGAGAATTTAGCCCATCTTACACATTCGCAGCAGGCCTGGAGACAGGCGCAGAGGGAGAAAAAGTGACAGATTAATAAAGCTGTGAAAGCAGGTCTCCTGAAAGAACAGTGACACGTCACGGCGTCTATATCTAAGGATATCACACATATCCTCTCATCTCATGTTGACATAATTCCCTTTGCGTCGCTCACTAGCAATCCAGCACCACGAGCCTAATGCAAAGAGGGCGACAGAAGTGAGAGAGGGAGAAGGAGAAACAAAGAAAGTAGGGGTGGGCAAAATACTATGCTGTCATTATCGTGAAGAATTGTACCCGAGTGCACTTCTCTGAATGTCACGGGTATTGTGAGCATTTCTAGAACACAAAACAACTACATGTACCATAAAAGGACCGAATATAGAGAGCCTGTAAACAACAACAACCTGTAACTGAATAAATTGTATACTAACAAGTAACTGATATTGAATGTCAGTCCATCATGCCTTTATCTTATTTTATTCATTTATTTTTTATCAACTGTTTGATTTTTCTTCCTGTTCTTCCTTCAAATATGTAACCATTTGCAAATTTGCTTTGTATTGCTGGGGGGTTGGGGGGGTTACCTCATAAGTTACCAAAAGTCTGTTCCCATGGCTGTTTTACATTTTACATTAAACCAACTGAAACACACACACACACACAGAAAGGTATATTAAAAAACTGCTAATTAGTAGCCAAATGCAACAAAAATTCAGAAAAGTAAGTGCCTCAATTTTTACTATATTATTGCTGTCACAACAATTTTTTTTTAACAATTTGAAAAAAGCAGATGTGGTTTATATTGTGTTTAGTTTTCAATGTTAATGGACATACAGAAATGGTCCGAAAGTACCTGGAGTAAATAATTTCTGCACCTTTTCCTGTAAAATTATCACTAGAGGTGGGCAATCTGGCAAACATATAATATCATGATATTTCAAGAAATGTTCATGATACACATTTGTCACAATATCTATTGTTTCAGACATCTGATCAGTTGTAACATAGAACAAAGAACCAGTAGTGCTACGTAAAAAAATACTATCAACTCTGAACACTGAAAAAAAAAAAAAAATCAGTATTTTTCAGTATTTTTTTTTCAGTATTTGTCATCCTGTGTTGTACTGAATCCTGTTACACAGGACTGATTTTCCTTTCTTTATGATGAAATAGTGCAGTTGGTCAGTGCTCTACAAGTACTGACAGTATACATAACATTTTGAAAAGTGAATTGTACTGTATTGTGACGTAATTTATCATAATAATAACATATATTATCATACACTGCCCAGCCCTAATTACCACTTTGTAAACATAGGGTTTTGTTCTGACAGTGAGGATATACATCATCAAAAGGAGATTAACATTTTCCCCATTCCTCATAATAGCTGCCATTCCCAAAGAGAAGATATAGACGGTGGCTACCATGATAACCCTGATAATAACCTTTGTTAAATGTAGTACTACTGTTATTCTGGTTCATTCTGATCATTACAACTCATTTGCAACCCTCCACAAATCAAAATATCATGATGCATATTGTGCATCAACAAAATGTCCTCAAGTATCATTATATTTTTGCCCACCCATAGAGGAAAGTAACAAAGAAAGGAAGCAAAACATAAGAAAGAAGTGGGAATAGAGAGTGGACATGCCAAAGATTGCCTCATAGAGACTCATTACAATATTTAGTACTAGAAGTATCCAGAGAAAAGCTACCAGCTGCTGAGCACGACACAGTCAGCAAACCTTCTAAAAGCTTCATAGCACTCACATGTTCGCCTACAACATAGCACAGCCATTAAACACAATCTGCAGAGGGAGAAAGGGAGATGCAGGGAGAAAGTGTGTGTGTGCGTGAGAGAGAGGCAAAAGGCAAATATGGCTATGTTGTCATTACGCCTCGCTGGACCATCAGCTCACATCAGAGGAACTAGCTGCGACTCACCACTGCTGCTTTATCGGCTGATAAAAATTAGCCAGAAATGGAGAGAAGCAATAAACTGTAGACGCTCTAGTTATACTCTATATTAATACTCTCAAACTGCAGTTAATGTGAATATTTCAATGCATTTAGCTTTGGACCTTTGAGGTTTCTTTAACTCGTGGGTCCTGGAAGGCCTTAGATCAGCACAGTTTGGTGACTCTCTGCTTAAATGCTTTTATTAATCCTAGTAACTACCTGCTTACAAATCAGGTACATTTAAACAACAAACATCACCAAAATGTGCTGGACAAAAGTTTTCTAGGATCCAGGAGTTTCTAAAGCTGAGTATAAATATTCAAGACAAATTACTGCACGCCTCAAAATAATCAGTGACAACACATTCGCAGCCAACAAGCATTTGTGGCTTACTTTCTGACAGCTAATTCTGAGCTGAGCATGTAGCAATTTCACACCTCTCCCTAAATAATTAGTGCAGCGCTGCATCACTTCCAGGTAAAACAGAGACGTCCACTAAAGCAATCTCCGAAGACAATTCACCTCCAATCTCCAAAATGTTCCTGCATGACCAGTTTGGGGAAATGACTGGAAAAGCAATTCAGATAATACCATTAACAAACCCCTAACCAGTCAATCTTACACAGGCTCATTTAGCAAGTTTACAATCACTGCTGTTGCCACTGGGGTAATCGAGGAATCAATTTCGGAGTGAGTCGCCCGCTTGTGTTGGGCCCTGATAATGAATAGCTCATTAATTAAAGTGTGAAACAAAAATTGGGCCAAACACTCAGCAACGGATGGATGGATGGGGGAGCTGGAGCTCGCTGAGCAGCGGCTCCCCCTAAAGGCACTTTCCATCAAGATGTGCAAGGCGATAAACAATTAGGCCTCAGTCGGAGAACTCACCACGGCTGAAGCCTGTTGGCTTCCACTCGCCTCCCTGTTTCTCTCGACTCATTAAAGCCCAATTAGACAGCAATTATGCTTTAATGAATGTCTGAAAGTGGATGAGTGCAAAAAGAGAGTGATAGGACAGACGAGAAGAGACGAGACTCCGCCCAAATGTGTGAAAGTGTAGACTGTCTTCCAGGCAGCGTTATCTCACTCCTGTTCCACTTTTCACAGATAATGTCATGCACGAAAGTCTGAATATAAGCTTTAGTGCTGTTCTATAAAGCAAAGCACAGAAGCAAAACATGCAGCTAAGCAGAAATGATGCTCAGATAGTCTGAGTTTGATGGCGTACATAAAGGACTTGCGCTACTTTCCACTGGGAATGATTTCGCTGACTGAATGTTCCGAAGTTACTATCGTAAAGTGAGGCCAACACTCGCACAGGAACGGCAGTCTTACACTTTTATAATAATATAAAAGCAAGTTTCTTATTGGGAAAAATACGGAATTGGTCTCATAAAAAATACACACCAGCCTAATGGGATTTTAGATGCAGCGCCATTTAAATCTCCTGCTTGTTTGGCTCCGACAGTCTTGCTGAGGAGAGCAGGTCTAAGAACAAACCCTCAGTCTTCTCTTTTAGAACCAGGCTTGAAATGTATCCAAATGATTGCTGCTCCAGCACAGTGCATGGAAAAATACAGCGAGAACACCACAAACCTCACCCAGAGAGAAAAAAGAGAGAGAAAAAGGAAGGAGAAAGAACTTTGCATAACGCTGAGGTCTTCAACCCAGCCCTCAAGCATCCCCAGGCAATGCACATTTTGCAAATGTTTTGTGCTTTTCTGACTCCCAGCGTACCTGAGTCAGGTAATCAAGTTTGTATGTGGACTGTAAATGTGGACCGGCTAGCAGGCGTTCCTAAAGGACGGGGCTGAAGACGAGGAGAAAATATTTTTTGTAAAGACAAGAAATATATAACATACTCTTGACTCAGCACAAGTGACGGAGCGTGTGTGTGTGTGTGTGTGTGTGAGTATAGATGTACAGTCATATGCAAGTTTTTCTAAGGGAAAATAGGTTAATACGTCCTCTACAGAGAAGAAACATCTGCACAATTTTATGCATGATTACTGTTTATTGGATGAATTTAACATATTGAAAAAAATATATAATTAAACATGTGGCCTGTCCAAAAGTTATGGCACATTTTATACCATAAGTTTTATTTTATATTTTAAACTCAGCAAGTAAATAGAAATTATGCTCTAAAATAAGCAGAAAAATGCAATATTTGAGATAGAGGATGTATTAACTTATTTTCATAGAAAATCAACAACACAACTTATTTGACTGGGGTATTTAAATTTAAACTGACTGTATATCTGTCAAAACGTAGACGTCATTCTTCTACCTCTTGCTCCAAAAGACTCATCATGGTGCACAGATTGGCCAAGTGACAGATTAAAACCAGGGCATGGACGTACAAACACGAGGACACATGCCTAACCTGACATCTGTGAGTTGATGGAGTGGCCAGAGTGGCCAGCTGACAGATTAAAACCAGTGCATGGACGTGCGTACATGTGGACACGTGACTAACAAGTCAGAATGCAACTAAGAAAATCCTGATAGTTGTGACCAGCATAGTATGCGCAGGCCAGCATAGCGCGCTCAGGAGCATCTGAGGCTGAGAGTACTTGTCAACTAACTCACTAGTCATTAATCCTTCAACAGACAGCTTAGCTCTTCTGTTCTAGTCAGCTAATGGACAGTAACGTATGGACATAAATAGCCATGCTATTTACTTCTGTCCACTTTGCCAGAAACCAGACAAGAAACTTTATTACTCAATGATAACCTGGTCAGAAATACTTAACTTTACTTGTTAGCTTCATTAGCCTCAAAGCTCCAGTGCAAAACAAACAAACAAAAAAAAGCTTGAGAAACCGGTCATGCTTTGGCTGATCTACTACATTTGGGATAAAAAGAAATTAGTGTAAATTCAATCTTTCATCAAGCTTTTCCTATAAAGCTTCCTGGAAGGTAAGAACAGGGTTTTTATTTCTGTAAGAACAGGTCTGGCTGCTCATACTGTCCTGCTAGTTTTGGTAATAAAGGAGGCCAGTTCTGCCTGCTGTGTGCAGCCAGTGCAGCTCAGGGAGAGACTCCATCAGAGGGTCTGATGGCTCTCCGAACAATAAACTTTTATGTGCGCTAATGCATCTTTTAAGGCGTCTGTCATAAAAGCCAGCCAAATCCTGGAAGTAATATTCCTCGATATTACAGCTCATCATCGCCCCAGACAGGAGCCAAGTTGTCTGTTTTGGGGGAAAATGTCCACAGGCACGCATTATTCCCTCGACAGCTTTGTCAACTTTAAGGCAACAAGCCAGGCTTTCAGTCAAACACTGAAAAAGAGCTGCGGAAGAAAAGAGCAGGTTCAACCATGTGATCTGAAACTTTAAACAACACACAGGTAAAACAAGTGGAGGGGGATGAGAGAGAGAGAGAGAGAGAGAGAGAGAGAGAGAGAGAGAGAGAAAGAGAGAGAGAGCGCAGAGGAAACAATGAACCAATGCGCATCTTAAACCTACCTCTCTCTTTGTCTCTCATCTTTTTTCTTTCTTTCTTCTCTCCCTCCCTCTCTTTCTTTTTCTCTTTTGTTCTTTCTCTCTCCCTTTGCTTTCCCTCTGTCTGTCTTTTTTCCTTTTTCTCTCCCTTTCTGTTTCTATTTCACTCAGTCTCCTTCTCTCTTTTATTCTTTTTCTCTCATTCTCACTCTCCTTCTCTCACTCACTCTTTGATTCCATCTTTCTCACTTTGTCTGTTTTCCCCCCTCTTTTCACTCTTTTTTACTCTCATTTTGTCTATTGCTCTCTTTTTCCTCGTTTTCTTTCTTCTTTCTATTTCTTTTTTACTATTTACTCTGCTTCCCTGTTTTCCCTTTTCTCTCAGTCTCTCTCTTTCAGTTTCATTCTTCCTTTTATTCTTTTTCTCTCCCTCTCTCTCTCACTCAGTCTTATTCCCTCTTTTATTCTTTTTCTCTCCCTCTCTCTCTCACTCACTCATATTCCCTCTTTTATTCTTTTTCGCTCCCTCTCGTTCTCTCTTTGATTCCATCTTTCTCACTTTGTCTCTTCTTTCTTCCCTCTCTTTATTTTTTTACTTTTCTTTCCCTCTCTTTATCCCTTGCTCCCTCTCCCTCTGTTGCTTTCTTTTTTCTATTTTGTTTTTTTACTCTTTTTTATTTTACTTTTTTACTCTCTCTCTCATTTTGTCTCTTGCTCTCTTTACTTTCCTCTTGTTTTCTTTCTTCTTTCTATTTCTTTTTTACTATTTACTCTGCTTCCCTCTGTCTTTTCCCTTTTTCTCTCAGTCTCTCTCTCATTCAGTTTCATTCTTCCTTTTATTCTTTTTCTCTCCCTCTCTCTGTCTTATTCCCTCTTTTATTCTTTTTCGCTGCCTCTCGTTCTCTCTGATTCCATCTTTCTCACTTTCTCTTTTTCTTCCCTCTCTTCATTTCTTTACTTTTCTTTCCCTCTCTTTACCCCTTGCTCCCTCTCCCTCTGTTGCTTTCTTTTTTCTATTTTATTTTTTTACTCTTTATTTTACTTTTTTACTCTCTCTCATTTTGTCTCTTGCTCTCTTTATTTTCCTCGTTTCCTTTCTTCTTTCTATTTTTTTTACTATTTACTCTGCTTCCCTCTCTCTTTTCCCTTTTTCTCTCAGTCTCTCTCTCATTCGTTTCATTCTCTCTCTTTTATTCATTTTCTCTCCCTCTCTCTGACTCAGTTTCATTTTCGTTCCCTCCTGTTCTCTTTGATTCCATCTTTCTCACTTTGTCTTTTTTCTTCCCTCTTTATTTCCTTACTTTTCTTTCCCTCTCTTTATCCCTTGCTCCCTCTCCCTCTGTTGCTTTCTTTTTTCTCTTTTTTTTACCTTTTCTCTCATTCGTTCTCTTGCTCTCTTATTTTCCTCTCCTTTTCTTTCTTCTTTCTCTTTCTCTTTATACTGTATTTTTCTCTGCTTATTTAATTCTCTCATGCATTGCGTCTCTCTGCCTAGCTTCCTCCCTCTCTTTCTTTCTCTCTCTCTCTCTGTGCTGTAATTAAATGCTGCCTGTGTGATCAGTGTGTCTTGATTCCATTCAAGGTTGTGTGTGTGTGTGTGTGTTTGAGAGAGAGGCCCCTCTCAGGCAGTGAATACTGATGGTATGGTGGGAGGTGCCTGGCGTCCAAGAATTTCATAAATGGCTGTAGTGATGATCTCTGGCGGTGGGCTTGAACGTTCCTGAATTAAGCATGTCTATGACAACGTTCAGGCCACGCCCCTTTGTGCAGCAATTTGATGATTGGCCGCATTAGTAGTGCTGTGACCCCCCAACCCACCCCTACGAACACACTAATGTCTTCTAAGAGCATCTCAGCAGAGTTATTTCATAGAAAGCCTGGTTGTGCTCATGTATCCGAGTGTTTATACGCCTCTAGCTGTGCAGTCATGTGAGTGAGTGAGTACGTGAGTGTGTGCTGAGGCACGAGGACCATGTGTGAGATGCGTGGGAGTGATCGGCACTGCTGATCTGTCTCAGAGAGAGAGAGAGAGAGAGAGAGAGAGAGAGAGAGAGAGAGAGAGAGAGAGAGAGAGAGAGTTTGATAACAGCCTGATTCATCGCCCTTTGTTCAGCTCCGCACTCTCACCCCCACCATACACCCCACAAACAGAATCCGCAGCACTGCCGTGTGTGTGTGCATATATAAAACATGCTTTTATGTGTGTTTCTCCTCTTATTCCTGTAAAGCATGTGGCTCAGTGTGTATATACGGTGTGCCTATACAGTTTTCCTCTTTTGTGTGTTTCTACCAACTCTCAGAGCTTACACCAAGCACGCAAGCCTGCGAACACATATGTAGCACATCCATCCCCAACAATGCTAATCTGCAGATACACATTTTCTGAATCACTCGGACTCATTCATCAATAAATGACTGATGCGGGTTTAGGTACGTCACTGTCCTGTGCCACTGCTTTGAGAGATATGTTACCATCATATTGTGTTTCAAAACCTTGTAACTATTTTTTTCAATTATTTTTAAAGACCATTTGAAAACACGACACTTTTTACATTGTGTGAACATTTCAGGATGAATGGACTAACAGAAATGTTCCAAAATTACTTGGAATAAAATAAAATATTGTTTCACTAACTTATGTTCTTCTCCTGCAAAGCTGCTTTCTTTTCAAGAGAAAAAAAAACATTTACTTTGTTAGTTTGTCTGTTTTTTCAAATCATTGTGCATTTAGTTCTACTTAGGTATGTTATTAAAAAAGTAATTATTATTTACTAAGTAACATTTTAATCAAGGCCAGAGCACCAAACACAAACATTCTAAAATCTGCAGTTGTCCTTACACTTTCACAAAAAAGGGTACAGCACAGTTAGATTTCTGTTCAACAAGGTACAAACAATGGTGTTAAAGTCCAGCTGTGCATCTTAAATATGTTTTTTTCCCCCAGGGAAAAAGTACATCTATCAGAGGTGCCCAATCCTGGTCCGGAAGATCTATGACTCTGGAGAGTTCAGATCCAACACACCTGGCTCTAATACTCAGATGACCTTGAAGGCCTTCATTACCTGGATCAGGTGTGTTTGATTAGGGTTGGAGCTAAACTGTGCGGGGTGGTAGATCTCCAGGACCAGGATTGGGCACCCCTGACATATATGTACCTTATCAGAAGAGAAAAATAAAGTAAGAAGGCTGAAGTCAGGAATCAATGCAACTTCAAAGTATAATTAGAATGGAATACGGTACCATTATGTTCCCTAACTGAAGACGTACCCTTGAGTGCTCTGCTGGTATGGCACACCAAGACATTATGTGTGTTTGTCTTGTCAGCGCACTCTGGCCTTAACAAAGTTCAGTTCTTATGTCGACAGATGCTGGGTGTCCTGAGAGGTTCTGCTGCAGTTCTATGAGTTAATCAGTACTTAAACAGTTCTTTGCCTGGCTACTTTTGTCTTCTTTTCAAGTACTTTTTTTTAGAAAGGTCCTTTTACTTCTACTTGAGTCATTATTTCACATAATAGTACTTTTACTTGTGTATGGCTTTAGGCTACACTACCCACGCCTAGTTATGATGGCAGTGACATACTGCAGGTCTTTATGACTCACTCCCTAATGCCATTCCAGACTGGAGCTCTAATGTGGGCCACATGGGTACAGAGGAAAAAACAACCTAAATCAAATCAATGGATAATGGAATCCAATGGTGCTTTACCTTCAATAGGACAAAAAAGCTGAGGTAATTCTGTTCGGCTTGTTGTGGCGCCACAAAGCTCATTTCACAGGCTAAGCTGCGGAGAAAGACTCTCTCTCTCTCTGAAGAGATGCAATGTGACAGGGAGGATTGCAGGATTGGGTGAGCTAGTCTTGCCCTTAAAAGTTTTTTCTACAGATACGCAGAGCGGATCTAAATATCGCAGCGACACATTCAAGGGGGGGTAGTTCGGTGCCCCACCGTCACAGAACATGCTTACTCCACACGTCCCCCTCTTCCAATGTGACTGCTCCACTCTCCACTGCTCAGGATCAATACACTGTTAGCTACAAGAACACTTCACATGAAAATGCTAACACAGCTATCAATTACCAAAAGCTACTAGGAACCAGTTAACATTATGCAAACTAGATCATGCTAACTGGTCCCTGTTAGCTTTCATTACCATTCATTCATAGCTTTCATTTCATCACCATTTTAACTTGATCCGTCTTCTAATCAGGAAGATGGAAGCGTACTGAAGCAGATGAAGCTCTCATTTTGGACTCTGTCCCAAACTCACAGGGCCACAGCAGATGGAGGACGGAGAGTGTTAAAGAAGAGAGGAGCTGTGACTCTGGGAAATCTGATCTTTATAACACTGCTACCATATAGAGCACCGTGACTGGTGCTGTTCTTTTATATTAGATCACTCAGATGTGCTGTGTATAAGGAATGGTTTTATATTGTTTTAGATGTAACCAGAAAACTTTACAGCATCAAAAATGGTATTATAACAAAATGATCTATGTATATTTTATACTGAAGTATATTTTGAAGTAGTGAACAAATCTCAGCGACAGTACTAAAAATTGATTATTGCTTAACATCTAATAACTTATTTTTGTTCCAAAAAATACTGAAATACTAAATAAAACATCTAAAAACACAGGTTGATTTGTGATTTATAAAGTTGTGTTACTCTACACAAAATTTATAAGTTCCAACTAAATTAAATAATGGAAAATATTAAGATGACAATGATTCCACGATTACCTTTTTTTTTTTTTTGGCAATGACAAAAATATCATGTAATGCTGGCCGTAATATGTTAGAACAGAAAAAAAGAACCAGCAGCATAAATTACTGTCAAAACTATGAATACAATGATTTTTATTCAATATTTTACATACTGCTCTGCACTAAATTCAAATTCAGGAGTAAATATACTCTATTTGTAATGCAACATGCAGTACAGTGTTCTTTAATTACTAATGATATCCATGCTCAGAAAAGCATATTGTGATTTAATGTGATGTAAATTACCAAAATACCAATACATTTCAACAAATCGCCCAACCCTATCATGTTAATGCAATGTCTGGCTGTTATATAAAATATTTCCATGCAATTTAGACCAATAGAATGACCCATGTACGTATTTTAAGACAGTGTGAAGGAAACAAATCTAGTTACTAGATGGCCACAGGTTTCAAACCTTAAAATGTGGGTACAGTTTATGCACATAGTAGAATGGCCTTGCACACCTACCTATACAACATTCCCATCCACTGTTCAGCTCAACATGAAGCAGCCAAAGAAAATAACAGGTTGCATCTTGCAAACACAATCAGGAAGGCACAGCGGGAAGCACAAGGTTATCTATCACCTACGCATGAGACACAAAGGCATACAACACTGCAAAAGATACAAAAGAATAGCAAGGAGCAGAGAGAGCCCGGCCGTCGGATAAAAGTATTGTTGTTGTGTGAGGTAGCGTGAGTACTGTAGTTAAGGACTGAACCAGCACATCCCTGGTTTGGCATTAAGGTTTGGCATTAAGGCGTGCTAAACTTAAATACTCACCCTCAGGAGAGGAACCTGGGAGATGCACATCAATATTTAAAGGTAGTGCACTGCTGTCTCCCCTCATATATTTTTAGACCACCCATCTATGCTTCCACAGGCTGAGCAGCACACACACCTACAGAAATGCACACACATGCTAACAGGTTCGTATAGGTATAGTACATATATACTGATATGTACGTAAGCAGGTATGAATGATGCATGTGTTGCTGCAGTGAGAAAACCTTATACGCTATAACTGGGCAATTTGAGAACCTATTTAGGGGGGGCTTCAGCCACAGCAATGTTATATTATCTATCGTAAAGCCTTCCTAGAAGGGGAAACTCCCTATTAAAACCCTTGATTTCAGAAGTGTTGGATTAGCAAGTGACTGCATACTTTTCGACATACTAATTATGCAATGCTTTAAAGCAGCTGATTAAAAGAAGTGTCCATACTAGGGATGTATAAGGGCAGTAGCATCATACTGACATATATATATATATATATATATATATTTATTTATATGGTATTTTCGAGACTGGACGCTGAATCTCGGCTCCAAAGTGTGCAGCACAGCGCGAAAGCCCTGGTTCTCAGCGACCGAGAACAGACAGCAGACAGCAGGTCACATAGCACCGAGGTCTGGCCTCGCCAGTAGCGAACGAAGAAACAGAGATTAAGACGAACATTTGCATTTGGAGGACTTATTCGCATTTATAAGCAGCGCGGTTGGTTAAATCTGCAACGAGAGACTGTCTTTCTCTAAAAAGTTGCGAAAATGAACTCGCTTCTCTTTCGAGTTTTCCCGTTCCACCTTAAATGGTGCAGCAGTTATATTCGCCGCCTAAGGCAGAATTTAAGGTGGAACGGGAAAATTAGAACGAGAAGCTGGAGAATAAGAAGCGACCTCAGCCTCGTAAAACAGCCGGATTCTGAGACATTTTACAAGAAACTCTTCTAGTTTTGAAGAAAAGTTTTCTGGCGGAGATGGGAGGAAAGCGGCTAACATATACATATATATATATATATATATATATATATATATATATATATATATATATATATATATATATTATATACTGTATAAACATACAGTTATAGCTGAAGCTTAAAGTAGAGCCAAGTAAATCTGCGCTCTCGTTTATATTTTTAGCCAATACTACGACATTAACACATACTGGGCATTAAATGTTGTGGCTCTCAAGGTGGTTTGACTTTGTTGAAAGGCAAAATGTCTCTTCTTAACATTTGGGTTGTCACTCCTGATCTAATCTGGCTTTAATGCAGAGGGAGCCGGTCGGATTTCTCGCTCATCCAGTAGTGTGCCGCCACAGACTGTCCGGGCGCTGCAATTCCGCACTTCCAGTTCCGCCTTTTGCGTTCCGTCAACGTTACATCATAAATTAAATATTTAGAAAATCAATTTTTGACATTTGTGAACCGATTCAGAATCGTCCACGTGCGCATCGCGATGCATCTAAGAATCGAGTTTTTCCCGCACCCCTAATATTGACCCACCATTGATCCTGCCATACTAGAAAATTTAAATTAATTAATAAATGTTTTCTATAATAAAACACCATTACCCAATAACAAAATCCTGGAGATCTGACTATAAAGTGGGTAGCTGTGTGATTTTCAGTTAATATGAACATGTATGTAACTTCCCACGCATGTATGCACGAGTGCAGCCCAACACTGATGCTAAACGTATCACTCGTTTACATGTGTACTGCTAGAGACTGTTCAGTTCCATAACCCTTTAAAAGAGTTTAGTGATGCTGAGATTCATAATGGATCATTACACTGATTGATCTGTCCATTCAGGACAGCAGGAACTTCAGTGTTCGTAAAGAAAGTGATTGCTGAGTTCCTCTTTACAGTCGGTTTAACAAGTGTGTTTGCAACACGCCATGTACATTTTTATCCATATGATCAATGATTAATACCACCTTTATTAGAGAAATAATACATTCTATGTTAGCTGTTGTTCTCAAAAACTTGTTATAGTCAAAACTGTCACATATACAGCATTTTTGTCCATATATGTCTAAAAATATCTGGATGCCCTACATAATTACTGAATTAAGGTGTTTTGGCCACACCCATTGGTAACAGAAGTATAAAATCAAACACACAGCCATGTAATCTCCATAGACAAACACTGGCAATGGAATGAATCGTACGTAAATGTGGCACTCTCATAAGATGCCACTTTGAAATGGAAGTGTCTAGGAGCAATAACAGCTCTGCCATGAAGCAGCAGACCACTTAAACTCACAGAGCAAAGCCACCAAGTGCTGAAGTGCATATTGCGTAAAAATCACCCACTACAGAGTTTCAAACCACCTCTAGAAACAACATCAACACAAGAGCTGTGTGTTGAGAGCTTCATGAAATGTGTTTCAGTGGCCAAGCAGCTACACACAAGCCTATCACTAAGTGCAATGTCAAACATTGGCTGGAATGGTGTAAATCACACAGTTACTGGACTCTGGAGCAGTGGGAATGTGTTCTCTGGGGTGATGAATCATGCTTCACTATCTGGCAGTCTGAGGGACAAATCTGGGTTTGGAAGATGCCAGTAGAACGCCACCTAACAGAATGCATAGTGTCAACTAAAGTTTTGTGGAGGAGGACAATGGTCTGGGACTGAGTTTCAGGGTTTGGGCTCGGCCCCTTAGCTCCAGTGAAAGGTAATTTTTATGCTACAGTATACAAAGACACTTTAGACAACTTTGTGGTAACAGTTTGGGGAAGACCCTTTCCTGTTCCAGCATGACTGTGCTCCTGTGAACAAATCAATGTCCATAAAGACAAGTTTGGCATGGAGGAACTCCAGTGGCCTGCACAGAGCCATAACCTTAACCCAACTGAGCATCTGTTGGATGAACTGAATGTCAATTGTGAGCCAAGCCTTCTCTCCAGCAACAGTGTCCAACCTCACAAATGCACTTTTGACTGAATGGGCACAAATTCCCACAGACACACTCTAAAATCTTGCGGAAAGTATTCACAGAACAGTGGAGGCTGTTACAGCTGCAAAAGGTGGAAAACTCCATATTAATGCTATACGGCCAAAAGTATGTGGACACCTGACCTCACACCTATATGACCATATCATTGCAAATGGGATGTCTAATAAGACATACAGGTGCGAGGTCAGGTGTCCACATACTTTTGGCCATATAGTGTCCCTCACTTCCACATTCTGAATACAGTCATTGTCAAAACAACACGAAAAATGTTCTTAACATGTAAGTTAATAGGAAGAGATTTTATTCCAAGTAATTGGAGCATTTCTATTAGTCCACTCATCATAAAATGTTCACACAGTATAAAGGACAGCTGCTGTGCTCAAATAATGTGAAAAAAAGGGAAAAAAAAATAGATACCGCCAGTATATACTCCCAACACTTGTACTGCATTACATCCCAACTCTGTAGACACACACACAGCAGTAACTTTGTGAAAAAGGTTATGACTGACATCATCAAAACTGCCCCTCTCTCTCTTCCCCCCCTTTGATGGACAGAGCAATGAATCATGGTCTGCTCTCTGGACTTGGTGGACCTGCTCCGGAGGCACTGCTCAGCCAGACAGGAAATGCTAGCATCGCAGTATTGGGGTCCATGAGGGACACTCTACAGCCTAACAGCGTACTGCAGGATTACTGCGAAAGGTCAGGAGTCCGAAGTCACCACAGAAAAGGAAAAGAAAGAGAAAACACTGCAGCAGAAAACAGCTGATAGAAACAGATCACTGTGTTCAGGTGTACACTAAAGTCTACATCTCGGAGCGAGAGGGACCCTCAGTCACTCACATTCTCACTGCCACACTGCTTCAAAGCTACAGCCTAATCTGCTCATATATTCACCTGTTTATCTGTTTGTTTGTTTGCTGAGCAGCAATTCAAAGGCTTAATTTTCAAACCCATTTTTATCATTTCCCTGTTTTTTATCTATAAAGGCCCATATTTCAAAATGGCAAACAGGGAAGATAAATATACAGAAGGGTTTGGTTGCCATGGTGACCTTGCATTATACTGAGATGGCTATCAGCTGCATTGTTGGGGCAAGATTATATTTTTCATATTACAAACTGAATATGAGGAAGGCTTAAAAAATACCATTTGGTTAAGACCAGCTGCTGAAGTCCATGGACTCTTTTAAGCCCACCGCTCTTTTAAACCCACAATTCAAATCTGCTGTGTCCAGCTAACTGCTGACAATTAACAATGAGCATCAATGAGACCGGTCTGCTGTGTACTACAAACTACAAAGAGTAGCAGACAGAGCACGACAGAGAGAATTTACATGTGTTTGTAAGAGTGTGTGGTTGTGTGTGTGTGTGCGTGTGAGAGAGAATGTGGGTGTTACTGCAAGTGTGAGTGTAAAATTAACACTTAGTGGAGTATGTGTAATAAAAAAGGTGAAAGATGACAGAGAGAAAAAGAGAGAAAGAGAGAGAGAGAGAGAGAGGCAAGGAGAGAGAATGACAGAGAGAGATCTTTTCACCCATAACATAACCCCTTAAATTATTCAGTCTGCATGTTGATTCTTCCTGCATATGCAGATACACACACACACACACACCCCTACTCTCTTTTTGCCTCCCTACAAACACAGATACACTCACACTTTCTCTTTCTCTCTCATTGTCTTTCTCTCTTTCTCTCTCTTTCTCTTTCTTTGTCGCTTCACCTCTGTCTTCCCTCTTCTCTCTCCCTTACTCTCTGTCTCTTTCTTTCGTTCTCTCTCTCTCATGAGAATGGAGTGTGTGTACACTCTGGGCTGTTTGAATATTTTATTAAAGGAAACCAAACACCTGACCAACCTCAGACCTCCCCCCCCACACAAACATGTACTCACATGCATGCATACACACCTAAACACGCTCCTTCTTTCACACAGACACACCGTCAGCATAAAGAATGATTCTTTAAGAACAAAGACTCTTACAGTCAGGGACTGTCTGAGAGAGAAGAGCTGTAAAGACCGTGATTAAATGAAATAGAAGAGGAGAAATCTCTTCAGATCCATTCTCTCCTCCTGCTCCCTCACACTGAGAGAGAAGACCACTCTGTGATTTGCACTCATATAACCCTCTCACAGCATCAATGGGGGCATACAGACCATCACACTTCTACATAAACATCGAAAAATTCACCAGCCATGTAAAACAGTGCAGAAAAAAGACAGAAAAAGAGGTAAAGAAATGCAGAGGAGTGGTAGAATGGCACATTAGTCTGACCACACGCTGATCACAACTCTGTGTGTGTGTGTGTGTGTATATATGTGTGAGTTCCTGCGACTCATCTCAGAGGTAATGCAGTCAAGATAGACAGATAGATAGAGGGAAAACAAGTATTTAGATACTTTGGTTTTGGTTATTATACAGAGCATATGTCCACTTCAAATTTACACACGTTTTGTACTCATAGATATGAACAAAAAATGTATTCATAAGCATAAACAAAGATATGTTTAAAAAATTAAACTGGGAAAATGTATTCACAAATGAATAATATTAGCACCTTTTTGTTAAGCCGTTTTTGGCAATTACTGCTTTAAAACCGAATGAAAGTGATGAGGTTTTTGCAGCATTGTGGTTTTGGTAAATCATTCTCAATTTTCTAAGGTTATGATGGTCCCTCTGATAGACCTACAACTTCAAAATCCTTCCAACATGTTTAGTGGGATTTTATTTTATTTAGCCTTTAATTTAACCAGGCAACCATTAAGAACATATTCACAACAGCAGCCTGGCAAGCACCACAAGACACTTGTAAGAAAGAAAGGCAGGAGATTGGCTAGGCACCTTCAGCTGGCATTTGCACGCAAGCACCTTCTTTTTTAGAAACCAGTCTTGTGTTATTTTGGCTGTATATTTGGGGTTGTTGTCTTGTTAAGCTTCAGTTTGTCAACTGATGAGACTGAATTCTCCTCTAATATCTCCCGGTACAATGTTACATTCATGTGTCCTTTGATAAGGTGTAATGCCCCAGTACCGTTTGTAGAGAAACAGCCCCATTTCATGATGCTCCCACCTCCTTACTTCACTGTGAAGGTTCTTGGGATTTTTTCTCCAGACATGGCGAGCTGAATTGTTGTCAAAGACTTCTATTTCTGTTGAGTCTGACAAGAGTACATTGTTACATATATATATACACATCGATCAGGCATAACATTATGACCACCTCCTTGTTTCTACGCTCATTGTCTATTTTATCAGCTCCACTTACTATATACTGCTGTGTCTGATCCACTCAGACCAGCGCAACACACACTAACACACCACCACCACATCAGTGTTACTGCAGTGCTGAGAATGATCCACCACTGAAGAACAGGGTAAAAGGGGGCTAACAAAGTATGCAGAGAAACAGATGAACTATAGTCTGTAATTGTAGAACTACAAAGTGCACCTATATAGTAAGTGGAGCTGATAAAATGGACAATGAGCATAGAAACAAGGAGGTGGTCATAATGTTATACCTGATCGGTGTGTATAGTATATATATATATATATATATATATATATATATATATATATATATATATATATGAAATCATATGATATGATATATATGAATTATATATTTATTGTACAATATATATATATATATATATATATATATATATAATATATATATACACACACATATTGTGCAATAAATATATAATTCAGTTGGCTCTGGAATCAAACTCCAAACAACAGTTTGGTGTATTCAGTCTTCTTGGAGTGAGTGGGTGGGGTTCTAGACAGGGCCCAACCTAAACACTCCATAGTCTTGCTAGGAGATTTCAATGCTCAGTGATTGGGAAACCTGGAGGGGGGTGATTAAAAGAGGAACGGCCTGCCCGATCAAAACCCGAATGGTATATTGTTCTTGAACTTTTATGCTAGTCATGAACAGTTTGAACTTTGAAGTTTGAACACAAGGATGTTCATAAGTGTACATACATGTTCATAAGTGTGACAACAGGCATCAAATTTCAAATTATGTCAAAAACTATTGGAGATATATATATATATATATATATATATATATATATATATATATATATAGATATATATATAGATAGATAGTGAGCGTAAGAGAGAGGGACAGAGAGAGAGAGAGAGATAGAGAGAGGGACAGAGAGGGAGAGTATGGTAATTAGAAGTGCCAGATTCCTGCAGTGCGTTATCATATTAGAGTGATTACACTGCATGATTTATATGGCTCGTCTGCTCTCATTTGCAGAGCAGCCATGCTGTACTCCAAACGGTTCACACACCCACTCACACACACACATGCTGAAGCACACACACACTCTGTTTCATTCATGCTGATATGGACACAGTGGAAAGGTAAAGATGACCTTAGAAGGGGCACATTCAATTCACATTACAAGGATTTGTAATTACATAATTACATAATGAGTTAAATTAATTACATTTACATTCATCTTACTTTCTGTGCAAAAATATGACATGTGAATGAAACAGAAACAGATACTGAACAGATACTGAATTAACAGTCACTGACAAACTGCTAACAGTTCAGAAATGTACCTTGGATAAATTCAACTTGTTTACCTGTGCCTCATGCACCACTAGCATCTGTTCATGTATGTCAGACCATTATGTGATGTAGTGCACAAGGCAACAATACAAGTGTCAGGAGCTGAAGACAGCTCTGATTTGACAAGAGAATTTCTTGAGTTTTAAAGTATGTACGTGTGACTCCTCTCAAAAGGCTATAAGGTTATATAAGGCATGACAGTATCGCCACTGGATATCATCATTTGTAATTCATCACTCTGCCTTCATGTACTGCTGCCTATATATGAAAGGTGAACTGAAGCCTCTGACTCTGAAGTTTTTTCTCCTTAGCCTAAATATAGTCCATCAGCCAAGACATGTTTTGTATCTCAAGTTTGGTTTCTTAACTTTTGCTATGAAGCTACAAGGCTAATGTAGCTGATACACACACAGTACATACAGTAGATAAAGTTGATCAGTCAGAACGACTTTGTATTGATTTGCAGTGACCCCTCAGGTGGACCAAAACCATGCCAGAAAAATGCCACATAACATATCAGAGCCACTGGACCCCAGGCCTGTACCGTTCTCTCGGTGTACACTACGCATGCACTCGCCCACTTGTGGAGGATATGGTGAAGGATGACTCATCTGACCATATCATTTTATCATATCATCTCTGCATACCAGCATCTGAAATAGCCTACTACATACTGCTCACTAACTCTGCCCAATAACAGTGAGCAGTACGCAGTATGTAACCAACATGAATTTCTCCAGTGCGTCAAATCTCCATGACATACACTGCATCCCAAACTGCACCGTGGCCTTTCCAGGAGGATGTAACCACTCACATAAACACCTGGATATTCTAACAGCTCTGGATTCAGCCTTTCTTCTATACATTAAAGCAGCAAAATGAAAGAAAACTGACCAAATGCTGCTGCACTCAGTACAGTGCTGAAGCCACTTCAGCTTCCTCTGCTGGTCTTAAGGTGATGTGCTGACTTTGTTTAAGAGATAACGTTCTGCATAACGTGGATAAAACAATAACTCAATTAGCTCAGCAAGGGCTATTCAGGCTCCCATGTGGGGTCACACTGCTTACTATTCAGTCAAATTAGCTCTTATTACCAACTGTGAGTGTAATGAAACTGAAATGACTCACAAACAGAGGAAAACAGGTGTTTGGAAACAACACAGGTTTACCACAGAGATAAACCCTGTCAATACATTTTTTTAACGGTATGCAGTGTATTTTAAGTCTGGTATCTCTTGACCAAAATATAAACGTCCACACTAAAAAGGGGCTAGCAACAGTTGATAAGCAGAGATTTGAGGACTGATGAAAATGGGGAGGGTCTTAAGATGGTCTGACTGGCTCAGTGCCAGATGTTGGCTGGCTAGTCCCGCCCCTTCTGTGAAGTTCAGCACACAGCTCATGTCGTGTACTGGATACTCTACCGTTTACTACTGATGAAGAGTAAGATTCAGTATAAAGTACACACCGATGTAGTATGCGGTATGTAGTACACAGTATGCTATTTCAAACACAGCATACTATTTTGAACACAGCTTATGTTTTTACACCACTGAACTCTCAAAGGTGCATTAGTCTTTGTAAAGAGGCATTTATGCACTGCAACCCTACTATTAAATCCCTCTCTATGCAGTTGTGAACAGTCTGTTCTTGCAGACACAGTCTGATCACATGCTACATTGACATTCTCAATCCTGAGGAACACATTCTCTTCTGGGTTTCCTTGTGTATCACACAAGCATCATGTTCGTTGAATGTTCGTTTTCAACCACAATTTCAGATCCTATTTTTAAATGTCTTTCTTATAGATCTAAATGCAGATGTTACTGTTCCTAGTGAAGCACAGTCAAGCAGTCTTTGTGACTGGAGCTCCAGCTATCCGTGTTCCAATATAGAACTCTCTTTTAATGTCACTCAGATCTTTTCCTCTTGCCATCTTGATCCAAAATCAAGGTCAACTGGACATATTTGTACATGCCACAGAGCGTGGAGGGAAGTTAACTTCTTAATTGTATGACTCAGTACACCTGTCTGGACTTATCACACTTTTTTCTCTACTAATTTAATCAGTGCTTTCCTTTAATTTGTCACCTATCTGCACGTACAGTACATTCTATTAGAAACTAGTGCTGTTACTGATAATATATTTTTAACATGACCGTCAACTTTTCTTCAAGCTGTGACATTTTTGTATGCATCTTCCAGCCAAAGGATTATGCAACATGTCCTTCTCCTAAGAATGTTTTCAGTTGCTCTGTTTCGGATGGTTCAGAGAATTCAGGGTTGTCTTCACTGAACCTAAAGTGTTTGTCTGGGATATGTGTGTGTCTTTGACAATAAAGGAGAAACCGCATCTCTGTCTCCACCTTCGATGTCTGACAATGACCTCCACTTAGGGGTAGGTGATATGATTATGTTATCATGATAAATTACATCATGTTAAGCTTTTCTAAGCATATTGTAAGAACTGTCAACGTGAGCTCATAATGCACTTTCATCCGTACTTTGACGTATTTCTGAGAGAAGTGCAGTATTAGGGAGGGAGTTTTGCTCAATTATAGTTGGGGGTAGCGGGAGTGGAAGGTATTATTATGACATTATTGGTAATATTATGATATTATTGGTTAATTTTATATTTCCATACCTGAACTAACAAAGTAAAACGTCAGATTTGATTTCAGGTTGTCTTTAAGGATCACTGAACACAGCTGCCTGTTTCACTAAAAAAAAAACAAAAAAAAAAAACAAGATTTAACAGGAGCTCACAAGTGATGTAGATGTCTAAGGGTTTGTCCTGCTGCTGGGAGAGTATGAGGATAACTGGTCCAGTTTAACTGGATGTAGTGATACACAGCAAAATGTCCGTATACATGACTTTTATAGCATTTTAGCATTTTTAATCTTGGCACAGGTTTTGCTGGAGTATTGTGTCTGTTCCACCTTATCAAGCAGCAAAAAAATGAAATTTGATTCAATACAATACAGCAGGGTGTTTTTCAATATAGCAAAAATAAAGAGTTGCTGAAAATGTGCCTTACACACACGTTGTGTTGTCTATGTTAATGTTTCCATTTTCAATTCAATACATCATTGAGAACAATAAAAATACAATATCTGAAACAAAGGCTGTACCAACTGACCTATCTCTACTTCGCCAAAAAATGTGTTCTGTCGTAGTTATAAGATTGGACAAGCTTTACAGAACATTCATCCTAATGAGAAATTGTAGCTACTGTTTTTTTGTCAAAATATGTAAATGTAGAGTGTCATTAATTTCAAATTCTATATATTTTGCAAGGTCACAATGTTAGAATAGATTGGGCATATTGTCTTATTTGTATTTATGCATTTATTCTTTGTAAGTCAGGCTAACATTTACATAATGGCATATGCTGTTTCGCGCTGTAATTTAGTTAGCTACAACAACATGGTGCAGCTCGTTTGAGTAGGACTTTTAAACTGGAAACTCAAGTATGTAGTGTCTCCCATGTGAGTAATTTAGGTATTTTTTATAGAAACTCATTAGGTTCAATGGGATTTTTGTCAGCATTCCATAAACCTTATCCTGCCGCACCATAATAGCTCCAAAAGAGCTTTGCCCAGAGTGGAGATGTTGTACACTAAGCCTGATTTAGTCCTGACTTTCTGTATTGATCTGTAATACATACTGCCCCCCCCCTACCCCTTAAACCCCTGTCCACTAGAGGGAGGACAGAGCATGTCATGCTCTCTGACTGATCATTTGAGAGCAGCAGAGGGATGAGAAGCTGAAATGAGATCAATGCCTCTCACTATGAGGTGTGTGTGTTCTCAAGGATGTGTGTGTGAACTCAGATGGGAGTGAGTGCATGTTTGTGTGCGTTTGTGTGTGCGTGTGTGTGTGGATCGAATCAGCTGGAATTAATCAATGAGAGAAAGAGAGGATGACAACTCATCAGTATGCACATGCAATACAGCCCGCTTTTCCTTCCTGTAACTTCCGCTCTCTTATCGTCACCTCACAGAAACACACACATGTCCACACACACACATACGTGTATGAACCCATGACTTGAGTTTCTCGGAGGAGCTGTAATTAGAAGATTAGATCCACATGATAAGCCTGGAGATTGCGTCTCTCTCTCTCTCCCTCTCTCTCTCTCTCTCTCTCTCTCTCTCTCTGTTCACAGGTGTGTACTGGCTCTGTGAGCATGTGGGTGAATGTGCATATGTCGAGGTGTGTGTGTGTGTGTGTGTGTGCGTTCACAGTGCTGCTACAGAGTCTCTCCACAGCTCAGACCAAATGGATTAATGATTCTGCACTCTAAACACTTTCAGCACAGATACCATTACAACTGCTCCTTTCTCCTCTCTCCCCTCCCTCCTTTCTGTCTCTCTTCTCTCCTTTTTGTCTCTCTTCTCTATTCCTCACTCCCCTATATCTCTTTTCTACTCCTCTCTACTCCCTCTCTCTCCTTCCTTTCTACCTCTCTCTCCTCCCTCTCTCCTTACTACCTCTCTTCCCCCTAATGTCTCTCTCTCGTCTCTCTCCTCCCCTCCCTCCTTTCTATCTTTCTCTTCCCCTTTCATTTTCTCTTCCCCTTCTCTCCTCCCTCCTTTCTGTCTTCCCTCTTTCATCCCTCCTTTGTATCACTCTCTTCCCCTCCTCTCCTCCCTCCTTTGTATCACTCTCTTCCCCCCCCTCCTCTACTTTCTACCTCTCTCGTCCCTCCTTTCTATCTATCTTCTCCTCTCTGCTTTGTATCTCTCTTTCTCATTCTATCTTTCTCTTCCCCCTTTCATTCTCTCCTCCCCTCCCTCCTTTCTATCTCTCCTCCCTCTTTCATCCCACCGTTCTATCTTTCTCTCCCCGCTTCATTCTCTCTCTTCCCCTCCCTCTCCTTCCTGTGTCTCTCTTCCCTCTTTTCTCTCCCTCTCTTCCTTCTCTTCTTTCTATTTCTGTCTTCCCTCTTTCATCCCTCTGCTCCCTCCTTTCTGTCTCTTTCTCTTCCCTCTCTCATCCCTCCTTTCTGTCTCTTTCTCTTCCCTATCTCGTCTTTCTATCTCTCTCTCTGAAGTGAGACCAGTATGTCATGATGTAGAGAACATGTGTCATTAACATCTGCTTCAAACGCAGGGGCAGTACAGTCATTTCAGATTCAGTAATGATATTGCTGACCAAAATCTATCACAGCGTTGGGTATTATTGTGGTATGATTAACTTATACTGAAAGACTTTTAACTGAACCTCTCTTATTTCTTTACATACCAAATACCAGTAATATCATATTATACCAATAATTATCACCAATACTGCAATACTACTGATGCTCAGACTGTAACAGTGTAAAGTGTACTGTCCTGGCATGTGATCTGCTGTAGCACTAATCATACACAGAAATGGTATGACTGTCCTCAGGTTTTATACTGTGGTATTTGATTAAAACCAAAATTGTCTCATCTCTCTGTGGGTAGTTATGAGACAGCCTAAGCCAGATTCACCTCATTACACTCCAAACAGCTCTGTATTAACACTCTGTGTGTGTGCTTCTGTTGGGAGGGATGTGGGTGACCTTGTTGAAGAACAGTAGGTGATGTAATGATACAGAATTAGGCTCTTGCTCACACAGCTGATCTGCGTGTATGTTCACTTTGGTCTGATTTTGTTCATAAAAACAATGAGTTTCTAAGCTTTAATCACCAAGTCAGTGAAGTAGGATTTTTAAATTATGTGTCTGATTCTGAGATGATCAGACAGAGAGAAATGTAAAAGAGACAGACAGAGAGAAATAAAGAGAGAGAGATACACAGAAAAAAAGTTGAGAAAGTTGCAAACACAGACACACCCACATACATATATATATATATATATATATATATATATATATATATATATATATATATATATATATATATATACACACATATATATATATATATATATATATATATATACACATATATATGTATGTATGTGGGTGTGTCGGTGTTTGCAACTTTCTCAACTTTTTTTCTGTGTATCTCTCTCTCTCTCTCTCTCTCTCATATATATATATATATATATATATATATATATATATATATATATATATATATATATATATATATATATATATATATGCATACATATTGCTGCTGTCGAAAGACTCAATTTCTCCATTTTAGTGTTTTTTCAGTTTTTTACATAATTTGAAACTGCCTGTTTCTCTTTACATTGTATGTAAATTTCATGACAAAAGCAATGACACAAAATGACTTGCAAAAAAATCTGGTTCCATTGACTTACATTAAAAGTAAAGTAGGTTTTTTCCTATAAAGTTAGCATTTTGGAAATACAACGTTTTCGTCCATCAACAGCGATATATATATATGTGTGTGTGTGTCTCTCTTTTCTTTGTTATATTTGTATACATCATGTCAGTAAAGCAGACCTTGAATTCTGAAACAGAACGAACGAGAGAGAAAGAGATAGAGAGAGGCATACAGAAAAAGAAAGAAAAGAAAGAGAGAGAGAGATAAAGAGTGTTTTTTTCCTGTGTCCATGTAATGGCATCATTTCACACGCAGAACGCTCTGCAGGGCAAACAGTCAAACAGTGAGAGAAATTCTAAACCGGAGCTGTTATAGATCTTAGATCTACCTGTGGAGGAGATGAACACGACTGTGTGAATCACATTAAACAAACAACCACACACACACACACACACAGAGAGAAAGCTGGTCTTCTTCTCTCACACACAGCTCCACTGCACACAGACAGCAGAGCTGCTAATTGCTTGTCCTGCCTGAGGACGTGATGAGCATAAAGGGTGAAGTGAAGGTGTGTTTGTCGTGTGTCTGTGTGTGTGTGTACAAAGACAGAATGCTCTGTGTCAGTGTGTGTACATGTGTCATGCGTCTGGACAATGTGGTGTGCAAGTTAAAGATTTAGAGTTTTAGATTTACAACTGTTTTGTGTGTTAGAGTATTTGTTTATGTGAGTAACTGTGTGTGTGTTTGGGGGAGGGTGGGGGGTGAGGAAGACTATGCTTTGTGCCCACCGAAGTGAAGAGTGTATTTATTCAATACAGACACACAGAGGATACTGACTGATCCAGACCAAGTGAGACAACAGAGAGAAAGACAGAGAGAGAGAAAGAGAGGAAGGAAAAGAGACAGAAAAAGAAAGAGAGGTAAAAGAAAACAGAGAAGGAAGCAAAATGAATGAGAAATAGAAAGAGAGAGAGAAAAAAAAAAGCGAGAGGGAGATGAGAGACAAAGAGAGAAGAAAGAAAAGAGAAGAGCGAGAGGTAAAGAAAGAAGAGAGAAAAAGAGAAAAGACAGAGAGAGAGAGAGAGAGAGAGAGAGAGAAAGAGAGAGAGAGAAAAAGAGAGAGAGAGACTAAGATGAATCACTCTTGCTGTCTTACCTTGGCCTGGCCTCAGGGTCCATCTGGAAAACAGAGAAACACAGAGAGACGAGATTGAATACAACACAGCCAATAAAGCTGAGATGGAGCTGATAATGGAAGCCCAAATGAAAAGGTGCTTTCAGATTCAATCCACAGCACCGGTTTCCATCATAAAAACTCCTATAAATCACCTCCCACCATTATCACAGACAGAGAGATGAAACGTGCCTGCTCTCTCGCTGCGTAAAATCAGGCTAACGCAGTAAGCAGCCTCGCCATTCTTTCTGATTGGCCTAGGATGGATATCCTATTTTTGTCCGGGCTCATTAGTCTGACCACCAGAGGCTGGAGCTGTGGGCTTTGACTCGGACTAAAACACGGCCCTCTTAGAGCTGCATCTGTGGCCTGACACAAACACCACTAACCAGACTGAGATCAAACAACATTGGAAGAACTAAACCTCTCTAAAGGTGATCTGACGTCTGCTATTGAACATATGTGTGTGTGTGTGTGTGTGTGTGTGGTGGGGGGGGTGAGAGAAAGAAAGATCGAAACTCAACTAAGAATGAAAATAACAGAAGGAGATGAATAGAAGAGACAATAGAAGAACATTATAGATATTGAGATAGATAAGGAAAGAACAGAGAGAAAGAAAGAAGCGATGGAGAGGGAAAAAAACAATGGAGAGAGAGAGAGAGAGAGAGAGAGAGACAGATTAAGAGTCAAGGGAGCATGAGAAAACGACACAGAGATGGACAAAAGAGCCAACTGAAGAACATCAGAGATACTGAGACAGAGAAAACACACAGAGAGAGAAAGAGACATTGAGAAGAGAGGGGGAGAGAGAGAGGGAGAGATTGAACATTAACTGAGCATGGGAAAAAGAGAAAGAGATGGATAGAAGAGACAAATGAAGAACATTAGAGAAACTGAGATGGACAGTGAAGAGGGAGAGAGAGAGAGAGAAAATGGATGGAGAGACAAGAAATGGGGTGAGAGAGAAAAGAGAGAGAGGGAGATAGAATAGATGGAGAGAGGTAAATTGAAACTCAACTGAGAGAAAAAGAGATGGATAGAAGAGGCAACTAAGATAGGACAGCTAGAGAGAGAGAAAAGAGCAAGAGAGTGAGAAAAATAGAAGGTAAGAGAGAGAGAGAGAGAGAGAGAAGAAGAACAGCATGAGAGATAAAGATTGTGAGGGGGAGAGAGAGAGAGAGAGAGAGTGCGTGTGTAAAAAAAGAGGATGAGAGAAAAAGATAGTGAAGAGGACAGAGAGAGAGAGAGAAGAGAGAGAAAGAGGCAGAAAGATGGAGCGAAAGAGAAACTTCTCCAGCTTTAATTAGAGGAGAGGGCAGCGTAATGAACAGCAGATAAGAGTGGAGCGTCTGTATCTGCAGCAGCGCTTGTGTTTCCGTTTGGCCGGCCGTTTTCATTACAAAGCTGAATGAGGGAGAGCAGAGGAGAGAGGAGAGCAGAGGAGAGGAGAGGAGAGGAGAGGAGAGCACTCTGGGCTAAAAAAGCTGATATGGTTTGAAACAGCAGTATAATTGGAGAGTGGGTGAGAGAGAAAGGCAGAGTGAGGTGACAGCGGTTTTGTGACGGACACAAGGGACTTCACTGCGTGCTGAGTGAGAGAGAAACATGGAGCATCTCATTATCTGCTGCCCTGTCTTTCTCAGCTCGTCCCTCGCCAGCCTCTTTGACCTTTGACCTCCACTCACTGTGACATGAGGAGAGCAGCCATCTAACAGCTGGCCAATGAGTGACCGGAACTCAGTGCAGATCAGACACTCTGACTGTGATGATTAGACAATGATAGTGAGAATGGCTGTAGCTCTATATGAGGATTTGTGAATGGCTGTATTAGTGGTGAGGTAACACAGTGGGAGACTATTGAAAGAAAACAGGCAAAAAAATCAGTTTTGGCTGATGTACACCAATTAGCATTACACTAACTGTGTGTCTAAATCATAGCCTCAAATTACACTGAACTGTCAAGTAATCTCAAACATTCCTTGAAATAGACCGGCTGCACAGACTCAAACTACTTAATTATAACCACTGCTTCACCTGTTTTTCCTCGTTTCTATATTTTAATATTTTATTCCAACGTTGTTTGCTATCTGGTGTCGACCAAAGGATGGGTTCCCCTTTTGAGTCTTGGTTCCTCCCAAGGTTTCTTCCTCTCACTCTTAGGGAGTTTATCCTTGCCACCGTCACCATTGGCTTGCTCATTGGGGCTCGGACCCCGATTTTTCTGTAAAGCTGCTTTGTGACAACACCTGTTGTAAAAAGCGCTATATAAATAAACTTTAACTTGACTTGACTTTAAGGTAAAAAGAGACACCAATGAACTACCGTTGTCTATAAAAATAGACACAATAAATGCAAGTTTCTTCTGAGTGTGTAGGTCGGTTGGCTTGGGATTACGTTGCACAGCATGAGATCTTGAGAAAAGACCCAAAATCACGAGTGTCACACACTGTGAGAGCTGGCAACCCTGGTGCAGCACAGTATAGAGAGACTTTACATGTCTGACTTTTTAAGCTTGTTTGCTGTGCTTTTTAAGCTTGTTTGAGTCACATACAGGCACTAAATTATCAGCTTGTGCCAGCCAAACATGCCATTACACAGCAATGTTTAAATTGCCTCTGCAAAAGAAAAGCTAATTTGTTATCATCCTAATGAGAATTTCAGTGTTAGGTTAGCACCAATCTAATGTGGCACATATTCACATTTTGTGGGAGCTCTCTAGCTTAAACACAGACAACAGAACTTTATAACAGACAGTGAAGTAGTGTATTCCATACTTTGGATGGTGTAGTTTTGATCTTGGCTCCTTCAGTAAAGATTTAAAGCCAAAGTCTGCTCTGGATATTGCAGGAGCCTGTTAACTTAGCTATACCCAACTTATGCTAGTGAAGACTGAATATGGTTCAGTTAGCTCTCAGAGAGCCCGTTAACATAAACAGAGTCTGCTGAGTCAGTCACTAAGACAGAAATATAATGTTCACAATGCGTTTTACACTGTCCTGTTTGTGAGAGACGTCTGTATGTGAGATGGCAGCTGCAATGGTAAAAGTATGAAGGCTAGGTGAGTGTCTTTGTTTATCTGAGAAAGGCGGGACGCATGTTCAATATGACACAGCATCGAGCAGCATAACCCAATAGAATCACATGCTTTCTATAAAAGGGAATAAGTCAAAACAGCAGAGACTTCACATTTCACAATACTACTCAGATGGTAGATACAGTGACCACAAATGTATTGTGAACAGTACAGCTGCAACAAACAACTATTTTGATAGTTTAATAATCTCTTGATTATTGAAATGAATAATCGATTATTCAAATTATGAAGTGCTCAATTACCAAATAACTCGTATGTGGCTATCAGCTTTTAAATTTAGCTTGAGGTTGTTTTATGCATTTGCAAACTAACAGTGAGGACATAAAGATGAATACCTTATTTAAAAATTCACTGTTTCAATTAACTTTCTGCTAATACAAAAGATAAATAAAACATCTTTTTTTTGGTCAAAATGTAAAATCAAGGATGTGTTTTTCAGAATCAAATGTATCAAAACTAAGTCAGTTTTCCCTTAATCACTCCAGCAGCTTCTCTGTGCTTCACCAACCACACAGCCTCTATACATAAACATCATACAAAAGTGTGTGGATCGCTACATTCCCACCGTTATAGATTCCTATTCTGCTTTCTGAGCACAATATTATTTAAATAGTATAATTTTGGAAAGTATCCGCTCTGTAATGGTACTGAATGCAGTACAGCAGCGATGTTGGCCGCCCTAAATTTGAAAGATTTTGTATAAGCATTCCATTTCAACGCTAACCCTTCATCCAGCTCCAGTATGTTTGCAGAGAACTAACTAACCTCCTGAAACAGTTCGCGAGTGGTGGCAAATGTTAGCTGAGAACTTCCGGTAAATAGAAAACTGTTTGTAACTGTTTGTAAATGTTCTCCTATGCTCGCCAAATTTGAACGCACTGGTGGCAAAACTGTCAACGTTATTTGGAAAGTGAACAAGATCATTTTGAATAATAGTTACCTGCTTCTCTGTTCCAACTCCATTATCGACACCAGAGAACATGCATTTTGGAATGGTTACAGCTCAGCTCATAATATGAAGTAGGATGGCTTTTAACATTAACATTAGCTAACTTGCTAGCACAACTATCTTATTGAGATGAATCTTCTTCATCCAGTGAGCCGACGTGTTTCCTCTTCAGATGCTCCAACATGGAGGATGTGCTCCCAGCTAAGGTCGGCTTCACAAATAGCACAACTGACAACCTTTTTTTCCTGAGTTAAGTCTGAAATGCTCCCACACTTTTGAGGATTTTGTTCTTAAGGTTGCCATCGCACTTCTGTTAACTCTCCAGTAAGCAGAAACGTCAAAACCTTCCTAGTTAGAGTGAGAAACGCGTGTGATGTCACCAACTAATTGACTATTAAATTAGTCGAAGCAAGTATGTGATGACTCAGGCATGCAGTTTGCATGACAATGGGGTATAAGGTTCCATAACTTGTTAGCTACAATAGCCTAATAGCTCCAGCACTAAATAAACTTTGAATACCAAACATGCCTTCAGTAGTAAACATTTGGGGATTGTGCAAATGTGGCTACTCCTTTAAATGTTTGCTCTATCTGGAAGCATTAATAGAGAGCATCCATCAATGCACACAATGTGTGTATGTGCAGGACTAATTGTGAGTGTATTTCTATTCAGAAAAGGTAGATTTTTTTGGAAGGATCTTGGCATGGAGGTTACCATTGGCCCTGATTTGACAGTAAACACAGCGGTAGACGCTAGCTCTGCTTCCCTACCGCCGCTCTATTGATTTACTGACAGATGTGCAGATTAGACTGCAAACTAAAGGCAAGTGTGTGTGGCTGACTCGGCAGCATCGCCATTATCCTGCCCTTTCAATACATTTATCAAGCTAAAAACATATTAGCCCATTACGCCATTACATTTTTCATGTTTTCTATTTGTGTCGTGAATTCTGCCATACCTCAGAGCATATTAGATTTGGAACTGAAGCTGAATTACTTTAAAACACTGAAAAAACATTAGGCCTAATGGTGGAGGGGCTATGTGAGATTTTCATCATTTACGGTATAACATGATTTAGCACTGTGCACAAAATATCAATATGTACTTTATTTTAAAGAGGCAAATTTACAGCCCTTTGCCATAAAGTTTAAAGAATGTTCATTTTTTCATCATATCAGAGTGTCTCTCATTTTTCATTATATGTATCTTCTGAACTACCTGAGAACATTAGGTCCTAATAACCCAGCCACAGCAGGCACTGATGGCTCATGCTGTCATTCATTTCTTGATCTCTAGGTGGCAAAAGTCTTACTCTCCTTTTAATAACTTCATTTCTATTAGAGATTGCACGACACCGCTTTTTCAATTCTGAGTCTGATATTGAAACTTGAGCTATTTGTCATGCACTTCACTTAAGATGATGTAACTGTGTACTATTGCAGGGCAGATTTTTTACAGGATTTGATCAGATTCATTCTTTTTTTTCTCTCCGATAAAAGATACAGCATTTTCTGCTGATACCTGGTATTGGATTGGAGCCATTTCTAATTTCTAATCTTCAGAATAAGCATAGAGAGACACCTGTGTGGCCTCACATTTGATTTTGATCTCAAAAGGGTGGTCATTGAGCTCTAATTCATCTTGAGATGACATTCGCTGACATGAACACATGTGTGTAAGGGTGTGTAAGAATGTGTGAGTACGTCTCTCTCAGTGTGAAATGCGAAGTCATGAGGTGTGTTCCTCACAGAGACTAAATCGAGAGCCAATCAGCTTTTCATTACAGTCGTAATTAACCCAGCTTCACGGAGAGCCATTCTTCAGAGCCCAAAAGCACCTACACACACAGTCTTACTTCAGCTCTCACTGCTACCTCCCAGCAAATTTCCTTTCTCTGTGTCATGACAAATGGGCCAAGGGGATCTTTTAATTCTGCTCTGTAAGCAATAAAAGCTTTCTAAGGGAGCGTGTCTCTGTGTGTAAATGAGTGACAATAACACTGTATCTGTGTACGGGGAGAGAATGACAGAGAGAGAGGGAGAGGTAAGAAATAGAAAAAGAGAAAGAATAGGTGGAAAGAGAAAGAACGAGACAAAAAAGAGAAATAGAAAAGAGAGGAGAGAGAGGCATAAGTAAAGAACGATAAAAAGAACACGCAGATGGAAAAGGGGAAGGAAAAGAGAGAAAGAGAAGGGAGAAAGGCACAGGGAAAGAAAGAGAAAAGAAAGAGAAGAAGGGAAACAGAAAGAGGAAGGCAGGAAAGAGAGAGAGGAAAGAGAGAGACAAAAGAGAAAGAAGTAGGGGTACAAAGTAAACAAATGAGGAGAAAGAAAAAAGGAAAACAATAGAGAGGAGCGGGGGGAGAGAGAGGCATAAGGAAAGAAAGGCAGAAAGAACAGAGAGAGAGAGAGAGAGTGAGAGAGAAAGAGAGAGAGAGAAAGAGAGAGAAAAAGAAAGAGAGAGAAAGGGGGGGCACTGTGTGTATAACCTTGAATATGGGCAGCATTTACAGCTGTAAGTTTATGAGCGAGGAGGCACTGGCAAATATCCAGGAGACCAATAACATGCCTGCAGCACTGCCCTTCATATATACTGTACGTGTGTGTGTGTGTGTATGTGTGTGTGTGTGGTAAATCCTCCTGCCTTCAGCACCATCCTTCATAACCACACGCGTGTGTGTGTGTGTGTGTGTGTGTGTCCTAGATGCCTACATCAGTGCCCTTCATAAGCCTCCCTAGATTTGCTGAAATGTTCCTCCACCCTGCCTCTCTCTCTCTCCGTAGCCCTGAACAGAACCTGCAATCGCCATTAATATCCTCATTCATCAACAGACCTTCAAACCATCTCCAGCCCTCCAGCCCTATCCAGGCATTTTAAAGCACACACCCTGGTGGGCTGGCTCCGAACATTAGCTGAGCTCAGTGAAAACATTTTGGAATCGTTTTCTATTTAAAGTGCAATGGCTCAGAACAGATTCCATTTAGTTTCTCTTTCAACAGTGACAGACAGGCAAGAGAACAAAAAATATTTGCCAGAAACCTTTGCATCTCACCAATCAATGCAATGACCTTGGTGCTGGAGAAGCAGCATTAAATTATGGACTTTTGTAAGCCGGGACAATTAAGACATTTTGTGGCTCTAGGCTGTAGTCAATACAGCCTGTACAGTTAATTCAGCCATAGACTTAACTAACCTAACCTCATCTACTTAGCCTTGAAGAGATAAATTCAAACGTACACAATTTTCCTCTTATCTCAAATGCAAGACTTGTTTGGTGTCTGAAGTTATAAGGCTGAAGTAATAACACTTATACCCAAGCAATAATCACCCAACCATGTATGCCTAAATTATAAGACACTGGCCTCAAACTGTGAAGTGTTGTTAAACAATCTCAAATAGACTCGCTTATTGGTTTCAGACTCTGTATGACGTACTGTTATCTATAAAAACTGGACATAAGTACTAAAACAGTAACAGCCATTCTGTGTACTTTTGTCTATTTTAGATATCGACAAACAGCTTCTCTTTTTCCTTTCCAGGTCTATTTGAGATCAATTAACAGTCTGATGTGGTTTGAAGCAAGTGTGTGTTGATGAAAACATGTAGTTTGTAATACCTTAATTGGTTTAAAAGCTTTTATTACTTGTCAGCTGCATTAGCCTCGTAGCTCCACTGTAATATTAAAGGTGCAAACTTCAGATGCCAAATATGTCTTGGCTGATCAACAATATTTGGGCGTAACACTGAAAATTGAGCAACAGAGCTTGTAAGACTACTGCTGCTCACCTGTGGTCTGGGCTCGGGGGGTGCACGCGGTGGCTGGGGCTGAGCTGCCAGTAGAGGAGCCAATGCGGCTGGGGCAACCCCGTTGCGCTCAGCCTGGTCCAGCTCGCCCAGCTGCTGGGTGATGGAGTCCATTTCCTCCTGCAGACGCTCAGTGTGGACGCTGATCTCTGCAATCTTCTCAGCCGCCTGTGCCGTCAGGAAGGCTTCCTTCAGGTCCACCAGGTGCAGCACACGCCACTCCTCCAGCCGAACCAGCCTGTGCAGCTCGTCAAACTGCTGGTTCACATAGCGCTCCAGCTCATCTGGACTCATCTGGAACAGGAGAGAGGGGTAGACACATCAACACCATGGGGCAGAAAAGAGGAAAGAAACAGTGATAAATAAAATGGAACAGTGAAAGGGGCATTGAGGTATAAAATAAATATTTTACTTATTTTCTAAGTCAAAGTAAGTTAACATACCCTATACAGAGGAAGAAACTTAAATATGGCATATCTATTTATTTCCTGATATTGGGAAAAAATAAAACATGATATATAAAATGTGACACAATTTTATGCTGGTCAGGTTTTATGTTCCATTTATGTGTTTATTTTTTATCCATTTATGTTATATATGTTAAAATCAGCAAATAAACAGTAACAGTGCATTAAAATGTGAAACATCATTTGAAACTTTTGCATATGACTGTGCATGTATAAATATTAAAAATAAACATAATTTAAAGCACTTTAGAAAGCACGCTAGATAAAAATATATTGCAAACATATAAACTGAATTGATGAAACTATTTATCTATGCAGGGCCAATTAATTACAGTGCATGTCAACATTCAACAAAAAGAGCAGTAAGAATATAAAACAGAAATATAATATAAAATGATAATATTATATCACACAAAAAATGGAGAAGTCAAATACTAACCTAAAAATTAGAGTGTAATTAAAAGGTACAGTTTAGGCACACAAACATTCCAAATGAGGCAGGATGATCTAATTTTGGGCCTCGGACTAAAATGGCAATATGGAAATGTGGAGCGCAGGCACAGGTGGAAGAGCCCTGAGAAGATTAAAGTATGCCAAGAATATGAGAGAAGAAGGCAATAAAGAACAGATGATATGAGAGAAAAGCTTGCAGCAGGCAAGGCTGAGATTAGGCCAAAGAGCCTGAGGTCTCAAACTTGTCCTTCTTCTGAAACTCCTCTAAGACCACTGGTCTCTTTCTCTAACGGACATTGTGAGATTCCTCACAGCCCGCCTGAGAATAGAGGTCTTGGCTGAGAGTGCTACCACCCAGCACCATCTGTTCAGGCTTCAGGGCAACTGAAGTGCTTACAGAACTCGCTTTTAATCAAACTGGCTAGGCGGATTTCAGGCAAACTATACATGTCAACTTGCCAGCAGCATTTCTTTGGAATGTACTGTCATTTCTGTTCTTGCATTTTGCAATTTCGCCATATATCATACTTATTTTGGACAATAACTGCACAATCTAGCTGCCATACAACTTCTATTTTTTCCTTATCCTTACCTACATGCATGCATAAGGATTTAAAATATATCTACATAAGGATTTCATTATACATGCATAAGCATTGGACAACATACTGTACTTAAAAATAAGTGAATGAATATTCATAAACATCTTATGTCATTATTCACAAGACCACATTCAAGGTTTCATATCAGACACTATACAGGATAAAGAAACTATACATTTATGATCTATGAGCAATTTTAACGCCCTAGAACTAAAGAGCCAATTTACTATTTATAACTGCATTAAACCGTGTTAACTGATCACGCTGGTTGGAGAAACTAAGGCAATGCTAAAGGGAACTGAATGGAAAACCAAATCCAAAAATAAATAAAGAAAAAGAAGAACATGTCAAAACTTTTTAGAAGAAACAACTCACAGCACCTTGTGAATACTAAAGCACGTCTATTATAACTCAAGTACCACTTTATAAATGTTATTCAGTACTTATGCATGTGTTATGAGGTCCCCATGAAGACAATCAAACAAAATTCTCCAAAATAACATCTTCTGTGTTCTGTTTGTCTCTTTTAATTCCATGTCTATTAAAGGTGCAATCTTTCATCTTTCATAGATGCAAACAGAATAGCCTGACCAAAGACCAAGATTTGGTTAATGCATATTAGTGTATATGGTGAATAAACATGATTCTGGTTCTACTGATCCATTTCCTCTTCCTGCTGCAGGACTTGTTTGCTATCATTCTTCAAAACCAGTTCTAAAATGCCACACTCTCCTGAAGTCATACTGCCTCATAACTTGTCTCTAGCCATAGTTTTCTCTCCCTCATCTGTCATGCATTTGAGTCTAGCCTTGAGCCAGCTGGAGAGCAGGTTGTCATTTGCACTCTCCCTGTTGGCCCGAGTCTGAAACGAATGCAGGCCCATTGGCCTTGCTTAGCTTCACATAGGTCAAGCCAACTCCCAATGCAGCCCAGCAATCAGGGCTGCAGCACGACCCCCTATCACAACTGGCCAGAAGCAGAGACAGCTTCTGACCTCCAGCATTGGCCCTCCATCACTCCAGCACCAGATGGAGGCTTCAGGCACAAATCAATCCCTCCACCGAGGCCTCATTCCAGAGAGAGGGGAGCTCTGGGGCAGGGAAAAATAGTGCCTGCCCTTTTCCCCTGATCCAAGGTCAGCTCCACCTGCCCAAGTATTAACCTCACCTCCTACAAGACAGACCATAAAATCTGATTTCAGGTCAGCGTGAGGAGGTTATTTCAACTAGCACATGGGGAGTATCTGTGCTGATAAGTGTAGACGCACTCATGCAGGGTAAGCCTAATTCACTACAGCAGGTACAGGGTTTATGAGGAGCGCATTGAGAGCGAGAGAGGTGGGTGGAGAAAGCAGAGTAGGCCAGCGAGGAAGGCTGAAATGGGTTCACAACAAGGGTACAGAAGAGGGAGAGTGAGAGAGAAAGAGAGAATAAAGACACAGAAAGGGAAAGAGAGAACCATATAAAAAGAGGAGGAGACAGGTAGACAGACACGCTATATGTCCATAAGTATCTAGACACCTTTTCTAATTAGTGAATTTGGCTACTTTGAGGTGCACTCATTGCTGATACATGTTTTCAATTGTGTACACACAGCTTGTATAATGTCCATAGAAAAGCACTGCTAATAGAATGGGACACTTTGAAGCTGCTGCAAATGAGCCTAAGGTCACTATGGCCAGTATCAAGTGTCAGCTAGAGGGGTATAAAGCCCCCCAACATTAGGCTGGGGAGCAGTGGAACTGCATTCTTTTGATTGATGGAGCTCCACCCAATACCTCTGGGATGCACTGGAGTGACATTTATGGTCCACTTGTAATCATTCAACATCAGTATCTGACCTCACTAATGCTTCTGTGGCTAAATGCATTTGAATCATCACAGCCACGTTTCAACATCTAGTGTAGAACCTTCATAGAGGAGTAGAGGCTCTTACTTCAGCAAAGAGGAGACACTATTAATAGCCTCGATTTCAGAGGGAACACTGGATAAGTTTGCATCTTTTGGACATACAGCGTAGATAGACAGATAGATAGATAAGAGATAGAAATATGAAGAGAAAGAAAGAAGGATAGAGAAAGATAAAAGGGAAAGAAAGAGAAGAGAGAGAGAAGATTTTTGCTTTGGAACACTCCTCCATGACACTGACTCCCGAGCCAAATTGGATCTGAATCTCTCTCTGTCCTCTAGTTCTCTCTTCCCCTCTCTCGCTCTGTCTGTTGCATCTGTCATTTATTTGAGCCTAGCCTTGAGCCAGCTGGAGGGCAGGCTGTCATTTGCAGTTCCTTCCCCTGTTGGCCCAAGTCTGAAACGATTACAGGCCCACTGGCCATGGAGAGCTCCATGCAGGTCAGCCCAACTCCCAGAGCACCACTCTCTCCACCAGAAGCTTTTCTTTGCCCCAGGACTGATGACATCATGCACTCCAACACACACACACCTCATCCTTTCTGCAGTCTTCTTGAACGGTAGAATGACACTCGCAGCACCTGAGCATAGTGCCATTAAATAATCAGATGGAGGGAAAAAATGTCTTTGTTTCATCAGTGCCAGTCCATGACCAGCCCTAATGAACAGTATTAGCAGCACTGAGGACATTTAAAGGACACTAATCTCACAAGCCAGACTTCATAAGAGAGTCTGGTGGGTTTTGTTACTTAACAAGAACCACCTACTTTAACCCCCTAACATTCCAGGCTTATTATACACTAAGGCTTATTATTCATTGACTACAGGGACTTCAATGCAAACGAAGGGAGCTTACCATAGGTTATAGAAGGGTGTAATAAAACTTTGGTTGGTAGGGGGGTTTAACAGGTCAAGGAAATTTGACTGACAATCAAAATGATCAACCATAACCTTAGTTTTTGTGCGACGTGGATGCAGGTCACTGTCAAAACACTGCTACCAAAAACATTACCATGAATTTTTTTTTCAGTACAACCCACATATCTTGCTCTGAAAGATTTGGTGTACAGATCAGTCAGTTACTTGCTACTGACACTAGGCTCACACCACAAGGATACAGAGAAAGCTACAGGTAACTGGATAGCATTTCACTTGATAAACAAAAGTTTGTTGCCCTTCAGATTGAAAAAAATAGTGCACGGATAGCCAATCACAGTGTGTTTACAGTTTAAAATTGTTTATCTGGATAGTACTTTTTGTCTGCCTGTAAAACCGCCATGTAATATTTAAATAAAGACAAATGAACATATACGCAGCAAACATAAGACGTTTTTTTTTTACAAGGTTATTATATCTTGGTTATAGTAACCATATATATAACCGTATATAATAACACTTAGAAGAACACAAGTCTAGTTCCTGACTTCTTGGTTTACTCCTGTTATTGTGTGGACTCGAACACCTGCACACTAAATTTAATTTGATGAAGGACTGATTAGCCAAACTACACACTTAAAACAGATGGTTCTCCAATGGTTCTTTAGTAAAGATAGTAGTTCTATATGGAACCATGAACATTCAAAGAACCATTTGTGCACACAAAGCATTCTTTGCATGGTGAAATGGTTCTTCGGATTAATGGAGAATGTGCTGTATATGGTTGTATATACAACCTTTTTGATAATGGTTCTTTATAGCACAGAAAAGTGTTCTTCTATTATTATGATGTCAAGCTTGTAACAATAGAAGAACTCTTTTTTTGGCACTATAAAGAACCCTACTGTGGCATGCGCCCGCCCCCCGGACCCCGACGATGACGGCCGCGAGAGCCAGCAGTAAGGCGGGGCCCGAGCACCCAGCGGCGACGTACCTCGGCGAAGAGGGCAGCGAGAGAGCCGCAAGTATGGAGGGGGCGGAGCGCAAAGCCCGAGCTCCGCCGAGGACGCTAGTCACGCGAGTGACGGCGGTAGGAGGAGGACGACGGTGACGGCCACAAGAGGCACGAGCGAGTCCCGCGGCCCGCCGCCCGAGCCCCGTACCCTGGTACGCAGTGAGGCCGCTTCGCTACACCTCACGTTCGACCCGGGCGGCCGAGCTGCAAGCTGGGGGCGGTGACGGTGAGGCGGAGCGGCGAGCTCTCGTTCCCTCTCGGCTCAGGGACTCAGACTGCCCCTGATGCTGATCTGGCTGGCAGCGTGAGCGCCTTTTAAAAGAGCTGAGAGGGAACAGAGAGAGAGAGGAGGGACTCTTTTTTTTTTTTTTCCCCCAGAAGTAAACTGACATTCAGAAACCAGGTGGGGAAAAAATACATCTTTCCTATTTCCAGAATCATTAAGTGAGTAATTAGCAGCCAGGTGTTCCTATTCAAATGCACAAGATTAGTTAATCATCCAGAAGGGTGACTACCTCTGTAAAAGCAGAACGTCTGGCAGTTTGGTGTTTTGGAACATTTGGTTCTGTGTTTTTGGCTGGCGTGGCTGCAGGTTTTATTCTAACAAAGGATCTCACATGATCAACAGTTTAAAGACTGGGACCACCTGCTTGGCTGGAAAGAAAACCTGGCCCTTTGCAGATAAGACTGTACACCATTGGTCTACATCATCCGAAGAAGAAAGGACATCAGCCAAAACCTCAGATAAGCAACTGTTGCTGCCCATCAATCTGGGAAGGGTAAAAAGGTCATCTCCAAGCAATCTGAAATTCATAGTTCTACAGTGAGAAGTATTGTTTACAAGTGGAGAGACTTCAACACAGTTGCCAATCTTCCCATAAGTGGGCATCCCAGCAAATTCAGTCCAAGGTCAGATCGATATATATTTAGAGATATGAAGAAAAACCCAAAAGCTACATCATGTGACATTAAATGTTTGTTAATGACAGCAAAATTAGAAAAAAACTGAACAAGTATGAAAAGGGGGCTATGAAAAAGGCCTTTCTCTTCAAAAAGAATATGACTTACATTTGCAAAATTGCAAGTGAACAAACGAAAAAAGGTCTGAAAAAATATCCTTTGGACTGATGAGACCAAGGTGGACATGTTTGGTCATCATACACAGTGGCATGCTTGGCAAAAAACAAACACAGCGTATCACCACAAACACCTCATACCAACTGTCAGGCACGGTGGTGGAGGGATGATGATTTGGGATTGTTTTGCAACCACAGGACCTTGGAAACTTGTAGTCATTAGGACAACAATGAACTCCACTTTAAACCAGAATATTATTAAGACAAATTTGAGGCCATCTGTCCAGCAAAGGCCGAAATATGGCCATGCAACAGGACAATGGGCCTCGTTCACAAACCGTTCTTAAAAAGAAATTTCTTCTTAAAACCCACTTATACAGTTTTTACGCAGATTCTGACATTGACAAATGTTTTCTTATTTGGAATTTGTCCTTAGGTAATAAGAGCACAAAGGTAAGAACAAGTCTGTGGTTTAAGAACATGTCATGAAACTGACGTAGACTTTTTCTTAGGACCTTTCTCAAGAACACATTTAAGAAAAAACTTAGGAACATATTGGTGAATGAGGCCCGATGATCCCGAGCACAGCCGCAAATCAACATCTAAATGGCTAAGGAAGAAAAAAAATCAAGGACTTGGAATGGCCAAGTCAAAGTCCAGGCCTCAAACCTATTGAGATGCTGGGTTGGGATTTTAAGAGAACTGTGTTCAAACATCAACAAACTAAAGTGATGTTGTAAAGAAGGGCCAAAATTTCTCCAACCCAACATGAGAGACTAATAAACTCCAACAGAAAACATTTACCTCAAGTAATTGTTGCTAAAGGTGTTTCTACATCTTACTGAATTGTTGAGTGTACTTATTTTTTCCCAATTTACCTCTGAATGTTGTTTTGTGTTTGTAGTCACCCAATGTTATTTTTTGTTTATAGTAGTTAGTGAGGACCACACAGCTTAGGCCCTGATTAATAAAAACTAAATTGAAGGAGTGTGTACTGTCTTTTTCCCCATGGCTGCACATACAAAGTCATTATTTATAGGGTACTTTTTATTAGGAGGTGGCTGTCCCAAACTGGAACCCCTAAATTTCAGCTTGTAAGAATTTTTTTCATATATTTGGTTTCTTTTAAAGTGAAGTTGAAAGATTTGAATTTAATTTTTAAACATGCTGTATCACTACTATATGAATAAACTTTAACTTTGACTACCTGTAGGCAGAGTCTTATTTTAGCCACATTCCTTTTTAGAGCAGGAAGAGAGACTGCATCCCTGTCCCTCATGGCCACATAGTGACCAGTTAGATCCATTTTTTTTAAGTAAATTAGCGAAAACTATCACTACTGAAACACTTAGTAAAGTTTCGGTCGTGTTATGATCATGTTGATAGTGACAAAATGCAAATGTTCCATCATTTCTTTTAATAAAATAAATATAATTAAGGTATAAGGTCACTCAAAGCAAAAGGATCTCAGTCTAAAGTCCAAGTGTGTTGAGCTACTTTGGTAGAATGACCCATATGTATATTGTCACTGTTGGAACAAAACCTTGTATCTGCTTTTTTTTTGTCTTTTTTACATTTATTTTACAAAACTTTAACATGACACAATAACCATGTGTTAACGTTTATGATGAACACACCAATAGAAATGTTACAAAAGTATTGGGAAAAATATCATTTTCCATTAACTTCCAATTTTTAATTTTAATGCAATTTTCATGTAAACAGTCACTTGGGTCACTTACTGCAAGATTTCAAACAAGCTGGGAAATGTTGAGCTGTTTGTGACAGCTAGTAAATTGGGAAAATTGCAAAAATCTCCAAAACAACCTGAGTGGTTGTAATGTGTGCATGCAGCAATTTGTCACTAATCTGGGGAACAATCAGGGCTAAAGTAACGTAGTGTGCACTCAGCAGACAAACAGCCGGAACCCAGCCCAAACTGGAGGCACTGAAAGCAGATTAAGAGGTGAAAACAGAACAGAATTGTCGGTGTCCACCCAGGGTGTCAGTGAGGACAGAGGCAGCAGCAAAAACAGCCACAGTGGGTGACACTGGCTGACGTATCTATTCAGGACGCAGTCAGTGGCTGCAAAGAGCTGTCAATGAGAGAAAGATATTAGCGCCACATTAAGAGCAAATGGCTTTGAACCGTCCATCACCCTCAACCAGAGTGATGGCCCTCGTCCAAATGAGCACTTTTTTCCAGGAAGATTTGCATCAGTTTCAGCATTCCTGTTATTGGCACTTCAATGTGGCCACAATCAGACTCTCGAAATTACATGCTAACTGAAAAAAAAAGAGAGAGAGAGAGAGAGAGAGAGAAACAGCAAGTGAAAGATTTTTAATTTAGTTTCTTTGTACCACCCCGAGTGTAAACGCTAAAGGAAAAGTGGAATGAGAGAAGCCCCTGGCACAATAATGACTTCAATTCCTGAAGCCTCCCAGTGGCTGTAAAGCAATGCCATCTGAAAGAACTAACGGGTAATGATATATAAGGTAATTAAATTAGAGCACTGCAGAGGGACAGGGCAGGGGAGGAGAGAGAGAAGGGGACAGTGAGAGAGACTGAGGGTGACTGAGATGAAAGATGAATAGTCTTCACCAACAGTGATTCTTATGCTTTTTGTCTTCTCTGCTGCAGTTTTAATGTATCCAGTAGATTTTATGATGATGTAATAAAACAGTTAAGCAGATTGGAAGAAGCATGTCCTCCTCTTTCCATTACTGAATCTTCAGCCTTGAGTCCACTAACTACATGAGGAAAAAAAAGAGAGCGAGAGAAAGAGAGACAGAAATAGAGAGAGAAAGAGAGAGAAAGAGTGTATTAATGACGTATTGAATACCTGCTGGCCTTGTGTGACTCCCTCTTGTGGGTGTTGTTTTATTGAAGAGGAGAGACGAGAAGAGAAGAGACAAGAAGGGAAGAGAAAAGTGATGAAAAGAAATGAAAGGATATGAGAAGAAAAAATGAGAAGAGAAGAAAAGAGAAGAAAGAAGAAATTATGAAAAGTGAAAAGAACAAAGGAGAAGAGAAAAAAGGAGAAGAGGAGAGAAGAAGAAAGGAGAAGTGATGAAAAGAAAAGAGAAGAAAGGAGAGAGGAAGAAAAAAGGAGAAGAGAAGAAGAAAGGAGAAGTGATGAAAAGAGAAGAGAAGAGAAGAGAAGAGAAGAGAAGAGAAGAGAAAGGAAAGGGAGGCAAAGTAGATGCAGGCTGAGAGTGCTGCCTGCACCGCAATAACCTGCTGTCCACCTATAAATATGTATATAATCTAATATCTCCTTCACTGCATTCAGAAATCACTCCTGAGTCCCGCTGGAATATGGAAATATGAACTGACAGCCGTGGAGAAGAGGAGACCCGACACCTTGGGGGAGAGCACATAATTAAACAAGCAGACTAATGAGTAAACATGCTCTGCTCTTTCGCCCTTAAAGCCCAACGCCAGACCCCCAGTGGCGGAGCTGCAGACTATACTTCCCATAAGCCACCTGGCATATGTCTCATCAGACTGCATCACTGTTGCTAGGAGCCATACCATTCTGCGACCAGTTTAAAACTGAAATCGTACAGACAAAATTCAGGTTTCAAGATTCCTGCTACTACTGAATTTAGCTATGCAATGTACTTATATCAGTTTTTATAGTTAATAATGTGCCATACAGTGTTAGAAACCTCTCAGCACAAGTCTATTCGAGATTACCTAACAGCTCAACAGTTTAGTAGAGTCAAGGCTGAAGGCTTAGATATGCAGCTTTGGACACATTTTGGACACCAAACATGCCTTGGCTAATCATTTGGTATGAAGATAAAATTATGTGAATTTGATTGTTTTTAATTCATTTGGTCTTTTTATTCAAGCTCCCATCAGCACCTACAACTCCTCAGAGTGCTGTAGCTGGACTGAAGCAGGTGAACCCTGACCTGTGCATGTATCTGTGTATATGAAACTGAATGTGACTAAGAGAGAAAGAGAAAAACGGAAACAGAAAGAAAAGGTCCTGGAAGGCTGTTGGCCAAAGCTGATATTTCAACATGATAATATCCAACAGTGCCCTAGGTGAGAAGCACTCATTAACGGTATCACCTTTTCACAAGTTGTTAAGTTAAATTTCCGCATTATGTAACTCCTTGGCAGGTCAGTCCTTGCTGGTGCTGCGTTCCACATTCTTGAGACATGTTATGGGTAACTTACATAATCTCAGACAAAAGATATACTAAGCTGACCTGGAACTCCACTTCCAGGGAGAGGATGTCTCCCATATCGACCCAAGGTGCTGGGTTCTTTGAAAAGATATGTTACCGTATAAGCATGGCCCAGAAATCTGAGATGCAGTCAAAGACAGAATGGTATATCCTCACGTCAGAACAGTGTATGACATAATACTTTGCAGATGGATTACTCAGAAAACAAAAACACAAAAAACAGAACAAAACAGTATCGAATAGAACAGAATAGAATGTCAGACACTTACATCTGGACTTGTCCACTTGGTCTTGATCTTCTCTGACATTTCTTGAGTACATGCTAGCAGGTCTATTCCCTCTTTACTCTGTTTGAGAGAGAGAGAGAGAGAGAAAGAAAGAGAGAGAGAGAGAGAGAGAGAGAGAGAGAGAGGCAGTGAGCGTAATTTGACTTCTTTAAAGCAAACAAACCATCAGCTTTTACTCTGTACAGATATACACTAAAACACTATGTGGCCAATAATATGTGGACAGTAAAGTTTGACGAAGGCATGGAAGGACAATGGTCTGGGTTGTTCTTCAGGGATTGGGCTCGGTCTCTTAATTCCAGTGAAGGGTAATGTCAGTGTTAGTACATACAGACATTTTAGACAACTCTATGCTTCCAACTTTGTGGTAAAAGTCCCTTTCCTGTTCCAGCATGGTTGTGCCCCTGTGCACAAAGACGTCCATAAAGACATGGTTTGATGAGCCTGGTGTGGAGGAGCTCCAGTGGTCTGCACAGAGCCCTGACATCAACCCAACTGAACATCTTTAGGATTAACTGAAACACTGACTGTGGGTCAGGCCTTTTTGTGCAACATCAGTGCTTGACCTCACAAATGCTCTTTTGACCGAATAGGCACAAAGTCCCACAGACACACTCCTAAATCTTGCAGAAAGCCTTCACAGAACAGGGGATGCTGTTATAGCCACAAAAGGGGGGGTCAACTCCATATAAATGCCTCATATGAAATGTCTCATATAGGTGTGCCGATACTTTTGGCCACGTTGTGTATTTAGTTAACCAAATTCCAAGACCCAGATTAAGTCTAAGCCTAGACTAAAAGTAACCGCCAATGGTCATTCACCTTTGGCACTGCAATTCAGGCCAAAACGAGCCTTAATCCATGTCCAGGAAGCTGTCCCTGTATGTCACTCAGCACACACTTTTTTGAGAGGAAGGCTTTTTTTCACTAAGGCAGTGACAAACCATGCTTTGCCCTCTACACAAGACAGCAAATCAAGCTGCGATTTTCCTCCGTCTAATGTTCACAGTTTCTATGCTGTCTAAATGGAAGGACTGAGGGCATATTTCTCAGTAACAGATTAAGCCGAGTTAAAGACTGCAAAGAAATCACACAGTCAGTGGGAACATCTCATTTAGATCTTAGTAAGCTGTATTTGTATGGTTTTCCATTAAACACATAGTGGGGATGAGTAATGAGTTTATTACGAGCTCACATCTGTGTCCCCATTACACCATTCTGCTTAAAACACATGGTGAAAACATTTTTTTTCCTCTGCAGGCTGAGGTTATCTTAGGCCATGCAGTTCCTCAAGAAGGTATTCCATTTAAGACAACATAGTTGTACAGTGAAAGATGGTTTGACTGATGTGCATGTGTTTGTTTATTTTTCTATAAAATTTCACTGGGAAAACACTGTAACATGCATGACTATATATTAACTCTTTTAAATTTAATGTATTCAGACAATATGCTCACCTTCCATTTACATATAAAGAGCAATGTATACTTCTACTCACTCTGCATTTGCAGACAAGTGACAAATAAAAAGAAAAAATAACATTCAAGTTTCTTAGACATTGCCAGAAGAGCTTCAATGTGCACTAGCATGCATTAAGTATTGGAAGAGGTGGAATGCCATTCTTCCAAAAAATATTCCCTCAGTTGGTGCTTTTTATGATGGTGGTGGAGAGCGCTATTCAACATGTCGCTCTAAAAGCTCCCAAGGGTGTTAAACTGAGTGGAGATCTGGGGACTGTGAAGGCCACAGAATTTGATTTAAATCATTTTCATACTCATAAAACCATTCAGTGGCCCCTCGTGCCCAATGAATGGGGGCACTGTCATCCTGGAAAAGACCACTCTCTTCAGAATAGAAATGTTTCCTCATAGGATAAAAATGGTCAGTCAGAATAACTTTGTATTACTTTGCAGTGACCCTTCAAGTGGACCCTTCAAAATGCCCCACCCAGAATAACAGAGCCACCAGAACCCCTCACTGTAGGGGTCAACCATTCACGCCTGTACTACTTGCTCACTTATGGAGAATATAGTGAAGAATGACTCATCTGACCGTATCACTGTTTTTCACATCTCTGAAGACCAGTGCCTATTGTTTTGGACCACTGAGCTCTTAAATGTGCATTCATGTTTGTAATGAGAGGTTTATGCACTGCTATACAACCATACTACAACATCTTTGTAGGCAGGCTGCTCATGCTGACACAGTCTAATCACGTCCTGCATTGACATTCTCAGTCACCCGAGGAACAGCTGCTCTTTTGTTTTCGTTTTTCCTTACATATCGCACTAATGCATAAGCATCACGCTCACTGAATGTACGCTATCGACCACAAACGTTGACCCTATTTGTTGATGTCTTTCTCATAGATCTAAATGCAGATGTCACTTTAGTCACTGTTCCTATTGAAATACTAGCCAGTTGAGCAGTGTTTGTGACTGAAGCTCCTGCCATCTGTGCCCCAAATATGAACTCTATTTCAAAGTCACTTAGATTGCCACTTTGATCCAAAATCAAGGTGAACTGGGCCTGTTCAGCATTTTTGCACATGCCACAGAGCATAGTAGGATGTTAACTTCTCAGTTAGTATCATGCAGTGTCCAGAAGCATCTGCACTTGTTAGGTTTTTTCACTAATTTATTCTGGTTTTTTCTTTAAGTTGTCACCTCTCCAGCCCTTACAGGTCAACTATATAGGAACAGGAACCAGTCACTACTTAGCAACCGTCTCTAAGCGCTACCACTACCATTAACCACTAAATGAAGGTAAAAACTCCACCAAACTGCCCAGAACAAACCTGCAGTGAGAATGGCGATGGCAGTAAATGATTATTAAATTATTAGGATAAGAATTGTGAAAAGTTGTTGCTGAATAATGTGTAGCTCTGACACACGTTATCCTGATTATCTGGAGGGTTGTGCTGTTCTTATTTCATAAGCCATGGCCCATGCTGCTGCAGGAAGTTTAGGGGGTGTGGCCATGCAAAGTGGCTCTCGGGATGCACCACAACCACAACTGTTGGTTTAATGGTAGTTGTGTTTATTGGAATAATCATATCCAAAAAGGGTGGGCTTTGTAGTTAACTACTAGTTAGAAGTGTCTACCCTCCTTGAATGTCATGCCCTCTTGCATTACCCCCTCCCTGTGTTTCATGTTAGCATAGCACTAGGCTGGGTATTTCGCTGTATGCTAAAGTGCCTGAATAAAAACAAAAGAAAAGAGCATTTGCCCGTATACGCTGTGTCGTCCAATTCTTCTGTCCCGGCGTTACAGTATTAAATTTCAGTTCGGTGACTTCTCAATGGCATGACTACAAATAGGCTTCATCTTTTTCTTTATCTTGGTTGCTGTTTTTGCTAAAAAATCATTTTAATATGATGTCTAATGATATATTGCACAACAGAGTTAAAATCAATGTTAAGATAGCCTTTCTGAGCTTAGCTGCTGACAGTCAGATTATTTAGATTAAACAGGACTAGAGTCACAGGTGTGACTAAAATGCTGTTTTGTAGATAAATATTAATGCGATGCTTTGAATTTTTTGAGATGTGCTTAAAAAACCTTGAGTAAAAGATGACATAACTGGAGTTTGACCTTCTAATCTGTTTTGTAGGTGATATCTGTTCAATTAGTTTGCACATTCAGAATGTACCTTTCAGCAAAATTATAAGAAAATATACACATTTATGAGAAGATGTTCATGTAATATTGGCCTACTAATCTGATTTTTTTTGGAGTGCAATATGGCCCCTGCGACCCAGAAGGATAAGCTGTTTAGAAAATGTGTGTGTGTCTGTGTGTCTGCAATATGGCCCATTACCATAAATGAGTTTGACACTACTGTTCTAGGCAATCCGTTCAGCTCGGTCTCACCTTCTGCCACATGTAGGCCTCTCTGAGTGTGATGATTTCATGTTCTCGATGCTCTCCTTGCACAGCACACACCACACACACAATCTTCTCATCCTGTTTACAGTAGAGTGACCCCTCCTGGCCATGCTCCTTACACCTCAGTCTCTCTACGGTCACTGTGTCCCTCTTTCCTGCCTCCGATCCACACTGCTGCTCCTCTTCCTCTGGATCCCGGCCTCCGCCCCCAGCAGCCTCTGCCCCCTCTAGCCCGTTATCGGCCACCTCAGCCTGGCCATGGCCGTCCACTCTCTGGGCCAGTTGCAGAGGCTGTTCTGTGGGGCAGTAGGGCTGAAGCTGGTGTCTGGTGCTGCGAGTGTGTTTATCTGCATGGACTGGACAGAAGGCGAAGCGGCATAGGGCACACATCTGCGTGGCCGGCTGTGGCTCGTCCGGCTCGCACGCATCACACGTGCCATCCATCTGAGGCAGGTCGTCCTCATCGCAGCTATCCCAGCATGCTCCTGGAGGGTTCATGGTGCAGGGAAACAGAGAGAGAGAGGATCCCAGGGGAGTCTAGAGGCAGATAAAGGACAACATAAAAATAGCCCCAGCTCAGGACACACTGTAAGCACATGACTGTGGTAGCTTTCCTCAGCTTTGCTGAGGCCTGCTGCACTAAATCACTCTCTAACCACCCCCTGTTCTCCACTTCTAACGGAAGCAGAAAGCAAGTGAAATTGTAAACAAAGCCCTCCAGCTGACTTTCTGAGCAGTGTACATATGACCACACTGATAGTGGAAACAGCAAACACACTGAAAACATGCTAACAATGCACACACAAACACACAGGTAATGCACTGCTGACATTAGCCTATTGAACTGAATTGAATTTTTTTTGGACTAAAAGAAATTGCCCAAAATTACAAAAAAATAAACACAAAAATTGGTGTTCCATTAACTTACATTCAAATTTAAGAATGTTTTCCCTTTTCCTATAAAACTACCATTTTGGAGATGAGGCTTTCTACCATTGCTGTGGAAAATGCTAAAGCAATTCCAAAGCCATTAACATGAGATCAAAATAAGATCCACCAAAATTTGATGTGTTTATTTTTCATTCTATTCCCAAATTACCCAACAAAAACTACAATAACTCTTATATTTTAATTTTTATTTTAGTGAATTTTAGTCAGTCATTCACATTTTAGTATTCAGTGGTTTTGAAATAAAACAACAACATGAGTGCAATATTTATAATGTTCTATATACATTGTGCCTCTGAAACTAACGTGGCAGTAGACTATACTGTAGGAAGGCTCAGATTTTAGTAATTTGGTCAGTGGTGTTACAACTTTACTGATGTTGTTAAATATAATAAACTACATTTTGCACTTGAATTACAAATCAGCTTTAGTACCCAGTTTGTCACCAATGTTAGAATGAAGCTGATATAAGACTTTGTCCTGATGTCAATATATAACATCAACACAACTCTGTCTTTCAGTTTACTTACCTTGCAATGCAATGCAATGTATTTACGTATAAATGTTGTTCACACTTAAACTCATTGCATTGCTTCTTTCAGTGTGGTCCTGAAAGCCCCCTGTTCTACACAGTTTGGTGTTTTCCCTGCTAAACACTCTAATTAGCCAATTAATGAGCCCTTCCTGAGCTGGAGTTGGTGCGCTAAAGCAGGGAAAACACCAAAAACATGCAGGCCAGGGGTACAGCAGGACACTCACATTAGCTCACTCATACATTCTTTTATTCTGCAACTTGAGAGCACATATGCAGGCACTGGTCATAAGCAGAAACCCCCTATAAAGCCCTCTCCCACACGCTGGCTCCTCCTCCGGGTGTCCAGCGTCAGGTCCTGACCTTCCTTATACACCACTCGCTCCTGTTTGACATTCCTCTCCCTCCCCTTTCTCTATCCCTCTGCAGGACAGCAACGAAAGAATAGAGACGACCTGCTTTCCTACCCATTCACACAGCACAGCATGAATATCCCTCTCTACCAGTACATCTCTCTCTCTCTCATACATACTCTCTCTCTCAGGCCTGACCCTCTTAACCGAGTGCTCTTACAAGTCTGCAACATGCAGATACTCTGGGCCTCTCTCTCTCTCTCTCTCTTACACACACACACACACACACACACACAAACACACACACACACACACACATACACACTCACAGTGTTTTCTCCCCTCTTGCTGGGTGTCCGTGAGCTCTAATCCTCTGTGTGTCTGAAACACAGCTGCAGTTCTCTCTGTCTCTCTCTCTCTGAAGGGTTATTGGGACAGAGCAGGCTAACACTACAGCAGCTAGCTCTTCCTTAGCATGGCTCTGGCCTGATCTGCTTTCTCTTTCCCTTCCCAGCTCAGCTCAGCTCGCCTCCCTCCACTTCCTTGTTTTGCTCAGTGCTCTGCTGCTATTTTTTTTTCACAACTTCCTGTTTCTGCAGCAGGAGCCGGAGAGCTGAAAGAGAGCAAGAGAGAGAGAGAGAGAGAGAAAGAGAGAGACGGGTTACGGCACAACACATCTGTGAGTGTGAGTGAGTGAGAGAGAGTTAGAGTGTGTGTGAGAGAGAGAGAGAGAGAGAGAGAGAGAGTGTATACCATCTGTGTGTGAGAGGGGGTGGTGGGGAGGGGAGGCTGTCTGGCAGCAAAACCAAACTGGATCGGTAGGTTATGAAGCAGCAAGTAGTTCCAGTTCTTTTGCTCTTATGCTGAAGCGCTGGCAACCGAATGTAACACAGCAATGGCTGCGATTAGCTTCTGACCCTTTATGTAGCGCAGACTGCTCTCATTATGGTATCAGCGAAATAGGATGTTCAATATACAGGGTGTCCCAAAAAAACTGACATCATTTGAGATGTGAATATCTGAGTAACTACATGTCCAAGGCCAACGAAATGGCTTCATGTTGAACGAAACAAGATTTAATTATCAAAATTCGAACAAGAAATTCAGAGGGATGTAGATTTTATAATCGATTTCACAAAGCTTCACAAATGTAATATTTTCCGATACTGGTGGTCGTCCAGATCCCTTTGCCCTGCACAGACAGCCTTCCTCTTTGATTTTTTTGTGCCATGTCCAAATCTGCTTTCCAGATGGTACATTTTTATTGAATTTTCTCGTAAATGCCCGCCGCACACTCTTGTTTGACTGTGTTCGAGCATATTCTAACACACAAAATGCCTTTTCATTTCTAGTGAACGCCATTCTTCAACCTGACATTACAAATTAAACTTGGTTAGTTTTTACGCAGTTTGTTAAAATTTGAGATCATCTGAGGGAGAATTGGCTGTTATTAGACTTTGAAATGATGTCAATTTTTTTGGGACACCCTGTAAGAAGAGGCCATCTACATTTTTCTTGTGTTTTATGCTTGTGTGGGCTTTTTTGTACCCAAAACAACCATAATTCATTATTTTTACATGACCGTTTTCCAAATCTCTTAGAATTAAACAGGCTGTTTAATACCAGGGATTGAATGGTACATTTTGAATCTTTAAAGGGGAACTCCACTGATTTTTCAAAAAATCTACATAATTAAATAATTAAGATGTAAACAAAGTCATTCAGAGTGGTTTGGTGTGAAATGCTCCCTTCAAGAGAAACTTACAGAGTCAGAATTGTTCACAGTGGTGGTGATGGGAACCAGACGTCCACCTCTAAAAGCTCCCTCACAGAAAGTTATTTCATGAAATGGTTATGAATACACTGTCTGATGTCTGACGATAGTTTTGTGATCAAGTTTTGGCCTAAAAATATTTTAATCAATTTATTTTATCTATTCATGCTGGAGTGATACATGAAAGGAAAGGGATTGAAAGGCAAATTAGTCCCAAAAGTGATCTGATTTTTTCAGATGTATGACTCTTTTACCAAAATCAATGTTCCATATAAAACTTAGGAGACGTGTAGTTTTAAATAGTAAATAAAATGGCTATATTTGTGTTGTAGACATGGTGACCCCTGATTCTTATCACCACCACTGTAAAGAAATTTGAGTCTTTATAGTGAAATATTTCACAACAAACCACCCTGAATGACTTTACATCTCAACCACTGAATATGGTGAAATTTTGAAAAATTCCCCTTTAAAATCCAACTCCTTAAGGAAGCCATATCAATTTTTATGAGTTTTAAATTCATTTGTGTGGGTTTTGTAACAAAACAGTCATAGTTCATCTTTACATGAACATTATTAACCTTTATTTATCCCTTACAAATGTTTGTTACTGTGACTTTTGTTCTGAACATTTATGTTAGGTAATGTAGCAATACCTTATTTCAAGTGATTTCTGTTTTGATATTCAGCAGGAAAAGCCAGTCAATCATCTGTAAGTTTATCTTCTTAAATCTGCTTATAATAATTCAAAAATCAATTACTTTTTTAGTTTCTACAAAACGTAAGGAGAAGTAATTTAAATTCCAGTAAGTAGTGGGACAGGTTTGGCTGAGAATTGAGGACGTCTGTTTGTGAATAAAGAATTTAGCACATAGAATGAAGAACTAATCTAGGGGCTTATTAGTGGAGTTAGTGTCAGAACAAATAACATCTTTAAGGTTAAAGGAGTAAATAACTTTGACAGGGTTGAAAATGTGAGCACATAAGGTGGACCATAATCTATTAGTTATCTCACACTGAAATAGTAATAATGAATGTTTCATCAACAGATCCACAAAAGGATCCACAAAAAGAGCAAAAGCTATCAATGTGTATAAATTTGGAAATGACAGATTTCACAGGGTGTATCTTATGTAAAATTTTAAAATGAATTTCTTTGACCTTATTGCACATACAATATTCATGAGGCAAAAGCCAGGCTCTTTTCCAATTTATGTCCTCAATAAAGGACATCCAATAGAATTTACCCCTAGGAGAAATTCTGTTAGAATATTAGAATATATCTAATATGCTTATTATCAAATTTTTTTATTGTGTATACTTTCATCATGAATGCTCACACATTAAATAGGTTTTATGTGACAGCGACGGTACATGAAAACCCTCTGTTCTTACTGACTGCCTTGTATTGTGCCACATTCAAAAAACCGTCTAGGCTGAAACACTTATGACGTCAGTGCGATTGGGTGGAGTTCAAGTGTTGTAGGTATTTGACCAAACAATGATTTGAAAACAATGAATTGTTTTTGAAGCTTATTTTCTATATATGAATCACATGAACTGGGGAAAACATATATATGTTATAAACATATATATATATATATGTGTATAAATATACACACCAATCAGGCATAACATTATGACCACCTCCTTGTTTCTACGCTCATTGTCCTTTTTATCAGCTCCTCTTACTATATAGGTGCACTTTGTAGTTCTACAATTACAGACTGTAGTCCATCTGTTTCTCTGCATACTTTGTTAGCCCCCTTTTACCCTGTTCTTCAGTGGTCAGGACCCTCATGGACCCTCACAGAGCAGGTACTATTTGAGTGGTGGATCATTCTCAGCACTGCAGTAACACTGACGTGGTGGTGGTAGTGTGTGTCGTGATGGTACGAGTGGATCAGACACAGCAGTGCTGCTAGAGTTTTTAAACACTGTGTCCACTCACTGTCCACTCTATTAGTCACTAGTCAGAGATGATAGCTCATCTGCTGCTGCACAGTTTGTGTTGGTCATCCTCTAGTCCTTCATCAGTGGTCACAGGACGCTGCCCACAGGACACTGTTGGCTGGATATTTTTGATTGGTGGACTATTTCCAGTCCAGCAGTGACACTGAGGTGTTTAAAAACTCCAGCAGCACTGCTGTGTCTGATCCACTCAGACCAGCGCAAAACACACTAACACACCATCACCACATTATTGTCACTGCAGTGCTGAGAATGATCCACCCAAATAGTACCTGCTCTGTGAGGGTCCGTGGAGGTCCTGACCACTGAAGAACAGGGTAAAAGGGGGCTAAGAAAGTATGCATATATATATATATATATATATGTACATAAAAAAATTCAGTTGGTTGATTTAGGGCAGGTTTATCTGGCTTTATAGCACAAACACAAACTGTTCATTTTCATCTAAAATACTACACTTTATTATGAGCCCCAACTGGGCAACCAGACATGAATTTCTAGATTTGCTATTTCTCTTGTATTCCAGCCTCACAGAGCCATGTTGCTGCTTCCATATGAACAAGTGGCTAGGTAATTGTTACTGAAGATCAGTTCTGATGCTGAGAAAATGTTTTACTTTCAGCTAATTATATGTCAGTACATATAACTGTAACACCAATAAAGCAATTCACTTTTAGCTTTTTTTTACAAAAGATCTGAATGTGTCTGTATGTGCATTATCTCCTCAACACCTCATAGAAAGTGTTCAATATGCTTTGCAGTACAAATGTATGTATATATCTTGAAGTATAAACAAAAGGCCAAACAGATGCACACAAATGCAAGCATTTATGCATACAAAAGTGCACATTTGTTTGTTTGTTTTCTGACCTATTCTGTAATGGTTCAGATGAAAGAAACGGATTCTTGCTAATTAAATTCCAGCCACGACCTGAAGGGTACAAGCGCATATGACGTTATGTACCACCACTCTGTTTCTAAATAAATAGTATTTGGACTGCAAATTATAATGCCAAGAATAGCACACGTTTGTGTGTTCTGACCCGTTATGACAGTTGAGAATGTACCCTGGCTGGAAAGCTTAACAAACAAACAAAGGAAAAACAAGTGATGCGTACACACACACACATACACATGCTGTTGTCCTCTACTGTGTCCCCTAAAACCAGGACAGTTCTACAACTGCTCTTTTCCACTTCGACCTGCAACTGACATTTCAGAGGGATCATAAAAGCTGAATCAATATGCTTCAGTGAGAGAGCGTGCGCAAGAGAGAGAGACATGTCAGGCCAGATCAGACAGGGCTGTATGATGGACAACAGCTCATGCCATCTGCAGATATCAAAGTATCCGTGATCTTTAGCGTGCCACTGGCAGCGGTTGTGATTTAAGACTGCCCCGATCCCCACAGGAGCAGGAGGAGTATGCTTAAATCATTTCAGGTCATTACTCTCTTACAATTCATTATCTCCTAATATCACAACTAGCCAAGTCTGCCTTTTCACTTTTTTACTTATCTTCCCAGAGCGGGCAGCCGTATTTTCACATACCATCAGTAGGCTCTAATGCTAAATTTAAACCTTGAAAGACTCACTTACACGTAAGTGAAGATTTACATATAGTCATGCACAGATGACAGTCTTAATCCACTTTAATATGATCATTTTACCGCCACTCTTTATCCCTTAGGCCCAGACAGGGTACTTTTGTTATTGTGCATTTAAGAGTTATATATGTGAATGATCTCTGTCTCTGATCTCTTTGGCTAAGCTGTATTGTGCCTCATTCAGAAAGCAGTTCAGGCTGAACCACTCTTCAAAACTTTACCATGAACAGGTGGGGCTAAACTGCTGTAGGCTTGATAGGACAGTATGTGTAAATGCTTTTGATTTTTGTGACATCAAGATGAAAAATAAGATGAAGATTTGTCTTGATAAGTTGGAACAGACATAATACACCATAGGTACTTATTTTAAAGTACATTTTTTACTGTACTTCATTAATCAATTGAACATCCAATTGAACAGGATCAGTTATTGTCTGAGGGAATTTCATCTACTTTTTGCATATTTATCAGACTTGAATGTTTCAGATCATTGAACACAAAATGCTGTTTTTAAATGATGATTTCATTTATTGAAGGAAAAATGTTGTTCAGCCCTACATGGCCCTATGTGAAAAAGTAATTGCCCCCATAGCTACTAAATCAACCAGTTAACCAAATTCAATTAACTGTTGGCCTCAGTTTCACTAGCCACACCCAGGCATGTTTACTGCCAGACCTGTTGAATCTAAACATCACTTAAATAGAACCTGTCTGGCAATGTAAAGCAGAATAGAAGGTCTCAAAAACTGCACATGATGCCACGTTCTAAAGAGAATGCAGATGCGAAACAAAGTCACTCAAATCTGCCAGTCTGGAAAGGGTAATAAAGACATTGCTAAGGCTCTGAGACTCCAGCAAACCACAGTGAGAGCCTTTATCCACAAATGGAGAAAACTTGGAACAGTGGTGAACCCTCGCAGGAGTGGCCTGCCTACCAAAATTTCACTAAGAGCGCATCGACAACTCATCCAGGAGGTCACAAAAGCACTCACGAACATCTAAAGAACTGCAGGCCTCACTTGCCTCAGTAAAGCTCAATGTACACGGTTCCACAATGAGAAAGACTCTGGGCAAAAATGGCATCCATGGGAGAGCTGCAAGGCGCAAGCCACTGCTGACCAAAAAGAACACAAAAACTCATATTGCATTTGCCAAAGAACATCTAGACAACCCCCCAGACTTTTGGGATAATATTCTGTGGACTGATGAATTAAAGGTGGAACTTTTTTGGTAGACATGGCTCCTGTAACGTGTGGCGTAAAGGTAACACCGCAGTCCCCCATAAGAATATCATACCAACAGTCAAGCATGGTGGTGATAGTCTGGGGCTGAGTTGCTTCTGCAGGACATGGACGACTTGTCATAACTGAAAATTTAAAAAATCCTGATGGAGAATGTCCGCCTGCCAGTTTGTGACCTAAAGCTCAAGCGCAGTTGCTTTATGCAGCAGGACAATGAAGCACACAAGCAAGTCCACCTCTGAATGGCTCGAAAGAAACAAAATTCCTTCAGAGTGATGTAAAAGAGTCATTGCAAGTTATCATAAACGTTTGATTGCAGTTGTTACTGCCAAGGGTGGCACAACCAGTAATTAGGTTTAGGGGGCAATTACTTTTTCACATGGGTGATATAAGTTTTGAATAAATCTTTATCTTCAATAAATGGAATGATAATTTAAAAGCTGCATTTTGCAGGTTCTCTTTATCTTATATTATGTAAAGGTGACAAATTACCAGAAATAGAAGAAATCGGGTAAGGTGCAAATACTTATCTTAGATGCATCGCGATGCGGACGTGAACGATTCTGAATCGATTCACAAATGTCAAAAATCGATTTTCTAGATATTTCATTTATAACGTAATGTTGACGGAACGCAAAAGGCGGAACTGGAAGTGCGGAAGTGCAGCGCCCGGACAGTCTGTGGCGGCACATAACAAAAACACAACCGGATGAGTGAGAAATCCGACCGGCTCCCTCTGCATTAAAGCCAGGTTAGGTCAGGAGTCACAACACAAATGACAAGAAGAGCCATTTTGTCCTTTCAACAAAGTCAAACCACCTCGGGAACCACTACATTTAATGCCCAGTATGTCTTAATGTCCTAGTATGGGCAAAAAATATAAACGAGAGCGCAGATTCACTTTGCTCTGCTTTAAGCTTTAGCTATAGCCGCTTTCCTTCCATCTCCGCCAGAAAACTTTTCTTCAAAACTAGAAGAGTTTCTTGTAAAATGTCTCAGAATCCGGCTGTTTTACGAGGCTGAAGTCGCTTCTCATTCTCCAGCTTCTCGTTCTAATTTTCCCGTTCCACCTTAAATTCTGCCTTAGTCGCCGAATGTAACTGCTGCACTGTTTAATGTGGAACGGGAAAATTCGAAAGAGAAGCGAGTTCATTTTCGCAATTTTTTTAGAGAAAGACAGTCTCTCATTGTAGATTTAAACAACCGCGCCGCTTATAAATGCAAATAGTCCTCCAAATGTTCGTCTTAATCTCTGTTTCTTCGTTCGCTACTGGCGAGGCCAGACCTCGGTGCTATGTGACCTGCTGTCTGTTCTCGGTCGTTGAGAACCAGGGCTTTCGCGCTATGCTGCACACTTTGGAGCCGAGATTCAGCGTCCAGTCGGGAAGGATGGCTGTAACGTGCTGCGTGGACACCCATTACCACAGGATCTTATTTCAGGGTAACAGCGCATTTTATCGCCGACGAGTGGCCGCAGCGTCTCTGAATGAGAGCCTTCTAGTTCACTTCCATTTGATTTATTAATAAAAGATCTTTTAGATATTTAAAGCAAAGTATTTGTAATGATCCATAATACATTTACATTAAAACTACCAAGTCCTCAGACAGTAGGAAGATAGAGATCCTGTATAGAGAAAAAAGATGCATCGAGATGCATCGATAATCGTTTTATAATCGCATCGCAGCCCTCTGAATCGTAATCGAAACGAATCGTGAGCTGCCTAAAGATTCCCACCCCTAATGTAAAGTATAGAGAGAGGAGAAGAGAGACTTATGCAAAGGCTATAAAAATGCTTTTAGGAGCTTGCAGTGCACCAAAAAGTATGAGGCGCCCATTTGCCTAATGGAGTACTCAAGCAGTGAAGTACAACTAGTATTCAAATGTGTTTCATTGTTTTTTAATTTCTTCATGTAACTATCAAGTTGCTCAACTATCAAGTTGTTTATGTTGAAATTATGTTTCAGGCAACTCACAACAACCAGTTGCATGAAAGTTTTACTGTGTAAGGCCAGCCTCACTACCGATTTTCTGACAATAGGGCAAAACCATAAACAGCTACCCCTTTTTAGAGCCCCTGATAAATCAATACAGCAATTCATAATTCACATTAGCTTTTAGGTTTATTACGAAATGTTCCTATGGTGATGTGATCACACTGTGACAGTAATGTACGATGTCAATTGTTCAACAGTTTCCTAAACATTACTGTTCTATGTACTTGAACTGTTCCATCCTCATTTCTGCATCAGATTAACGGTCCAGTACATTGCAGCATGCTTTCTCTCTTTCTCCCTCGTCTCTCTCTATCCCTCCCTCCCATCCTCCCTTTATAACTGCCTCCCACGTGCCAAAGTCTTTCCACTGCACACAAAAGCTACCACAGTAACAGCTTGACACACAAAAGCAGCTTTATATAATGGCTCTGAATGCACATGCTGCACTTATGCATGGCTCACATACTTATGTGGTGAAGTGCTGTCACGATAGATCTTTATATGCAACACAACACTGCTGCCTTACTGCATTTCATAATGGTAGAGGCTTAATGGCATGATTCCTGCACTTTAAGCTTGGGCTGCCTTAATACTTGCCATAGCTAAATATGTCTTTTGATCAATCATCCAGGGGCCACAGTGCATTCTGTCATCTAACCCGCCTGCTATTAAGCTCACTGCACCTGACAGCCCAGTGGAGTTGAATGGTGCAGGTGGACCAGGTCTATCACTTCTGTCCATTTGTAACATTTCCATGGCATGGATTAAGAGTTATATAAGTTATATTGTGAGCAGATTTTCAAATAAAAGAAACTAAAAAGGTTATTGATCAAATTGGTGACTACAAATTGAGTCCTTAAATTGAGCACATAGAACTGTAAATTGTATCAAAACAATAGAAAATCAAAATTTGATTGTGAATAAAAATATGAAAATTACATGTAATTTAAAACTTAAAATAGGTCCTTTTAGACCTTTGTCCAAAGTAAAATGATACAAAATATCATCACTTTAGACCAATCAGATCAAGCTCTGTAGCATTCTTCCTCATCATACTCAAGTTAGTTGCTGAATGGGTTAAATCTGAGAAATAACTAAAGCAGAACATATTCTCAGACTTTATAGCAAAGTTTATTGAACTGTTACTCAGTTAATGTATAAACAGTTAATCCTCCTTCACTATGGAGGCCACCTTACCACCTTCTCATTCAGAAATGATTTTCCCCTCAGATTCCCACGATGAACAAAAGAGCTGTCTTCAAGATCAAATAACCCGTCAGTAACAAAAAGATCTGAACTGAAACTGAGCCAAAATGAGCTTCAGGTGACATTCAGTGTGGTTCCATGAGGCAAAAAACAAGTCTAAAACTTGCCATGGGGTAATCGAAAACATCTGGCCTATGTTAAGGCACAGTTTAATCTTGTGGACTTTCACTTTATGTTTAATAAATGTTTAAGCTTTCATGCTTACAATGAAGAATTTGAACTGTGTGGCACAATCATGTTATCAGTCACTTTACAATTTATAAGAAAGCTGAAAACTTTAATGTGTAACAAGAAGTGTTCACACAAACTAAAGTCCTCCGCCCATGGAAAGCACATGTAATATCAGAAGGCAATTATTTCTTTCAAGCTTTTAGGCTAAAGGAAGTCTCATATGTCTATATGTCCACTCATATTCACACTAATCTGGAAGAGAGGTAACTGATTTTGGCTTGAACTGCAGTAAATCGCTGCTGTGGGAAAAAAAAACTCATATCTCCTTTTTTGGTTTTCTCATAATCTGAAAGTGCCTGTTGCTCTTTACATTGTGTGTAAATTTCATGAGGAATGGACCAAAAGAAACCTCCCAAAACAACTTGGAAAAAGGTCTGGTTCCATTGACTTACGTTAAAAGTAAAGTAGGTTTTTTCTTTTTCTTGTAAAGTTACCAGTTTGGAGATATGAGGTTTTCCGACAACAGCGAAATGTCCCATTCCCACAGCTCAATTTGAGGAATATTCAGTTAAATATGATAAAAACACCCTCCCTGTGAAACTGCCATTGCCTCTTTTCCATCACCTTTGGATTAATTGCATTGTGTGATATCACCTGATCAATCTAAAGTATGCTGACATGGTAACCAGCTTTAAATGTGTAAATGCTCATTTCATTCTTGAGCTATTTAAAGTTTAGACACTATGCTAAGCTAACTCTTATGTAAGTATGCTATACGAACTCCTGAATGAAATTGCAGCAGGTAACTGAAGTGATTCCCTCAGCCAGGGAGCAGTTCCCTTTAATAACAGCTTTAGTAGTGGATTTAATAAAAGTGGAATTATAAAAGATTTAGAGAGTTAATAAGTAGATTTGATATTCTGGGATTGGGCGATTGTCATTATATTTAACTCTATTTCATTAATAACAGATTTAGCAGATGAGACTTTTCACACACCTGGGTAATGTTTACAAAAATACTCAATATGTCCAAAAGTTTGTAGACACCTGCTCATTCAATGTTTCTTCTGAAATTTATGGTATTATAGGGAACTTGTCCTCCTGTGCAGCAGTAACAGCCTCTACTCTTTTGGAAAGAATTTATACCTGATCCTGGAACATTGGTGTAAGGATTTGATTGCTTTCAGCCACAAGAGCATTAGTGAGGTCAGGCACTGATGTTTGATGCTTAGTTCTGGGATGGCAAAGAACGCTACTCCATGCCCCAATGGTGGGGGACTTTATAGTCCTCTAGCCTCTAATACTTGGTGTTGAAACTCTGGAGTCAGCAATGGGTGCACTTTAATGTAGCTGAGTTTACCAATTAGAAGGATACTTTTGGACATACAGTTGTGTACCGTAAATTAATTTTAAAGGTACACTATATTCAAAGGTACTTATTTGTATGTTTGTATCTAGGTATGTTTTTTATAACTTTTTAAAAAAGAAAAATAGAATAAAAAGCCTGGAGGCAGGACAGTGTATATAGAGTCAGTAATATAACTAGGACAGAATATGGTACAGTTATGTTCCCTAACTAAAAGTACTGAGGACATGACCTTAAGGCTACCACCCCTGTGGCAATTTAGTACTTTTTTCTAAGAGTGTACAGAGAACACACTATGTAATGCACCTTTACTATTTAATTGCTGAATTTAACTAATTTGAAAAAAATAAAACACAAAATTTGGCATGTGAAAAATATGGGACATTTTATACTATATGTTTAATTATGTGAAACTCAGCAGAACATAGCATTTGTGCTCTAAAATGTGCTGAAAAAGTTTAAGGGTTATTCTACAGAAACATCCATTTTTGTGTCCCTAGCGTTTACAGATATATTACACTTGAAAAACATGTTACAATTTACAGGGTTACAATTTATTTATATTTTTAAATAAAACAATAAGTTATTTTAACAATTACACCTTCTTGAGCATCAATTTAGCAATATTGGTTTTTAAATCAATTATCTAGAATTCCAAGCATCACAGAAGTGCTTGTCCCCACAGTCAGGTGTGAAGGGTGAGGGACATATTTTTAAGAGAAAAACAAGTTTTTCTGCAATTTTAACTGCAATAATCTATACATGACTTTGGAATATATGAATTGAATGCCATAAAGAAAACAACTGGCAAATAAATATTATAAAATATATAATGAAAGTTGTTGTCACTAGGAGTCGTGTCACTGTTACCACATAACAAAAAATCTCTTAAAAAAGCACATGGTAAGTCCACTGTGTCTCTTCAGTTATCAGATATTTTCTCATTTAGCTTATGATTTCATATGAAGCTTTTAGTTGACATCACTGGTGTGACCTACTTTATTCTGAGGTGTTTGTGAAAAAATAGAATACAAATGGATTAAATTACATATTTTAGTGAATATTCCATGACTGACGTGTGGTCCGATGCTCTGTAGCAGCCATTTTGTAAAACGCATTTTTAATTAAAAATGTCTTTGGTGTTACCTTTCTTGTATGTAACTCCAATGAGGATTGGTAACACCAGTGACACCTATGGATAGATGGAAAAGTGGACGTTTCTGTAGAATGACCCTTAATTTTAAGTGTGTTCCCCATGTTAAATTTTTACTTTAACTTGACCAAGGGTGCTTGCATATAGTTATAAAAGTCTTTGTCTATGTATGTCTAAAAATATGCCATATTTATGTCTAGATGCAAGAGTATACAGTTTATGTGATAAAGCAGCAGCACTATTTGTTTATAGTTTGATTATAACTGCATTTTTTCTGATGGAATTGTTTTGCAAAAGAGTGTTTCTTTTTTCTTAAAAGGCCATAGTGGGCTGTAGGTCAAAGTTTGCCACTGCAGTGTAGTCACCCTGTATTAGACATGACACTCAGGGCTCCCTCCTTGGGCACAATTCAAACAAGATGCAAATGGTCCTCAGAGGCGGAGATGTAAACCTTCAGTTCAGATAAAAGTCTCACAGAGTTTCAAAAGTCTACTCACTCAGTATGCGGCCTACGTGGTCTGTGGGCAGCTATGTAATGATTTCGGCCACTTGGTGAGAAGACATGTAGAACATGAATATTTTATTGCAGAAATTACGCATTCATGCCCTTCATGTCCGTGAAAATTCGCTATATGGCTGAGTGATACGTTGACTCATTTTCACACAAATCAAATCAGTGCTCGTGGTCCCTATAAGAGATGGAGCGAGTGGATAAATCCTCTCATCAGTAATCACTGCAGGGTTCAGGCAGGTTATTTGACGAATGGGTTTAAAATGCCCTTCAGGCATCCATTTGAGTTGAATAGTGGCAACTAAACAGTGGCTCCACTCTTTCAGGCTAATTTAAAAAAGCGTCAAGCTGAGAAGTTGCAATTTTTCCAGAGGCCTCTCTCTCTCTCTTTTTCTCTGGCTCTCCCTCATTCTCCCTGTCTGGCTGATGGTTCAGATAGAGTAACAGTAAAACGCAGTGGGCTGTGGCTCCACGGCTGGGCTCCGATGAGCGAGGATGGAGACAGATAAAGTGCTCGGAGTGCCGCTCCCTGCTTTGCTTCTGCTCTTTCAAACGCTCTGGGCCTTATCTGCCAGTGCACGCTGTTCCCCAAGCCGTGAGCAGCAATGTGCATCCGTAGATTTCCGCCGGGAACTCTTTGCGCGTGCCACCTTCACCGCCCAACTTCTCTTCCAGGGAAATAAGCTTCTCCTCAACAGTGGAAGAAGCTCTGGTTGGCGTGCCTACAAATTATTTTTACCTTTCTGGCTGTGATTTTGTGCCTGGTGCTGCTGAGTTTTCACTCTGCTCAGTTTTTGCTTTCAGATGTGATGCAATGCCTCATCGGAGTTGGCGGCAGTCCTCTGAGAAAAGTTGTCCTGCTGGATATCTCCCCCCGGAATTATAGACTTTTTGGATTTATATAAGAGCTGTTTAGCCCATGGAAGTGATATCTTCCATTAAATATTGATTTCTGAGCTCGATAGGGGAATTACAAGAGTTGCAGTTGAAACCGCTGACGCTGCTGACAACGCTGACAGCCAGTTTGTCCAAACGATTCATACGTTTCATTTTAGTTTATTGCTCTCTAATGCAAATCATATCACATCGTATAGATGTTGTCAGAAAATTCTCTTGTGTTGCGTCCTCCATGGGACAAGACGAGGGAGACGTAACCCAAACACAGAGATCTACATCGTGACTGTCTCGTCTGATCACTGTGGGTGACATGACATAGAGGGTTGCAGTGCTTTTATATCTGTGATTCATCTTTGGCAAGCAGGCCTTGGCTGGCTGTAAGAGCGGCTGTGTTTTATTATGAAGGGCTTGGCCACTTCAGGACAGCACGCAGACCCGGAGATGAACTGCCAGCATCTCCTGTTTGATCTCTGTGTTTGCTGGCTGGGGAAAACAGCGCGACTGCATGTGCTGCTCAGGGAGATAATACGGGACATACTTTTCTACTGACACACAGACTACACCTATCTGTCTGTGCAGCTCTCTCTCTCTCTCTCTCTTTTCCAACTTCACTAATCCACACCACACACTGCCTCATACAAGTGTGAAAACTCACAGACACTATTCTCACAACAGTCCTTTCCCCTTTTATTGACAGCTTAATTGAATAGATATTTTTTAAAATAGTTTATCGGAATCTCTACAGGGAACAAACAAAGTTACTAGTTATTTGATGAATTTAACATGTTGGACAAAAATTGGGCTGTTTATCCATTGTAAAACTGCTACAAGATTAAATACATGTTAATTTCTGTTACAAGCTTTAAATAAAACATGGAATGTCTTTTACAAGCTTCAAATGTCCACATTTAATCTAGAATGGCCAAAAAAATGTCAGCTTGGTGCTAACATACTACTAGAATCCCATAGGGATGCTAGCAGAAATTAGCATTATCACAGAGGTATTTTTTTCCTCATTTTTGACCCAAGTTTTGACATTTATAGCTGTAACTGGAAGCCTCGCTCTAATAGTCATGCTTTGCCACTGTTGTAGAGGATGCGTTAACTTCTTTACAGTTAGAAAACAAACAAGACATGCCATTTGAAAAGATTGCCCAAACTTTTGCACAAGACAATGGATAGATAGATAGATAGATAGATAGATAGATAGATAGATAGATAGATAGATAGATAGATAGGTTTATTAATCGCAAAGGAATTTGCAGTTGCAGCAGCAGCAGCACCTAAACTGTACGAATCACATAGATATATGATGATGTGTATAAATATATTAAACAATTTTGAGCTGCACAATAATGTTTGTTAATTATTACAGCATGACTGACCTTATAATATGCAAATAAGCCTCTTTACTGTGTACTGTACAAAATAATGTAACCATGTCACATCAAGGATGTGTTTTACTATATTGTGAGGTCTATCACAGTATGCAGCAATATAATCGCAATATGGCATTTTGTCCATATTGTGCAGCCCTAATGTAAATATAGATTTATTTTCATAGTCAGGAGGAGAGTACAGCTGTGCTGGCTGACTGTCTTTCAACAGCTGGAGCAGAGAAGTGCATTACGTCAGAGCGCAGGATTGGAAGCAGACTGTCTGTGCTTGCCCTATAACAATAACACTCTATATTTCTCCTACGGTTTTACCCAGCACACCACTGCTTTGCCCAGCTGGTATGTTCTGAGACACATTTTGGAGTTTCTCTAATAAGGCCTGATATTCAGACTTGGCCAGAGGGAGCAGGTCGTAGATCAGTGAGAGAAGGACAGAAAACCCAAGGCCAGTGAGGCTGTGGCAGAACACAGTGTGTCACTGTCTGTTGCTGAATATGCCATGCTGACACTGCCAACTTTCTATGTGACCAGCCAAGGCCAACAACTTTTAGGAATATACCCCAAAAGCCTCTTAGAACAGTCTCAGATGTGTGAGGACCATTTTGGTGATTCTTGAAGCCCAATGTAGGACTGATTCAGTAACACCACATCAGTACTGCTTTTAGAACATTGTTTACTGCTTTTCAAAAATTGTTTTCTGCATTTAGAATATCCTGTTTTGGCTTTTTAAATACCGTTTACTGCTTTTAAAATATCTTTTGCTGCTTTTAGAATACGATTTTCTGCATTTAGAACAATTTTCTGCATTTACAATATTATTTCTGTTTTTAGAAATTGTTCTTGGCTTTCAGCATATCGTTTTATATGTTTTGAATATAATTCTTTGGCTTTTATTATATCATTCTGGGCTTTTAGATATCAATTTATGTGTTTAAATTTATATTTAAAACATTTTTCTTGGCATTTATGATGTTTTATGTGGCTTAAATATTGTTTTTGGCTTTTAGAATATCATTGTAGAATATTATTTAATGCATTCTCAGTATTGTTTTCATAACATTGGGCTTCGTTTTCCAACAATTCTTAAAAAAAAGCTCTTCTTAAAACCACTTCACAAATCTTCACAAAGATTCTGACATTTACTGATGTTTTCTTATTTGGGACTTGTTGTTAGGTAAGAACAGAATCTACACACTCAAGAGCACAAAGGTGTGAACAGTTCTGCAGTTTAAGAACACATCATGAATCTCACGTAGACTTTTTCTTAGGACCTTTCTCAAGAACACATTTAAGAAAAACCTTAGAAAGATACTGGTGAATGAGGCCGAATGTTATTTGCTTTTAGAATACTGTTTTTTTGGCTTTTATAATATAATCCTAGAATAGAATATCGATGTATGCCCTTTAAATATTGTTTTCTGCTTTTAGAACATTGTTCTTTGATTTTAGAATATTGTTTATCATCTTCTGCTTGCAGAATATCAATTTATGTGTTTAGAATATTGCTTTCTGTTTTTGGGGTATCATTCTCAGCTTTTAGAATATCAATTTTGACTTTAAGAATATTGTTTTCTGCTTTAAGAATATCATTTTCTGTTTTTAGCGTATCATCCCAGTGGAGGAGAAATGCTTCCTCTTACCTCCCACAGACTCTTCTTATCACCTGTGATGTTTTCACCTCTAGAGTGAACTCTTGTTCCACCTGAAGCAAATCCACCCACCTCCTCCTACCACCTTTTACTAAATATTTACTGCAAGTGCCTACAGAGAACAGTTTAGGTGCTAGGAGTATTTGAAAGCAGATGCTCCAAAACAGCCAGACTTCTGAAGAGGAGGCTCATTTTCTTAACTTTCAGAACTGTAAAATATTCAGTCTTGACAGGACACAAAGGGCAACGCTAGCTTTCTATTTCTGTAATATAATAGAAATGGACAAAGCATTTTCATCCAGTTAGATTGCATGTGCCAGCGGCAGACGTGGTGTGAGGCTCTGACACCATTGTAAGGATAATTACCTAACTGAAGGTCAAGACAAAGCACAAAGTACAGAGTGCTTCTTTCATATTGCCAAGCCTGGAGCACTGAGGAAAAGAGTAAAAGTGAAGAGTATGTGTGTGTGTGTGGCTTTAGAGATGGGATTTCATGATGTTAAAGGAGGGAAGAATGACAGAAGAAAGAGAAAGCTGGAATGAAATTGAATTCCATCCGACCAACGAGGAGACAAAAGGATGAAAAGCTGAACTGCTGCTGCAGCCTTCTTGCTTTGTGTGTGAGTACAGCTTCTCAAACTATTGACCTGTTTATGCTCCACCCACAAATGGGTTCTTTCATACTGACTGGCGTATAGCAGAACAAGCTTTACAGAGCAAACGTCCCAACCTCATGAGAAAGTATAGCTCACAATCTCATTTATGCTAAAATACCTGCCTACTGAGTATGTTATTAATTTCAAATGATAGCTATGGTATGCATGTGAAAAGTCACACTCTTAAGATTAGGTTAGGTTGATCGAGGTAATGTGGCAAATTCATTGTGATTTCCAACCTGTCTATCTTCAATTATCTACAATAATATAGTCTGTCTCAGTAGAACAGCATTTTAAAGTTGTACACTACAGTGTTGAATTTAGTTGAATGAGACATTTTGTAAAGCATGTTGACCTTGCAATAACTTCTACGGAAGAACACATCTGTGGGCGTAGAATGAATAGGTCAATCATAGAACTATGGAAGCAGGGAAGTGGGAAGGAGCAGCATCTTCAGCACCCCCAAATTTCATGATTACGTAACTGCAATTGTTAAAAAACAACAGAAAAATGTCAAAAAGGACTTTTAAATATTTTGTGTGATGAAATTTAAGGAATCCATGCTTTGTCTGGGAAGTACTGAAGAAAAATTCTGTAAACAAGCTTTGTTCTTCAAACTAGCTCATAAGGTATCAAGCATGCTTCTGAAAACAAGAAATTCTTGTTTTTTTTTATGTTTCTATGATTTATGTTTATTTGCATTTATTCTAATGATATGTGGTGTTTTTACAAGTACAAACACATCAATTGCCAAGAGAAATTGTTTTAAATAAAGTGCTTATGTGAAACCTTTGCAAAGCCCAGTATACATTCTATAAAATCTGCAGTAGCCATGCACTATTTAAATTAATGCTGCATTTTAGAGTGAAATGAATCCCTCCCCTGCCAACTGTTGGCTGCTTTGGGGGCATGTCACTAACATAAGCGGGAGTTGTAGGCTATTTCTGTCCCTCAGTATGGCTTCATATTGTTTCATAAGCTTAACAGTTTCAGCTAACAAAATTATCTCTCACTCTCAACCATTTTTCTTCAGCCACTTTAATAATCACCTGACCTGCTAGATGTGTGTCTTGTAGCTTGACTACGGGTGTGACATTACAGTTTCCACACCTTATATCAGCAATCTGATTGGTTGACGCTCAGCTTAGTTGCATGAAGTTTGTCCAGCCAAAGAAAGCAGAGACACAGCAGTTGCTGTGTCGGTCATATGTGTATCTGTATTGTACAATTATGCATTCAGTTTCATGTTATCCAAACATACTGTACACCACCAATACGCTGCTAGAAATTTCAGCACCGCCAACTTACAACACCTTCCAGAATCCCTATACTGGAGGAGAGAGAGAGAGAGAGAGGGTGTGCTGGTGTGTCCAGTACGTGACTGTAGGTGATGTGATGAGGGAAGGAAGACACTATAATAAAAATGGAGATTTAATGAAAGTTAAGCTTCTTATTGATTTCGCTGACTGCGCAGATGTAAGGTGTGTGTGTGTTTGTGGGCTGTGGCTCATCTTTGAGGGAAGAGAAAACGGCTCAGGGCAAAAGCAGATTATGAGATTATGTGATGCGCGCTCTAAATAAATAAATAAATAAAGGGAATAATATAGCAAATGAAATGAGTTGCGATGGGTCCGGTGATGACAGCGGTTGGTGGATTTGCATGGCGGCTGCTTAGCTGAAATCAGGACGGACAAGGACACAGAAGTGTGATGACGGTATCTGTCAGGCGTGAAATTTGTGTGAGGAGGATAAAAGGTTCAGGGACAGATTTCGTTCTCTTTTTTTTGAGGGAGCGTCAGTGAGAACATTACCTGGCTGCCATACAGACTGGAGACGGGAGAGCTTTTCTCTGTAGCTGCCTGAGCTGCGTGTGCTGGTTAGCACTCACCGCATTAGAGGGGGTTGTGTGTACCTGTGAGAGACAGAGAGGGAGAGAGAGGGACAGACTGACAGAAAGTGAGAGAATTTTCTTTCTTCCCAAGGTCTTTTGGACAAACATTAAATCCAAAAACTTTTCTCCACAAAAGTAATAAAACAACAACAACAAAATGAGATTATGTATCCAGTCTATGCTTATTTTGTATTTGTCTTTGGGTATGAATGTGTCTGCAGGTTTAGGCATCAGAGAAAGAGTGTGCCCATAAAAAAGACAACAGAGAAAAGAATGGGGGGATAGAGATGGGGGGGACATATAAAAGAGATGGGGGGGACATATAAAAGACAGAAGGACAGGAGGCCGACAGATATACACAGACACACAGAGAGCGAGGGGTGGGGAGAGAGAGAGAGAGAGAGAGAGAGAGAGAGAGAGAGAGAGAGAGAGAGAGAGAGGAGTTGAACAGTTCTGTGTAAATTGAGTGCAGCAGATGCTACATTCTGTCTGGCACAGTGATCTGTGAAGCTTTTCTATTTATATCCCAACTCTATCACTCCTGCCCTCAGAGAGAGAGAGAGAGAGAGAGAGAGAGAGAGCCCAAAGGGCAAATGAGACGGCACACACATTGAGGCCACAGCACCAGTGTCAGAGAAAGACCACTCAAATGTTACACAGCGGCAAATCTGTCAACAGGACCGCAGAGAGAGTTTCACCGGGAAAAAATGCAGCTTTTCTAACAGATGGTGAAGGTTGCCTTTTTAATTTGCTGAAACACCACACAGAGTCGAAAAACCACAGCAAAACGACATCTGGAACATCAGTACAGAGGTTTGTGGAGAGTGAGAGATTTCTCTGGGATACAGACCAACAACAGGAGTGTGAAATTCTCTCAGAGTAAAGACACTGTGCTTATGAGGGTGGCACTCTGGAGTCACCAGATAGATACCTTCAATTAATCACCACTATGTTCAAAATGATTAGAAGACTGCTTGTTTTCAATCTCCCGTCTTTTTTCTTTCTTTCTGTCTTTTTTTTTTTTTGGTCATTTTTAAAGGAGGCTCAGCAGAATGGCTTAACAGAAGGGTGAACACTGCATGTTAAACACCCTTTGTTTATAATCAATCAGTTCAAATGTTAGGAGTATAAAACAAGGCTCATTACACACACGCACACACACACACACACACACACAGGGCTGAGAGGAATGACACCCACACATTAGATCCATCTACTTCACAATTAAGAACGACCATAGAGGCCTGTTCCACGCTGCTGATGTAAATGCACTCTCCTTTCATCATTTGAGCATTAACTGCTGGCTTTGATTTTAGAGTGATATTAACTCATTGCTGCCCAACATCTACTTGTCGTATGAGAAGGAGATGTGTTCTAATTGGTCTAACATGATTCATTTTAAATGTTTTTGTATAGTTATACTTTGGAGGGACAGAATAAGAATAAGAATTTTCTGTTGATTACATATCATTTTCAAACTTGTATTTACAATACAATTAGCATCTTCTGTTGTTTTGTTAAACATTTGCAGTCCCATCCATCCTCTAAACCGCTTATCCTTCTGGGTCGCGGTGGGGTGCTGGAGCCTATCACAGGCTGTCATTGGGCGGAAGGCAGGATACACCCTGGACAGGTCACCAGTCCATCGCTGGGCAGACAGACAGACAGACAGACATACACATTCACACCTAGGGGCAATTTAGCATGTCCAGTTGGCCTCACTGCATGTCTTTGGACTGTGGGAGGAAACCCACGCAGACACGGGGAGAACATGCAAACTCCACACAGAAATGACCCTGGTCACCCGGCCGGGAATCGAACCCAGGCCATTCTTGCTGTGAGGTGACAGCGCTACCCACTGCACCACTGCACCGCCTGACATTTGCAGTCCCGAAAGACTAAATTAATCTGATAAATTACATGACAGAAACTGACTTTTTAGCGATATAGCAAATGGCATGCACAGAAATCATATGGACTGAAGGAAGTTTAATATAAAATTATGGACATTAAAAGGGACACTCTTGCCAAAATGACAGATCTTACCATTGCTACATTGTTGTAAACATGCCTACTCACCTCCTACAGCAATGCTGCTGTAGTCTCAAAAGTGAGATTTTTCAGTTTAGAGGATAGAAAACACCCTCATGATGATGTATCTTTAAGGCCAGAGTTACTTTTGAAAAACTACAAGCGCTTTGAGGTGGATACATGAGGGGGAGCTATTGAAATGTTTTGGTTTGGTTTTTCCCAGCTAGCTGATAAATGTAGACAGAAGACTGTATTTATTACCCTTTACATGAGTGGTACATCAGTGGATTTCTTTATTGCCATTGAGGGAATTCTCAACAGATGTGTGACGTATTTGCATAATGCATGCTGGGTACTGTAGTGACAGAATATTAATGGGCAAAAACAGGACAAGGGCACAAAATTGTTAAATCGGTGAGGCTGGAGGATGCAAAGCTGCACTACAGAATACTACATAAAATGACAAATACTATAGGCTGGAATGCCCCTTTAATGGGTCAATTGTTGTATCACTATTTTTGCAATGACACTTTGAACCCTTGTAGATCTATCTATCTATCTATCTATACAGCAGAAACACTACAGCTTCTAAACCCAACTTGCCGTTTGCTACACCTTCGCCATGGCACAGATACAACTGGGAGAGATATAAGCTTTAAGCATCACGATCCAGTTTCCAGAGCTTTCGCGAGATTGTCAACCTCTCTTTATCCCTTACTTAAACAGGCTGTTTTTGTTACTGTGCCTTTAAGACTGATAGATGATAAATGAACTCTGTTCTGATTGGCTGTCCTGTATTGTGCCTCATTCAAAAGTCACTCCAAGCTAGAACACTCCTTAGAACATCAATGTGAATGGGCGGAGCCAAACTGCTGCACACTGAATAGGTGGATACATGTAAATGAGTTGGTAGTTGCGACATGACAGAAACAATGAATTCAAAACGGGCTGTTTTTGCAGTATAGTTTCCATATATAAACTGTAAGGATGTGGAAGTATGCATTTTAAACCTTAACAATGTTTGCATATTAGTCCAAGCTAAAGAAATTTGGTTTTCCAAGTTATGGGCCCTTTAAACAGTTAGATCATGTCACACATTGCAGGAAACCCCGGCCGGTTCACTAAAACACCATATTCGTTCGACTTCATTTGTATGTGTGGTGTTAGGCTTCGAGTTGACACTTCATCTATGCAGTGGAATGTTGTCTGCAAAAATAGCAAAGGCAGTAGAAAAGAAGAGTGAATGAGAGTGCTCCAGCTGTCAGATACGCAGATGGAGAGACAGAGAGGGGGAGGGAGAAGGGGGAGGAGTGAGCTGGAAAAAGCAAACGTTTGCTTTGAAGTAGCCCCTATCACCCTTTCATTCACCTTCTTTACTCATCAGCATGTCATAAATCGCAGCGCGTGTGCGTGTGTGTGAGCAAGCGTCAGAAATGCCTTTGCCAGACTGAAGCCGTGTGAGCTATAGGAGCACCTGGAGAGAGGAGGGGCAGCGACTGAGATTATTCACTCACACTAAAATCCCCCCTCAAATATATTCATTCAACACACACACACACACACACGCCATTCAAACATTTCAGTAAATCCTCTCTCAAACATATCAATCCAATACATACTCACACGCAAATGTGTTCCATTCCCTCATTCTACTGTGTTTACACACTTGCTCAATACTGAAACTAAGTGTGCTTTGAAAAGAAGCTCCACAGACACTGACATGAACACCTAACCCGTCAGCTCTGAGTGAGTGTGATGATGGCAGCATGAAATGCTGATTGACCACGGAGATCTCCTGACACACAGTCAAAAGGACAGAGAGAGAGAGAGAGCAAGAGAGAGAGAGAGAGAGAGCGAGAGAGACAGTCGGTGAGAAAGCACATAAGAAAGAGAAAGAAAGAAGGGGAGAGAGAGAGAGCAAGCAAGGAACAAAAGCTGTGGGAGAGAGACAGAGCACATGGAAGAGAGAGAGGATGAGAGAGAAAGGAAATGAGAGAATGAGGGAAGGAGAAGAGACAGTGAGAGAAAGGCAAGAGAGAAAGAGACAAAGAGGATGGGAAAACATAAGAAAGAGAGAGAGAGAGCTAAAGAAAGAGAAAGAAAGAGCAAGAGCATGAGAGAGACAGAGGGAAGAGAAAGAGAGAGAGTGAGAGAGAGACAGAGTTAGGGCATGAAAGGTTAGGTAAACAGTACATGGATGGCAGTGTCATGCCCTGACTGAGGCCCATCACTCATGGTGCATTCCAGAAAACACACCATCCATACACCATCTGGTTTTGCAGCACACACACACGCACACACGAGAAAAAATCTTCTTAAATGTGTTTTTTTCTTGACTTCATTCTTAAGAAAAAAGTTCTGAGAAATTATTATTCTTTAAATAACTTCTTAATCATTATCTTATTTGCTTCTTTTAACTATTTTCCTGATATTCTTGACAATATTATGTTCTTAAATGTTTTCTCATGATAGCCTCACACTTGTCTTAGGCTATAATAGTTGGGAAGGTGAACATCTAAATTTATTATGGACGCTGCCTCTGCTACTCCTGCCCATCCTTGTCTGTCACCCCACAATTATCATATTTCCAAGAAGTATTTTTTCCTGTCGGCTGTTTCTTCCAGCATTACTTCTACTTCTTGTTTGCTAAATTTTTTAAACACTTGGTTTGATGGTTTTCCTCCATTTTGCTGTCCTCTGAGAGGATTAAACTAAATAACAGACATAACAGTTACTACAAACTCAAAGTGTATCTTGTGTCATTTATGATACAGGGTTAAAGGCAACATAGCATACATAAGAAAACTATGAAGATTAAAAAATATAATTAAGAAGATTTAAAAATAAGATTATCTTAAGAGAATATTTGAGAACTTCTTAGGTTTTTCATGAGAATTGCATTTAAGAACATTCTCATGTTCTTAGTGTTTGTCATAAGAACCTTCGCAATTTTTTTTCTTAAGAAAATGTCAAATCAAATCAAATCAAATCAAATCAAATCAAATCAGATTTATTGTCACATCACAAGAGTACAGGGACACAGGTGAGTGAAAAACTTGAGTGCGAGTTCCACAAATTATGCAGAGAACAGTATTTACACATAGATAAACAAAACTATAGATAGGATAGAAGAATAGATAAAACCAATTTAACTAAAATATATACATATAATCTTACACTAAATGTGAATCCGGACCCAGATATCTGAAGAGTTCAATGCCTCTGAAAACCAGCTCACAGAAAGTTAATACATGAAATGGTCATGACTACACTGCCAGATGCCTGAAACATTATTTTACAATGATTTTGAGAAGGTTTTGTCCTAAAACATATTTGTTTAAATGCATGTAGGGTGGAGAGGGACATGAAGGGTGTAGTAAAGAAAAATGGTCCCCAAAGAAAACCACAATTTGTCTGTTATCAATATTACATATAAAACAGAAGACACATGTTGGTTCACTGGTGGGTTTGGATAGTAAATGAAATGGCTATATTTGCATTGTAGACATCACAACCCCTGGTTCCTCTCACTACCATTGAAAAGAGTCAGTAAGTGTCTCTACAATGCACATCATTCACATCAGAATTACTTTGATTATATTTCAACAATTATTTATGAAGAAATTGTATAAAAAAATTGGAATTGTCCTTTCAGAACTTCTGCAAGAGGTTTATACTTTAAAAGTTTAGAGATACATGCATGAAAAGAGCAACCAATTCCCACAATCATAACACTGATTCATTAATCATAGCATAGTTAATTATATCAGAGTGTTTGTTAAATTAATAATGGTATATTGCATCATGAAAGTGTTATGATGAAAACTAGTGAGTTTTTTTTTTTTAATTGTTCAGTGAATGAAAATCCACATTTGCAACTGAGATGAAGTGTAGCTCATTAGCAGTACCATCTACGATGCAGTCATGCTGGACGAGGTAAAGCTCTTTAAAGGTGCTGTATCCATTGCTCCAGCTAATATGTGCTATTGATTATATTTCCTGACTGATGTGAAATAACCAGTATAGTTAATGTTGTAAGGAGTATCAACAAGACAAACTGTTTTTCGTATTTTTGTACCACATGCACACTGAAGATGAGCTTGTCATAGCAGACCCAGACTTAGTACAGAGTGCAGACTTTGTGTTCTAATATCCCTCTGTCCTTCTCTTTACAGCCTTATTCTACCTGCAGGCCTTCAGGATAAATGTGGCCATAAAATATAAAATTCCTATACCTTTATTCTAGAAATATAGCTCTCTGCAGCACTGTCGCAGCATTTATCTTTAGAAGTGGAAAATGTGGGACTGAAAAAGCAATAAAATGGGAGCAAGAAAGTGAAAATAAAATGGGGTAAAATTCCCTAGGTGACTATGCGAGTGCTTTGTCGAGTGGAGGCAGGAGTTTATATGCAGCTCTCGTGGCACTGGTTTCAGGAAGAGATGCCTTTATAGCCACACTGAATGATTAGTTCCAACAATCAGTCGTGCGATGGAGAACCTCTAAACAGCTCTGTTTGGACACAGGACCAAATGAACAGAGAGTGATAGGAAAGCGGGACAGACAGACTGACTGACAAAGAAAGAGAGGTGTCTGTAAAAAGTAAGCGAGAAGAAAATCGAAGAAAGTCCCTAAGGAACGTTTCACACTAAGGGCCGGGGGTGTTGTCATGCCAACGGGCCTGTTGTCCTAAAGCGCATCTGCTCTTCCAAGTCTGCAGTTTCTGTCTCAGGTGTGTGTGTGTGATTTTGCTTGCCTATGTTTACCCATTCGTTGTTATGCACATATTTTTTAAGCAGAACGGCTGCTACTCAAACTACCTTCTGCTTTCTGGTCCACCTGAACCTGTATGCTAGGCTCACTTTTTAATATTTTTAAATTACATACAATACTGTGCAAAAGTCAGACCATCATTTATTTATTTAATATCCAGTCAAGAGTGTGTTATTCAATATTCAGCATCGGAAAAAGGCAGAAAACAGAAAAATATACAGTAGTCTCAAAAAATAAGTACAATTTAAAAATTTTCAGTACTTAATGTATCCACCCTTCACCTTCATTACAGCTTCCATTCCTTTCAGGAGACTTGCTTTTATTTTTTCAAAGAAATCTGGAGGGATATTTTTCACACCTCCAAAGTTCAGTCTTAGATGTTGGTTGGGTTGTATTTTCTGCTTCTTAAAATCCAATAATCCCAAACATTTTCAGTGATGTAGAGGTCTGGACTCTCCATGGACACTGAGAACATGGGCAGCTTCTTTGTTTCACAAATTTCCTTTTATTTTGTCCATTTCCTTTGCTCAGAAATGGCTTCTTGATGGCTACACATCCTTTCAGATCCATAGCAATGGACAGAAACACCTGTGGATTTTTTCAGATCTGAAGTAAGAGTGGAGCTTGATTTACTCCTTTCTCTCTAAGACAAAGGTACTGTTTATCTGATGGTGACAGTTTTGATGGTCTACCAGGTCTTGCACTGTTGTTAGAAGCCCCGTTTGCTCCATTTTTGGAAACTCCTGTTCACTTATTTTCATTTGACTTTCCCTTTTCTCATGCAAGTGAATAATCTAATCTCACATCTCCTCAGAAAACTCTCTTGAAAAATAAATGACTTGCACTTAATGGCATTTTTGACCAGAAAATAAATAAATTAAGGGTGGTAGTGTACATATTTATATTCTATTTAGCTTTGTTTTTTTAATGCATTCTGCTTTTTTCCTGTCTTTGTCACCAGAACAAATTCCTTGTCTGTGTAAACATACCTGGCTAATAAACAAAGCTGACTCTGACTGTGCGAGACTGAGTGAGCGCATTTGTGTGCGTGCTTTTTTATGTGAGACTGAGCGAGCATGAATATGTGTTGCCGCAACCAAAATTCTTCCTAACCCCTCAGCAGAGATTAGGTGTTATGGGAAGCATACTCTTCTTCAAAGACTCGCAGACCACACCCACTATTGTGCCATAATTACTATGTGTCTCAGTACATGAGGGAGAGGACCTGAAAGAGGCCTATGATTTAGAATGAGTCACTTCTCCTGCCTCCTGACTGCCAGCACGTCGAAAGCATCCCGGCGGGGGTGACTTGAAAACGCGCCCAACTGTCTGCCTCTCATCTCGAGCGTACGCACACAAAGCGAGACCCTGCATGCCTCTTCTTCACTGTGTCTGAACCCAAACCCACCCCCACCCCCCACTGCTATCTCTCTCCCACTGAACCATCTCTCAGCCAAACAAGAGGGATAAGCACTGAGGGATTGGGCAACCCAAACTGCCATATGCTACAGACTAACTGCACTACTGTAACAATGCACTTGTAATCACCTTGCATGTAGCAGCACGGTCTTTGTCATCACATTGACTTGCCAAGTATGCTATTTCCATAGTCGCCGACTTTTCTGCTTTCTGATACCGCCCGCAGTGCAGCACAAAGCACAATTTACATAGAAATGGCTGTATTACCATGGCCCTGTGCAAACCGAATTATGTGATTACTCAAAGAGACTACTGAACGCACACATGCCTCTGGCACATTAAGTACCTTCAACTTAGAGCATTAAGGCAGTAGCCGGCCAGCCATAATGTGTCGATTCTGTTGCTCGCCATAGCATGTCGATTCAGCAGTTCGCAGGCTTTAGCTGAAAGAATGCGAAATATCCTATTGTGCCTTGTCTAATCGATCAGGTCTGGATGAAGCCAAGATGGAAAAAAGTGAGATGAGAGAAAGAATGGAGAGACCTAGAGACACATCTGTGAAACAAGCAGAGCTTCTTCTTTACTCTCATAAGTCATGTACGCTACGCTAAGTAGCAGTGCAAAGAAAATCACCCACACACGTCATAATGTTGGACACTTCTGAAAGGACTGAGAGCTTTTCTCTCTTTCTTTGCCCACACTAATACTGTCGACAGCACCCATCATCATAATTGACTGCTACATGGATTCACTATTAATGTTCTACATGTCAGTCCTTGATGGTGTATGTGGACTACAAGTGGTGAAGATGGACCACCCCCCCACCTCTGTGCTATAAAAACACAATCACGTGCCCATCCTGCTCATTCAAAATGGTCTTCCTACTCCCACCCGGCTCAACTCGAACCATAAATCCACAGCAGGACATTTGCATAGTAATACAAATCGGAAGCCATACTCAAGTCCAGAAAGATAGTTAGACTCATAATTCATAATGACAGATACCATCAGAATCGGTTGTTCTTATCTCACTACATTTTTTACTTTTTTTCTCCTCCCACACTACACTCTTCTTAACAAGAAATTCTCCATTTACATTTTGATGAGGCTCATGCAAATGCAGAAAAACTTGCCTCATTGCTGGAGATGATTCTCTCAATGCTGCGCAGATGAACCAACAAGCTTCGCCCTCAGGAATTACGCAAATCCAGTGAGCATGTCAATCAACACAGTTTACTTTCCTAGTCAATCAAGCGAAAGTGAAAGCTGGGAATTCTGGAAGTGAAGATTTATAGAAGGTTTATAAGAACAATACCTATGTACAGCATTTCAATGCATGGTCAACTTAGTGGAAGAGACACCTGAGGGAGATCTAGCGTATGAGAAGGAATATACATCAGACAATTTACTGTATTATTTTTCTCTCCTTCTGAGGCCATAAAAGCAAAAAATAAACATAAGGGATTGAGTGTTGAACTGATTCTGTTTGTAGGTGCAGGTGCACTGAGAGAGAGAAAGAGAGAGAGAGAATGATCGATAGACAAACAGAAAAATAGATATTAGGAGTGAAGGTGAGGTTAAATTCACTCAACCTGTCAAAGAAAGCTTGTGTCTGGTATTGATAAAAGGATGTGAAACACTTCAAGCGCTCCCTCTTCACCAAGCTGACAAACGTCAACATTTTTCTCTCCTCCAGCTTCTGAAACTGAATCTCCATGATGTTCTTAAAACCCTGTAGCACTGTTTCCATCTTACTTTCCAAATTACTGCATCATCAGCTAGCTTTCATAACACTTAAAGTCTGCCCTGGCCTCGGAGCCAGGATCAACACACGCGCTTCGGGTAAGGGTCCTAGAGACTTTAGTCATTGACCCACAGTGAGTAATGGCATCCTGCCTGCCAGGTTTCATGCCATGCTGCACTGGCTCTTGCCCACCCGAGTGTGGCTAAGTGACTTTCTCTCGGCTGTGTTTGTGCCATAATCAAATCACTCACGCATAGAAAGTTTGCAATGTGGCACCCAGAGAATGCCGAACATGCACACACACTGGCCGGGGCACAAGTCAAGCACGCACTTTCCCATGGGAGCGTTCTGTACCAGCCTAATTGCTCTTTTTTGTCCTTTATGTGTGAAGCCTATAACAGAGCACAGTACAACAGATGACAGTGACCCAGGACCTTTTATTTTTTAACAGAATATGTTTTCAATCATATTAGTTTTTCACATTATTGTGGCTAACAATGCTTGATATATCAGAAACAGAAATAGAATTTTTTCTTGTTCTGATAGGTTTACTACTTGCTTGAAACCCAGCAGAAGGTCTTTCATGTTAAAAAGCTAACTTTTACTATGAATTGCAAATATTTTGTACTATTATTTTATTAACCTGATAACAGCCCAGGCATGTTCTGGTATGTTTTACACTTGTATGTATTGTTGCTATGGTAACAAAAGTTTGGTGTTTGTACAAAACAGTAACTTTTCAGGCGGAAAAAAACATGTTAAGTTATGACACAATGTAACACCAAGTAATTATGGACCACTTCATTACGAAATTTAACACAATGTAAGGGCAGCTAGATTTTCAACTAGCGTAATTTTCTTTAAACGATAAAAAACTTAAAACTAAAAAAAAAAGTATCTGAATTTAAACTATATTCATTACCGACAAAAAAATGTAAAACCCATGTAGCATGGCCATCTGACATTTGTTTGATTAAGATTTGCTTAAACTAATCAGCAAGACTTACGAAGAAGCCAGATGTGCAGTTCACCACTGACAGAGAAGCTCTGGTAAACAGCTGGGTCTCTGGCACTCTGGAAATCTGTTGCCCCAGGGTGAATGTATGCAGAGATCCACCCCAGCTTCCTCTGGAATGTCTGCAATGTGGGTGCCTCCCCTGAGCCACTAGGCAACAAGAGCAGGCCCTGTGATTACCTGCAGCCTGAGCCGCATCCAGAAAGCTTCACTGATACTGCGTAACATCACGAACAGGATAGGACAAGTCACGAAATTCCCACCTGGAACTATCTATAACATGAGGCTTCCTTTTACTGCTGACCTGAGAGCACTTTTTAAAGTATTCGCTGTCAAGGCTTTATGGTTGCAGCGAGGCTCAATGAAGCAGGTCCTAGATCAGCACTAAAAGGCCAGCTTTGCCCCAAGGCTGTCCTTAAGCAGACCCAATCCCACTGCTGACAGTATGATCAAGCAGAGAGGCCAGTGGGGCCTGCCATTAGAACACACAGCCCAGATGGACTGAATAAAAGCATCGGCCTCTGCAGTGACCGGTGGGGGTAGAATGGTAACCAGGTCATGTTGCACAGCAGGGGGCTTTGGTGAACAGGGACAGGGGGTTCTGCTTGGGGACGTTTGTGTGGTTTTGTGGCATGAGGCGAGCAGTTAACAAACCCCAGACATGGAGCAGGGGGCACACGTGCAAACAGCAAGACGTAAAAGCCAGAAAAGCAACGATGGCTTTTATTTCAGCCACAACTGTTATTAAAGCCAGCACGAGAGCTTGTTAAAGGAGGGAGAATTTTTTAAAAAGGCAAAAGGGGGACTCATTAGGAGAGCACAGCTTTCCTTTTCCACTTCACCAACATGGCACACATACAGGGGCTGATATGAGTGTTTATGGAATTGTGTAAGCACGCGTGTGTAGAAGTTGCTTGTGTCTGGCTTAAGCAAGCAGGGCTCAGCTTTGCATTGTTTTTGTAATCCCCAGTGTCTGTAGACTCTCGTAAATCTCTCCCAGCTCCTAGCGACGACAGACGTGCCTCAGAGCGAGACGCCCAGCTGCATGCAATACCAAAGCACAATAACCCATCTTAACCCTGCTGCTGATCCGCACCCTTACTCAGTCTACACACATCTCGATTTCTCTATCCCCATTACCACAAGAGCAGACAATACACTCCCTATAGCTGCATTTACTTGAGCTGAAGCTAGGTGTATCATGACGCTAAGCGCCAACATCAACAAGAAGCAGAGGAGATCAACCACGAGTTAAATGCTAGCCACAGAATCTGAAGTTCCTCCTTGGCTAATCTTGAACCTTTGATACAGCAGACAGTGTATTCCATACAAATCCGCATCTGGGCAGGATGGGCTGATGAAAAAGCCCCAAGGAAATCAACAAAGGTGTGAGTGTGTCCATCATAATCTGAACCAGATGTGAGTACAGACTGGAACGCATTAGAGTAGCTTTGATCGTTGATTCCTCGACAGGTTTTGAGGAGCATCTCCCAACCCTCCTCCACTAGCAGCTCTGGGTCTGAATTCACAAACCACCTCAAGACGTAGGCGTGCTGATCTAGAATCAGTTTTTGTGACCATGACTGTCATAAATCCAAAGCTATCTGATCTGGAATCAGTCCATTAACTCAAGATGGCTTCACAGATACTTGAGCCCAAGCCCAAGCAAATCAATAATAAATCCAAACAAATTAGGCCCTCGCGCTGCATGGGATAAAATTAAAATTAGATTCTGTTCACTGATGAGTGAACAAACAGGAAAAGAGCTCCGCTTTGCTCGCAGTGTGCATCACAGGGCTTGACCTAGCAGTTAGCAACTCCAATTAACACCACACATTGAGTCATCAAATTACAATGGCCTCTCGTGCATAAAAACCCAGTCCTTTGAGACTCATTGATTGAAGCCACTGATCACAACTTGCGAATGTAAACTTATCTGGTTAGGAGTCAGCTTGTCTTGAGCATAGTTGGTACCAGTGGCCCTGAAATAAAATAGCACTGTGTATGCAGCATCAGAATGATTCTCCACTGAGCCTGTGTGGAGTGTGATGTGCACTGTGAAGAAAAGAGCCTTGTATGAAGTATAAAAAAAGGAGTGTGTAAAATGTTACTGGCTGAGAATGTGAGTGCTTAGGCGTGGCATTCCTATGTAACAACAGCAACACTGTCTAACTCAGAGAGTCTTTCTCACAAGATGTTTTGTTGTTCTGTGTAGGAAAGAAGACTCCAGATCAGCACCAGCAGCATTCGGCTTAGTGAAACACTTCAGTTCCACTAGATTTAATGGCATGTAAAAATGACAGGTTTTTGTTGTCCAATAAAAAAAAACAAAAAAACAACTGGAATGTTATCACATATTGTGACTTAAATTAGTTAAATAGAGTTCAGAATTCACAAAGCGAAATCCCACAACACATTTTCAAAATCAACAGACATCCCACCACTTCATTAAGGCTATGAATTGTAAAGCTGTGCAAGAGTAACAATAAAAGGCGACCATCTTAATCTACTTCTGTAACAGTGTGAATATGACCATTAAACCAAACTCAGCACTACAGTGACCCACAACGTTTTCCAAAGTATTTAAGAATAAAGCATGTCAATAAAACACAGAAGAGCTGTCCAACTCCTGTTAATTCAGCTGTAGCTTTGTTTCCATCAAATAAAAAACAGAAAAACAGCCTAATATATCACCAAAATGGTGGAAGCAGCAAACCACAACAATTAACCAATGCATGACTGCAGTTAGGCTTTTATTGCATTGCCTAACCGATTAACTCTATCTCAAGCAATATGCTCAGTGAGTTTAAGGTTTTAAGACTTTTCGAAAACAAAACATGTTTTCTTGTCGTGGAAACTCATACAAAACAAGACGTTACTTAGACACGTTTGAGGTCCGTCCCCACAAGAGGTAGTCCAGCCAGATGCTGAAAAGTTACAGAGAGTTGAACACAGTTCATGAGTTGGATATTGGCATGGTCACCTTCACAACCAGTGGTCTATATTCATACTCATTTTTGGAAAAGGGTCTGCACATCGGAAAAACTACAGCTGGTTGTACTTCCCTTTACAGTGCAATATGTGCCTGTAGACTCTGTCTACTCTGTCCTGTAATATCCTGGCGTGCTCCTCGGACAAAAAGCCCAGCTGTGCAGCCAGGGGTTCACTGTCCTGGTACAGTTCGAAGAGGCGCGCCCGCACGTCCCGGTACCGGTGCAGAGCTGCGACCCGCTGGGCCGTCCTCCTCCTGAAAACGCACACGGACCTCAGGACAGAGCTGTGGTACCTCTCCCACATGTCCAGCACGCGGTAGCCGTGCACTAGGCCCGCCTCGTTGTCTATGAAAACCAGGGCACCATGGGGCGCCTTCAGCAGGTTGCTTGTGTCCCGCTCCATGACACGCGAGTCCCACTGCAGGCTGAACAGGTTGCTGACCAGCCGGTCGAAGTTGGCCGTCAGGTAGTCAAACACGACAAGGTCGCTCCACTGAGCTAGCTCAAGCAGGTCCACCTCAGTCTGGTTGCTGAAGTCCGATGAGGGGCGCAGGCCACTGCCATCCGGCCGCAGGGGCGCAGGGGTCACCGTCCCACTCAAGTTGGCGATCCACTCTGTCATGGACACTACAGCTCGTCCTGACCACTGCAGGCTGTCCACCCTCTTCCTCACGTGCGCCCACTGCTCCGCGCTGGGCTGTGCTAGCACGAGAGGAGGCACGTTGGAGATGCCCAGCAGCCTCGCCAAGTAATAAGCCAGAGTTTCCCCCTGCACCTGCTCGGCGTTGATGCCGTAGCGCACGCACGCTCTGCTGCCGTCCGAGAACGTGGCCAGCTGGTTGGACGTCCTGCCGCAGCCCGGCTCGAGGGAGAGCACATGCTCGGCTCGCGCACGCAGGCTCCAGGCGCGCGCGCGATCCTCGCTGAAACCGGCGGGAAGGCGAGACTCGAGGCTGCGGCTCCAAAACACGCCGTCCTCCAACGGCTCGACTGCCCTCGCTCCGACGTCCTCGCTCACGAGCGTCTTGTTTTCATCCCCACTCCCCGCCGTAGCGTTAGTCCGAGCGCGGGGAAAGAAGCGGGAGGTGGTCCGCGCGGCCGGGACGGCAAGTAGGGCTCGGAAAGTTTTGGCCGTAGACGATACGAGGTCCCGCTCTCGCCGCTCCAAGCGCTTCTCCAAGCCGCCCCACAGGTGCAGCACGCAGGCGAGAGTGCAGAGGAGCAGCAGCGCCAGCGAGTTCAGCGAAACGGCCCTCATGTCCGCTCTTCACACACTTTCACACCACTTTACGTGTTCTCCATCCACGAGGCTGCTCCGCTAACACCAAACACCCGCAGAAGACCACGCGCTTCGTCGTTACCACAAGGCTGAGGGGGACGAACGCGTTTTCATCTTGGTTTTCTCAGTTTTACCTCAGACTCCCCTCTTTACTGACCTTCGTTTTCTCCTCACTCTCGCTAACATACTCCCCGTTTCCGTTAAGACGCTGAAGCTCCTTCTCTGTCCGGCCGCTGCTCAGCTTTGAGTTGGGCTCCGCTCCGCTCTGAGAGAAAGACGAATGGCCACGTGACCGCAGCGGCGAAGCTGATAGGCTGGCGCTGTCTATTGTTGTTTTCCCCACCCGTTCTGCGCCAGGCCCCGCCCCCTACCCTGTGATTGGCTAGTAGTCCACACTGACTCTGAATGGGCGGTGTGTTTGAACGTGTGAACTACTAGCAAATCGCAGCGCAGGAGGAGGCGGGGCTTGTGTAAATACAGGTGGGAAAATAAGGAGGTCTGAAGGGAGAACGGAGGATTCTACCAGCTAAATATTTATGCATTTATTTTATTTATTTATTTTTAAGTAATTTTTGTTATTATTTTATTTTATTACTGGTTTGGTGATGTTGGGATCCAAACGTGTGTGTGTGTTTGTGTGTGTGTATATATATATATTTATATGTCTATAGTGAATGTTAGACTTTCATTTCCTTTGGTGACAGTAGCTGTGTGGTGACAATTGTGTGCAGTCAAGGGTCATAGATTTTTAGATTTTAGGCTGTATGTTTTGCTACTAAAAGTACTTTATATTGAAGTCTTTGAAGAAACATTAGAAGCTTTATAAAATGCATGTGTTTTTTCATTGGATTAGTGGGAGAGGGAGTTAGGAAGTCTTTCTGGCAGGCCAAATCAAATCTTTCTCTGGACAGGCCTGCTCTAGAAAACGATGGTAGTCCAATTTTTAAGCAATTAAAAAGGCCACTACAGCTTTCATTCTGCTGATTCAAAGTCTGAGACGTGTTACAGCAAAACTTCTCCATGTGTAACCTGCTTCTCGAGATGGAAAACACTGTATAATGACAAGTCTAAAACTAATCTCACTTTTACAGTATGGAGAAACCCAACTGAGACCTGAGTCTCATGCCCAGTGGAACCCTGATCTGACCTCATTAAAATACAACAGTATAGTTATTAAAAATACATGCAATAAAGTAAAGATGAAAGCCACCCTCACATAAAAAGGTGCTCCCATGTGAGATGGCCATGGAGCAATGCTTTGAACTGTTATAGTTAGATTAAACACTGCAATTTCTGAAGCTCATTCCAAATCAAACGTGCTTTGAAGTAGAATGCCATCTTTCTAAATTTGGAGGCAACAGAGTGTGCCAGCACAACAATAATCTTTTCTGCCTGTCACTTAGAATGTAATGTCATGTTTCAAACTTCTGTAACAAGGCCCTACAGACAAGTAGCAGATAGAGCGTCTCTCTATTGAATGTGAAGCTCATTTGAAAATACAAAAAAATAGAAAAACACAAATCATAGTGGCCTGTATGGAAGGAACCAAAGTGAAGTGCACGACAATGTAGAGTCAAATATACATCCAATACAGAAAGGGAAATTAACCAAACAGTTTCCATCATTTAAATATAAACCACAAGCTACTCATGTAAATGAATCCTAATTTCATGTACTTTGTCTTTATTCAGCTAAATGGATTTGAAATAATAATGATATAAGTGATGGTTTATGTCATCATACATCATTATTATTTTATCATTAACAATTTTCTCTTTCATTTAGAATCCCATAAAGACTTCAAATGCAAAGATATAAAGATTAACATGAGTATAAATGCAAAGATTAGGAAAGAGTATTTACAGAGAAAGCCATTTCTATTGTCATAAATGATTTAGGACACATCATTAAATTTATTAATGGTTTCAAGATTTCAGAAAGACAAGAAAATGTGGGTATACAACAGTAATTACTCAGAATCAACAGGATAAATAACATCTTCAAGACTATGAAGAGAAAAAACACGACTGGAACAATCTGGAATTACAGCATCAGGAATATTTCAGAGCTCAGAGTCAGGTAATGAAGTAATGTGTTATGTGTAGCTACATCACATCATCATAACTGAGCCAAAGCATCCAAATGTGAATGATCTACATCATTTTTTCCACAATAGTCTTATCAGTACTGGTATCGCAGCAGAAGGTCTACTCTTCCAATCCATTTTAGGTCATTAACAGCATTAAAAAGGACAGATGCTCTACTCAAAAGGACATTATTGCCATCATTTATTTCTTTTTACATCATTTAAAAACACCATCCAATTACACTCTATGAATTTCATGGTGAATGGACCAATAGAAATGGTGAGAAAAATTCTTGCAGTAGCATTGCATTGTATTGGCATACATTAAGCCAAGAGCACTTTTCCATTTTCATAAATTTTCCATTTTGGAAGCATGCAAATTTTTATGACAGTAAGAAGACAGTGAATAAAAATGGCAGTTTGGCAGTTTTAAGTGGTTCGTTATCGTACAGTAGCAGGCTTTTACTTTTACCAAATCCTGATTTACATTTTTAGCTTTTATCCGTTTTCTGCATCTACTGTACTGGATGAGGTCGTATGCAGGAATAGCTCAGCCTATTTCAACTTAATTGAAATTTGCAGGAACATATAATGAGGCTGAGCCTTCTATCTTAGGCAGCTCCCCAGTTCCATTTTAAAATTCCTGTGTCAGAGAACTGGAATTAATTAGTTCCTTAATTGGCCATTTATGACACACACACACACACACACACATGCGCACACACACACACACACACACACACACACACACACACACACACACACACACACACATTCTTCTTTCTCTTACTTTATGTCTCTCTGTCTCCCTCTCCCTCTCTCTCACACACACTCACAGACCTTGCCCTCTCATCAAGCTCTTCTTAATGCAAGTCTTCTTCTCACAGTCAGTCAACTCTGAATTTAGGTTTTTAATCAAATTAATTAGGCTGTTTTTACAGTGGAATGTTGACTCCAGGACAGAATTCTCAATTACCAGACAGAAATAGGAGAGACACGAGACATGCACAGAGTCTGAAGTGCCTACAGTCAAAACACAGCCAAACGGCCATGGGGATATTAATATTCCAAACCTCATTCACCTGACCCTCATACCACATGAAGGGGAAAATCTTATAAATTGAGCAGGGACATTGGAACAGGCTGACACACACACACACACACACACACAAAACACTGTGCAAAAGTCAGAGACCTTCAGTTCAAGTCAAGCAAGTTACATTTTGCAGTTATTCATTTTTCATGAGATTGGATGTAAGATAATCCACTTGTTTAATGAAGGGGAAAGTGAAAGGAAAATAAGTGAAAAACAGACAAAACGTTGTTCAAAAATGATTTAATGATCTGGAGAAAATAGAACTCATCACAACTGTGCAAGACCTGACAGACCACCAAAACTGCCACCATCAGATAAACAGTTCTTAAAGCGTCTCGTCTTTGAGAGAAAATCAAGCTCCACTCTTGATTCAGATCTGAAAAAATCCACAGGTGTTTCTGTCCATCCTTCCACTGTGAGAAGACAGCTCAACACTATGAGTCTGAAAGGATGTGTAGCTGTGAAAAGGAAAATAGAAATGTAAATATTCAAAAGAGAATAACATTTGCATAGCAAAAAGAAGCTGCTGGTGTTCTCAGAACAATGGACTGACCACAAGTCCAGACCTCAACATCACTAAAAGTGTTTGCGATTTTTTGGATTCTGAGAAGCAGAAAACGCAACCAACTTTTAAGACTGAACTTTGGAGGTGTGGAAAATATCGCAGCAGATTTTTTAGAAAAACTGAGAGCAAGTCTAAAGAAAATAGAAAATAATAACGGTAAGGGTGGACAGAATAAATGCTGAAAACTTTGATGCTAAAATTAGTTGTTGAGGCGTCTGTGTAATGTTTTTGTTAAATATGTGTTTTCTGCTTTTTTGGATGCTGAAAAATGAACAACTTGTACATAAGGGTCATTATTAAATAAATGAAAGGGTGGTCGCTGACTGTAAACAGACTCAAAATCTTCGGAAAGGAAACCATTAGAAAAAAAACACATAAAGCAAGAGAAAGACTGTGTGTGCCATAAATCGGAAAATAGGAAAATAGAAAAGTAGCTTCTTTATTGTTAGATGCTCAAAAAAGGAAGAGTACACTGTACTTTGTTGTTCCACAGTACAAGGCTTCATCAGGCCACTTAGAGTATATTGAAGTCAGACAGGATCCAATAGAGACCACAGAGCCATTAGAGTGCATGGTATGCTATGCTCCAGCACAAATGCTGGCTTCCTCAGATATCAAGCATATCCATTTCCGGCCATGTGTCATCCGCAGGCCTGGCATGGATGGAAGTCCCAGCCACATTCTTTACTCGCTTTCACAGTAAAAATGTCGCAAGATATGAAGCCAATAAGAATGCCTGTCTGCTCTACTGTCCTCCTCTCCATACATGATCTATGAATGGCTTCAAAATTACTTTATGAGCCGGATCAGATGTGTTGAGGAATACCTTTAGGTTTGCAGAGCAGTGGGTGCCCAGGACTAAAGCTAAGAACCACTGACTAACCAACCTAACCATATGAATAACAAAATATGGATAAATTAAAGGGATACTTCAGCATTCCTCAACCCAGTCTCTGTCTGCGGCATGTATAGTATATGTTCTGTTACCACAGAAATTAATTTTAAAGCATTTCCCAGTGCTTAGAAAGAACAAGAAACCTGCTAACTTGAAAAAGACACTTATAATAGACACCAATGGGCACTTGCTGAATTTTGTCAGTGATTGTTCAAAATACATGACTATATAGTGTAAATTTGAAACATCAACCCTCACACTATAACAACCCAAGTGTAAGGATGAGACAGACATAAAAAATGTGTTACCAAAGGTTCTTACAGAGTTTTATGCAACTTTGGCTCTGGTACGAGTCTATGCGAAAACTCCACACACTAACCATGTTTACATGCAGCCTAATAATCCGCTAATAGTCCGACTAATAGCTCAATCAGAATAGAATACGTCCATATATACACCTCAATTGGAACAGACTAGTCCGATTGAGGCCATTTGAAATACAATTTCTATGTTATTGACCGAGGTTACAGGATAATCCTGTAAATAACTCGTTAAATACAAGAACAATAACCATGTAAACACCTGTATCCAATTACATTCCCAATCGGAACGTGTAAGTATGTTCTGCGCAGGTGCGTTTCCGTCATAGCGAAAGTTGATAACGTTCAACATGGCAGGAGCAGAAACTGGTCTGCTGAGGAGACGAAGTTTATGCTTTGAACTTTAAAAGACGGCGGTGGGACGGGTGTCCAGCTTATGTGTCTCAGAACGCAACATCTTCCTCTCGTGCCATCTTTACTAAGTACATGTGAGGTACATTTTCCTGAGTCTGACATCATTTTAAAGTAATTAAAAACACAAGCACTGCTCACCATTGCTTGTCTGACTCTGACTGGACTCACATGATGCTCGTTGTCATGGTAACGTCTACACTAAGTGGTGCTCTACACATGCGCGTAATTTTGGAGCAGATTACTTGTAGTGTGCATGTAAACAGAGATTTTCTAGCAGATTGTTGAGTAGAGTGAGCATATAAACACCTTAGTCTTAGTCTATAATTGGAATGTATTTAATCGGATTGGCAAAAATCTTTGCATGTAAACACAGTCAACATATTACCACAAATTCTTCCCTTTGGAAAACTAGTCCAGTCTATGAAAGAACTAATTGTACAAATACACAACTTCATTTGTAAATGTCTTCTACATTATACAAAAATATGTTTAACTTTTATTGATGGAATTTAGCAACTGTCCTTTGGCTTCTGTTATGACTGTGTGTCAAATCTACAGTGTTTCTAAGGTCAGGGAAACTTATCAAAATGATTGTATGTTGTAATCGAACATACACTATAGATGTGCTAGACAGAGATTAGGTTGAAAATGCTGGAATATTCCTTTATAGTAGTCTTTATAAATATTGGACTTTTTAATAGTCCAAAAAAGGCAGTATAGATTTTTCTGTCTGGGCCGCTGTGCTGAGTTGTGTTTTGATTGCTCCATTTCTGTCACTACGGTCTGGGGCTGATATCTCCAGTGTCTGCTAAAGCCACAGATGGCCTGCTCACATTCTCTCTGGTGTCTGGGCCAGATCAGGAACCCGACCAACAGAAACCCAATCACCTTGCTCACTTTGCAGAGGCTAACACTGCACTGGCTCTAAATCATACGCACACACACTCGCTGACATGCACACACACACACGTGTGTGCATATGCACACGCATGCACACAGATACACACACAGCAGCCTTCATCGCTAATGTTCGCCTTCACTCCTTCCTTCGCTTGCAGGTTGAATAATGGATGTTCAGGCCTACCATTAGCGCTGAAAGCTGCAATCATTTCACTTCAGCTGACAATAACTCAAACTCAGGGACTGGGGGGAGCGAGTGAAGACGGGGAGAGATTCATTCAACACTTGTCCTGTTGCTTTGTGCACAATGACATTCTGTATTGAAGTTCTGTGTGTGCGCATGGGTGCATGAATGTGCAAAATGATTACATATCACACACTGCAATATGGTGGTAAAAAAAAGAGAAAAGTGATAGTGCCATAGAAAGCTGCAGCAAAGGTTGGGTGATATGAATTCTCAACTCCGCATATGGGCGAATGAGTGAGAGATGGAGAGAGAGGAACGATTGATGTGGGTGCTGTCTGAACGACTTCTGTGCTCATCATCCAGACCGCTGGAGAATTCAAATTCCAAAATTCCATACCTGCCTCTGGCTTTATACTCATCTGAGGTACATTTTTCTCTCCAGCCAGCGCTGCTTTTTCATTCAGACTGATTGCACTCAGCCAGGCCAGCCGGAGAGCAATAGCAAATGGATCTAACACACATCTTGATAGGAGGAATATTAAGTCTTTGTCAGCCTGACCAAGGATTTGGCATTCCAAACTTGAGAAGAATACTACATTTGTCAGATTAAACCAAGTGGAAAATGACAGGGGCACCTTTCTGAACCAAGCAATATATCAGCAAGTGCAACCTTTAGAAACCTTGAATGTAATGAATTGATATGCATCTGATTGAGAAATATTCAGAGAAATGTTGAGCCCATTTTCTGTCTACATTATACATGGAAATTGGACATTTTATCTACATTTTACTTTGGAAACTGGAAACAAAGGCCCCTGTGAAAGATGAGGGTTAAGGTGTCGCGCGCTCTCCGTCAATCACTTTGGTAGTATTACTTATTTTAATGCACGCAGGTTAGCAGTGAAAGGCCCAATCTTAAATGTGGGGCTCAATTTGAGCTGCAGTGATGCTCCATTTAGTGCAAGCAGATCAGTGCCATTCTTTGTGCTGACTGTCGAATCCAGCCAGCTGGCAAGCCTCATAAACCTCAGCACCCCAAAAGGCTAAAGCTGCAGCCACTGTGGGCTGCTCTCTCTCGCTGCAGGGATACTCTGTACAAAACGGCCTGCGAAATCCCACCGTTTTCCATATTTAATGCAGTTTTATTAGCCTGCCTTTGCCAATTTCTCAGAAGCCCTTGGTCCTTCCTGATAAGGCTGCCTGTGCTTTTCAGAAATGATTAATACCACTCAAGCCTGGCACAGAGGCGCTCCTCAGTCACCCTGGATAATTGTTCCTTTCAGCCACAGAAAAGAAAGGTTGGAGAGAATGATGGAGAAAACCTGGCCCTTTGGTGCACTTGTCTTCACCTGCAGCAGCTTGTCTTATTTTTTATTTTTTTCTTACTTATCCCAAGTCACTTTCGGTCCTGCTGAACATCAGCACTTTGCGGATGTACTTACTGATCATATCTGATAATGAGACAAGGAGGTGAATACACTGTCAACTAACCTCATTAGACCAACAAGCCTGCAATCTCCCAGATTATTGGCCATAGACCAGTAGGCCTTAATCCTCTATTAAACAATTTAAGGATCCAATCCTCCCTCACTAACTGGCTTACTGACTTCAGTGGGCTCAAGTATTTTATGAGGGGAATGCCTTCAAATTGGCTAACAAGGGGCTTAAATGAGCTGGCCAGTTTTGCACAAAAGTCAAGGCTCGTTTCAATTTATTTTCTCTCTGATGAAATGTGGCGCTCACAAGCTGACCCAGGCAAGGCAGAATTTGGGTCACACGGCCCATTAGGATTAGTGATTGTGCTCCAGCATTCCTCGTGTTTTCTCTGAAGATTTAACCAGTGAATGGGCAAGATGAAAGAGCAGCTCCGAGGCTACTAAGCCGCTCGTGCTCGCTTGCATCACGTCACACAGGCATGATTGTGCTGTGGTGTGCCGTGGCCTGCCAACCATACGCCAAGATCCTTCAAAGCCAGTTAAGCGAGGTCTGATTAACATGGCTGCATTACAAGTGAATAGATGAGCCCAGCTGTGCCAATTCAGCAAACAGCTCCTCCCTGTAATATCTCACCCATAAAATCGGTACCTTGGGGGCTGAGGGAGTAAAACTGAAGTTTCTATCAGCGTCGGCGATCCATGGCCTCAGTAATCCGATTCATCTACCGTGAAACCTCAGGTCGAGCAAGGCCACGCTCAGAGCTGTTGTAGTGAACAATAAAAAACCCACATGTGTAGTAGTCTCTGGCTCCCAATGCACTGCAGAATGGTTAGGGGTCTTTAGGGGTCTCTGAAGTAACTATTATACTACCCCCCAGGCCAACACAACAGACTGAGCAAGGATTTAGATTAAATATACTGCAATATAAAGTGTTTTTCAACTTTTATTTGTTTTATCCGAAGAGAAACTGTTATTTAAGTGATTACTAACCTGATTTTAATCTATTACAAATTTTTTACATCTCTAGATTTTACAAGGCAAGTAATTTGTAGAACTCAGACCTCAACAAATAGTAGTAGTGTTTGAATGGTTCTCACAGTAATGTTATAACAACACCAGTTATTAGACATGATCATGCAGTGTGTTGTTAATGTTACTGAGTGTCACGCTTTGTTGCCTAACATTGATGTAAACACCCAGCATATGATTTTTTGTGGAAATTTGGGAAAATTGCAAAGATCAACGTCCACACTTGTGATTTGAATCCTGCCGTATTGTCTTTATTTATGCAAGATTTAAATGACTTTTATTGGGCCAATTTTTTAAAAATTCTGTACCAATCAGCTGGTCAAATCCCTTATCAATTACATTATAAAGCCTTATCTGGTAAAAATGAATTTAGCTGAAATAGTGCTGAAGACAACTGCTGGAACATGAAGATACTAATCTGACCCTGTTTAAAATCTGTGTGCAGTGTTTTTTGACAATAAGATTGATAATAAAATTATGCGGGCCATGTCCTCCCACCACTAAAGGCAGCTCAGTTCTTGCATAATCTGACCCAATCTTCTGGGTCAATGAGTCCTAAAAAGGGTTCAGCATTAAGCACCATGGTGACCACCCCACATGCCTCAACAACAGCTCCCTCATGTTAAAATGGCTAGTGAACCATAAAGACAGGGTTCAAGTCTTTCTACCAAATAGCAGTTTTAAGGGAAAATAAATCATTACTTGTGTTGTAACCATAAGCAGTACAGATGGGACAATTGCACTGAGAGGGCTGTGACAATTGGGCACCTTACGCCTTTACTGGACCCCTTATATTGTCACTTATGTACCCATGACTCATGGGTAGCTATGATAACTAAATAGCATATGTCAACCATTAGCCTACTTTAGAGCAGCAACTTGGTTGAGACATAACAATAGCAAGTAAACAAGTACATTACATTGTCTTTTTTGAAATTCATTCAAGGTCATATTGTATGGGGAGCCCATTATTCTTTCCACTGGGGCCCATAATATTATAACAAATCATAATGAGAACACATTCCACTTTCTTTCTGTAATTCAGATACATTCAGTGTGCATTCCACCATTGATCCTTATTATGTCTGAGACCAAATGCACACTTAAAGCCACCAGTGTATATCAAGCCGATATCATATTTTCACACATTTAAGTTGAAAAGTGTCTGCTGCATTCTAACATGCTACCTTAATCATTCTCCTCCCCTGGCTGTTAGAAATTGTTCCAGAGCCTATATGTTCTAAATGATAAGTGTCCCCCCGGATGAGGCAGCATCACCATGCACTGTTAGCATGCGCATTATACTCTTTAAGCAAGAGTGATCGCGGCCATTAGGAACAAAGGCATCGTAACTGAATTATTTAGCAGACACAGAAAATAGAAAGACACACAAGCTAGCAGATGAGTTATAGACAGTTGTTAGGATATACACATGCACACACACAGACACATATAGTGCATATCAGGTCTTGGTGTTAAGTGCTGTCATAAATTATAAGAGGACATCAGCTACTGCCTGGAAAGAATGGACAAAAGTTCTATGATATTTATTCTCTTTTTGAAGCTGCTGCAGGCAGTTATTGGTGAATAGACGTGAAATATTTGAACGGTTCATCAGACACGAGCCTCTCCAATCTTTATTTTCAGTTGCAAACTCCTAGAGAGCTCCAAATCCATCATCATACTCCTATTCATTCTTTCTGTTTCATAAAGAGAAGCATGGTGCTTCATATTTCATGGAGAGAGAAAGAACAATTCATGCTTTGGGCACAAGTGGAACTTTTTCACTCATTCCAATCCTGGTATTAACATTTCTAAAAGAAATGGCAAAACTGGCCTCAGGTCAGGATGAAAGGACAAGTTCAACCAGAAAACTCTTCAGAGTTTAGGTTATATCGCCCTCTAGAGGCTGTTAGCTTACAATAGCATAAGCTGCACTTAAGCCTTTGCCTAAATAGTACATTAATCCTGAAGATTGATAAGCTCTGTTTAATGAATACTAATGAACGCTTGAGCTGATAACACACACATCTATTTAAACAAGCCTGCATTGGGGCAGAATGCAGCCTCTCAGTACTATTCTTCAATCCTGACCCTGGAAGCAGGGGGAGTAATTATTCTGTAGAGCTTAGGTATGCCCTTAGGCCCCTTCACAGCCACAACAACAGGGTTTTTTGTGTCTCATTTGCATACCCTGCTACCATTACATTGATGTGTTATGTACGTTTTTTTCTTCTCAGCAACTTTGAATTCTCTTGGAATGCATTTAAAAAAGTATGAAAAAATATTCAACTGTGTAAATCAGGTTTTGAATCCTGGGGCACAAATACAATGCAGTCATATTTATGGAAGGATATATTTAAATAGCTATCAAATTATCACATTAAATTGAGAACTGAAATAAAGGCTATAAACCTAAAATATCATTAAGATTGCACTGCCAAGAGGCCAGTCAGACTTCGCAGTCAAATGCATAGGATCTTGACGTGTTCCATCCAAAAGTTTGACTGACATCAGCATGCTTTAAACCATGTCTGAATCATGGTTCGTAAGATTCACTAGAACACAGCTATAGCACAAGTGGGCTGATTCTAGTTCGATGGTGAAATAATATAGGTGCAAAAGAATCATATCAGGGTAAACTTCTCTAGCCTCTTTCTGCAGGCCCTCTAGTGGCCATTTCACCAGTGGAGTGGAAAACAACTCAGACATTTTTAATTAAAGTATATATCCTTTTGAAAAACAAGCTGTCCTGAGTTTTTCTTAACACAAAGCACATTCTGAAAACTAAATATGTTTGTTACAAAAGCTGTTATTGTCTATTGTCAAGGCATTGCAAGTTCATGTTTTACAGCAGAAATGTTCAAATGCCAGCACTGTTCTCCAGCAGAACCTGATATATCCATTCAGTGCATAGTATTCGGATCATTGACGCAACACCGTTTTAGGCAGAATCTCAAATGGCTTCCTTCTCCCATACAAAGTGCACTACATAGGTCTTAAAACAATGGCTACTGCATCTAAACAGTGCACAGTGTGTCTAACAAAGAACCACTTTGGATTCAGCCATGTGTGCACAATTCCATACTGGACATAAAGTGCAATATTTAGCTGTAAAACAGTGAGGCAATTAAAATTCAGCCTTAGGATTTTCCAAGGTGTGATCTTATAGATGTTTAATATTGCCTATTAATGGGCTGTTTTTTGTTGCAATTTTCAGCACTTTAGATTCTTGTTTTATGTTAAAAAATGTTAAATATTGCACTTGTGTGGCTTTGCTTAACTCTGAAACATGAAATTAAATGACCATTGGAGTTATCTGTTTTTGCCAAAAGTAAAATGTAAATTAATTTAAATAATAAAAAAAATTAGTAAGTTAGTAATTTGGTAAGTTACCTGAATTTTGTTATTTTTACTTAATCAAAAGAACCCAATAGCAGTGTGATTGATATTGCCTGGAATGGAAAAAATGATTTATGAATACATATATATATATATACAAATTAGGGGTGCGGGAAAAAATCGATTCTTAGATGCATCGCGATGCAGATGTGGACGATTCTGAATCGATTCACAAATGTCAAAAATCGGTTTTCTAAATATTTAATTGACAACGTAACGTTGACGGAACGCAAAAGGCGGAACTTGGAAGTGGGAAAGTGCAGCGCCCGGACAGTCTGTGGCGGCACATAACAAAAACACTACTGGATGAGCGAGAAATCCGAGCGGCTCCCTCTGCATTAAAAGCCAGGTTAGATCAGGAGTCACAACACAAATGATAAGAAGAGACGTTTTGTCCTTTCAACAAAAATCAAACCACCTCGGGAGCCACAACATTTAATGTCCAGTATGTCTCAGTATGTGATAATGTCCTAGTATAGACTAAACAATATAAAGGAAAACGCAGATTTACTTTGCTCTGCTTTAAGCTTTAGCTCAGCTTTAGCCGCCTTTCTCCCATCTCCTCCAGAAAACTTTTCCTCAGAAGTTGATCAGTTAAAAGTCTCTCAATGTTCGACTGTTTTACGAGGCTGAAGTCGCTTCTTATTCTCCAGCTTCTTGTTCGAATTTTCCCGTTCCACCTTAAATTCGAACTGAGGCGCCGAATGTAAATGCGGCACCATTTAAGGTGGAACGGGAGAATCCGAAAGAGAAGCTGACTTCAGCTTCGCAACTTTTTAGTGTTTGACAGTCTCTCATTGAAGATTTAACGTACCAGGAAACCAACTGTGCTGCTTATAAATGCAAATAACGCATCACTGCTATGTGACCTGCAGTCTGCACGCCGCTTCTCAGTCGTTACGAAACGGGGCTTTCGCACTATGTTGCACACGTCCCGTCTCAAAGATACTTTACTGACACAGCGATCCCCCCCGTCTCTACAACGAGACCAAAACCGAAGTTATAAAATCACTAAAAAAACGGGTAGAATAGCTGTAACATGTGCTGCGTGGACGTCCATCACTACTGGATCTTATTTCACCGTAACTGCGCATTTTATCGCAGATGAGTAGCAGCAGCTTCTCGTGCTCCAAACAAGAGCACTGACTGAGAGCCTTCTAGTTCACTTGCCACATCACTTCCATTTGTTTTATTAAGAAAGATATTGGAAGTAAATTCATTATGGATCATTACAAATACTTTGCTTTAAAAGTACCAAGTCACTTTAAATAACAACACTGAGTCACTTAGTCTTTAGACTAAGACTTTAAAATGTATATTGTCTCTATATTCTGTGTATATTTTGTGTATATTTAATATGTTTCAGTTGGTTTTTTGCATCGATAATCATTTTATAATCGCATCGCAGCCCTCTGAATCGTAATCGAATCGTGAGGTGCCTAGAGATTGCCACCCCTAATATATATATATATATATATATATATAAAGTTGTATGCAACTGCCACAATTGCATTTTATGGTTATTGTGATAAGAGGTTAATATAGGTCCCCAATCTAGGTCCCTGCAGCTCTGATTTTTGTAAACACTTAGGTTTGAGTGTTGTGCAAGTTGTCTCTTACTCAGCAATGTGCTGAAGACCATTTTACTATCTGATGACCTTTTGTAGGTCAGTTAAGCATATATCAAGATAACATTAGCTGTCAGCATTCTGAATACCTGGGGGAACAGATTTTATCTTTTGTGGGCCTGAATTGCAGACTTTTTTTTTTTTGCACTAGGCACCTATTTCCTATCTTGGACAATTACCCCAAAGAAATTCAATGGACTGAGTTAGAAGTGCACAGCATTGTCTAAAAAAAAAACAGGGAAAACTTACTGGAACACACAGTTAAAAGAGTAATGTGGCAGAACGTGGAGAAATGAAATAGGCCACTGAGGAGAATGACACTGGAGCAAGATCCTTGGAGAGAGGTTTGACTGAAAGGATGACTGAAAGACTATACTGACTGCTCTGAATGGGACTTTTCATTGTGTGCTGGGTTTGAATCATATAAAAGCCAGAGGGATGCAGAAGTTTTTAGCTCTTTTCCAGACAGTTGGACATGTAAACCAGGTTTTAAAGTCACAATTTCTGTCTTAAACCGTCACGGCATTGTAGTTTCACTACGCTATTACCCAGTCTCGGGTTCTTGCTGTTTAGAGATGCTTACACACAGTCTTGGTTTGATTACAGTAGTGGTAATAGTGGTTAGGCCATTATACCCACACAGTAATACGAAAGATATAATAAGAAGCACACACAGTCTTTTAACACTGGAGGGCGCTTTGCGCTGCAAGGCCTGGTCAGTGAATTTGGAAGTATGTCAGCTTTATTGATGACTGAGTTTTAGAAGTATGTGTGTGTCCTCATATAACAAATGTTTGTTTTTGTGTTGATGTAAGACTTTCTGTGTTGTGCAAGCTCCTTCTTCATCTGGCGCTGGGTGCAGAGCATTACTCTTGATGTTTTCAGTGCACACTTGGATTGGGTTCTGTGAGGACAGCAGTGAGCAAAAACCTAAATTTACCTAATTCATTTGTGTGGATCTTTTCTACATGAATAAATTATGATACATGAACACAACTTTGTCTTTTAGCACTAATCTTGTTGATGCAACATATTTTATTTATGTGGAAATGACACATTGAATCTAGTAAATACAATGCATTACTTTTTCAGTGTGGGTAAACCTCAACTATCACTGTGCACACCCATAGACACATGCCACAGCACACCCTTAATATTCCTAAATGAGCTTGGACAGTATATCTGGATTCTGAGTGTTTATTTGGATGTGGGTCATCACCCGGTGCATGTGGAATGCGCTCGCGGCCAAGTCTGACTCACCCAATCAGCATGTACGTCACACGCAGGATCACCCTCTGCTCACGCAATCAACGAGGCAAATATTTTCTGTGGAAACCACCAACAAAACTTTACCAACAGCAGAGGTATCTGGTAGAGGCGTTTCTGTAGACTAAATAACAGCAGTGCAGGGCTGTTATTGAGTGTGCTGTAAAAGCTGAGTTTACTCATATGGTCACAAGCCTCTGGCAATGACTCTTGTGTGCTTTTGCCCACTGTTAAATGTCAGCTTTTTCTCCTCACCACACGCACATGTGCTCTCATTCACACAAACACAAAAACAGTCCAAAAAGCACACATGTACACACGTACAGTGCTGTAAAAAAGTCAGAGACCATTTATTGAATTTTCAGTCAAATTGGCCATTCAATATAAACTGCCCATTTTTCAGTGTCAGGGAATAAATCAGAAAGTATATTTAACTGAAAATTACCCAGAAGATTTAAAAGCTAAATAAAATCTCTTTCTTAGTGTGTCCATTTGTTGCCTTTATTACAGCTTCCATTCTTTTCTGATTCCCATTTCCATTTTTCCTCTTTAAAGCTTTTGAGTCTGTGTACAGGACTGTGAAAAAGTCAGTGACCACCCTTTCATTTATTTAATATCCTGTCAGAGTGACTATTATGTACAAATTGTTCATTTTTCAACATCAGTGGAAAAGCAGAAAACACATATTTAACAAAAAATTACACAAATTTAACACATTTTTCATTATTTACCTTTACCTTTATTACAGCTTCCATTCTTTTCAGGAGACTTGCTTTCAGTTTTTCAAAGAAATCTGCAGGGATATTTTCCTACACCTCCAAATTTCAGTCTTAGAAGTTGGTTGCATTTTCTGCTTCTCACAAAGTAATCAAAAACACATTCAATGATGTTGAGGTCTGGACTTTGAGGTGCAATTTTTCTGTTTCCTTTTTCTCAGTAACAGTTGACAGCTACACATCCTTTCAGACTCATAGTGTTGAGTTGTCTTCTCACAGTGGAAGGATGGACAGAAACTCCTGTGGATTTTTTCAGATCTAAAGCAAGAGTGGAACTTGAATTTCTCCTCTCTCTCAAAAATAAAAGCTTTAAGTGCTGTTTATCTGAGGTGATGGTTTTGCTGATCTACCAGGCCTGTATTCACAAAGTCTCTCACAGCAGGAGTGATCTTGGATCTAATCCTGTCAATAAAGTCATAGTAAATAAGACACACACTCCTACTCTGAGAGGATTTGTGAATATGAGCCCAAGTCTTAAACAGTTGTTAGGAGTCCCATTTTTTCTATATATTTTATTAATTTTTGGAACTCCTTTTTTGGAATCTCCTGTTTTCCTCCCTTCCTTATGCAAGTGGAATATCCTATATCTAATCTACTTAGAAATAGCTCCTGAAAATTGAATAACTTGTACTTAATGGCCATTTTGACTGGAAATTAAATAAAAGAACTTTAGTGTCTGACTTTTGTACAGTACTGTATGTTAGGTTCTTAGACCCAGATTAATCCTAAACCTAGACTAAAAGCAATTTTCAAGTATGACTCACCACTGGCACTACAATATAGTCCAAGACTGGGCTTAACCCATGTTCGGGAAATCAACCCTTTCACTATCTGTCTTTCTCGTTCTCTCTCCCTCACTCTCTGTCACTCACACGGACACAATTACAAAGGTGCCTTAATTGCAAAACCATACAGATTCTGCATGTTCTTTTGCCACTCTGGATTTGTAGTCTGGAAAAAATTCATTAAACATGGAAACTTTGTTGCTATGGAGAACCAAAACAAACTGTGAGTGTGGTGTGTCTGCTCAGCTTTGCCTCTGGCCAATCTCCCGTGCATTCGCACAAAAATACACACCGGTTTTCACCGTTAAACCCAAACACACACACACACAAACACACACACACACACAGAAAATAAATAAAAACAGTGATGGAGTACCTAAACCATCATGATATTGTATCTGCTTATGTGTAGGCTGGCACTGGTCGTTGTTAAGCAGTGGGGTTAAGGCATTTAAAGGCATTGATATGGGATTTGTAAGACTTGAGTGTGCTGTTTATTGTGTACTGTGTTTATTTGTGAGTGGATTGCGTGCATGGACTGGGTGCTTATGTCTGTGTGGTGGACGGAAAATCTCGGAGCAGCCGTCTGCACTGTGGGCTTTTCCTCTCTGTCTGGTTCCGCCTCTGCACTTTCCATTATCTGACCGACAGCTTCCCTCAGTGTTCCTTGGGCATTCACCAGAGCCGATGAAGCTGGCGAAGATCCAATCTGGACAAGCGTCCTGCATCTAGAGCTGGCCTTGGGATAGTGGATTTTAATACCTTTAATGGGGGGCCTGATTTCCTTTCAATGCAAATGGACATATTTGCCCTGCAGGTTAGGACTGAAGGTGCTGAACTTGTTTTCAGTAGCATTCTCTTTGTTCATGTGCAGTGCTAAATATCTGTTAGACAATTAAATGGAAGACAAGGGCAGGAAATGATCATTAGGACAGGATAAATTTCATTTTCTTTTTAGGCCAGTGGGCAATTCCTCTCAGGCTTTGTAGTTCTTCAGTTTTAACCACATAGTGGTGCTTTCATGGATGTTAACCACCTATTTCTAACAAAAAGCAAGGGAACCAGAATCAGAGATAGACACCAAACATGTCTTGGCTGATCAACTATGTTTGGGGCTATTGCAAAATTGTCTACTCACTTAGCTTGGGAGCTAACCTAGATCACAATGTTCAGATACTATTTAGGGCACTTTAGCTGTATATCCATTTAAAATGAGAAAATGCTGATGATGAGCTTGTGAAGACTTAAGTGGTTGATGTTAATGTTATATTAAGAGCTGAATTAACACCAGTTAACACCATCAAATCTTTGGGGGGAAATGTCTAGCCTGAAAGCAGAACTGCTCAGTGAACTTATCCTTAAGTCATCTTAGCTATTGCTTCATTTCATCAGTGTTCCACTTAAGACTTGAGCCAGAAAACATTCCAGCCACTTGCCAGTACTTACTCCTAAGCTAAACGATGGGCTCCAAGGTTCTACAGTGTTAAATCAAAGGAACATGACCTATTTCATTCAAGTGGTTGTTCACAAATCATATTTGGATGGTGCTGACAAAGTGTACGAGGTTGCATTAGATAAGGGTTATAGCTCAGTCCTTCAGGTGATTCAAGGACCGCTACTCTACATTTATCATGATACACCCTGTAATGTGAATTACATTCTGTAATCTTTGCCATAATGTGGTTTTAGACTGCAGCAATCTCCTCCATATGGAGCCTTTTAGCTGTGGCAACGTTTTTCTGATTGCCATCTCTGTAATTCGAGTTCCAAGTCTTATCTTTCCAGGGACCCATTGTCACAGTAGGACTGGCCTGGATGGGAAGACGGAATGTTAGATTTAAGACTCCATAGTGGCACCATAGTGGCATGAATTAAATAAATCTAATGTAGCTGAACTCAACCATATGCGTAGGACAAAACGTGATGATCTCATGTATGGGACTGCATTTGTTTTAAATTATTCTTCCTCTCTACCTATCACAGAATTATGGTTGTTGATGGTTCCTTGGTATTGCTGTCAACTGGGCTAACTCTGGAGATAGAGATTGCCATCAAACACACCACAGTGTATATATACACATTACTGTCCCGTGAAACTTCTGAGAGAAAGAAGCAGATTAGAACTGAAAATACAGCAAACTCTGGAGTCTAAGGCTAAGGCATTGAGTCAATTCCTCTTTTTTATCATGATACTGATATCTCCACACGCTTCCATGGTCTAGTTTTCTCCAAAGGGAAGGATTTTTGGGGTGTACAGATGTCACAGGTTGCTTTCTTTTAGCTTTTAGAAGGCCACCTCAGAACACAGGGCTCAAAAACTACTTTTATACTCTTCTGTGAGTCAGTGTGTGCAGAGCTTTGGTTTCATTGCTCATAAATGGCAGTAATATAAACAAAGTAATTAGCATATAAAAACATGCTTCTTCAGGTTACAGACCATTTGTGCCTGCATCTGGAACTGGTCTACTTGAGGGAGGTTACATACTTTCAACTTCTTCATTTGGCTTTAGATCAAAGAATTAGTGGCACCACTTTCATATTTTAAATACAGTCTACCTCATAAGGTTTATGAGGTTTATGAAGAGCCAGATCACTTAAAGACCCCATGCACATAAAAATGTGTTTTTTAAATGGTTAACTCCTAATGGATAGCTTAATAAGATGACATAAACTGATGTTTGTGTCAAATGTATATATATGTATACATATATATATATGTATAATAAATAATTTGGATTAAATTATTGCTGTGTCAGCTTCCATTCACAGTAAAGAATATTTCTTTCTTTCTATAAAGTTACAATTTTATTGATGTGAGGATTTGTTCTGACAGTGACACCATGTAACTTTGCAATGTACCAGTAATGAGATTAATGTAAAACTTACCAAGCTTTGGGGCTCTGAGTTAGTTTGGCTGGCGAAAGGCAATGAGGACAAGGGAACAAAGGAGTGGGGAGGACTTGCTATTGAAGTTGAGTGGAACCACTTCTTGGAGTGGAAAAGTGTTCTGTGGTCCGATGAATCAAAATTTGGAATCCTTTTTAGACATTATGGCTGCCACGTCCTCTGGGCTAAAGAGGAGAAGGACTATCTTGCGTGTTATCACAGTTCACAAGCCAGCATCTGTGATGGTATGGAGGTGCATTAGTGCACATCTGTGAAGACACCATTAATGCTGAATGATATATATATACAGGTTTTGGAGCAACATATGCTGCCATCCATACAACATCTTTTTCAGGGACTGCCTTGCTTATTTCAGCCAGACAATACCGAACCACACTCTAAATGTATTACAACAGCATGTCTCTGTAGTAAAAGAGTCCAGGTGCTAAGCTAGTCCGCCTGCAGTCCAGACCTCACCCATTGAAAACATTTTGCGCATTATCAAACAAAAAATACGACAAAGTAGACCCTGAACTGTTAAGCAGCAGAAATACTATATTAGGCGAGAACAGAAAAACATTTCAACTTTCAAAACTACAGCAATTGGTCTCCTCAGTTCCCAAACGCTTACAGTGTTTTTAAAAGAAGAGGTGATGCAGCACAGTGGTAAACATGCCCTGTCTCGACTTTTTTGAAACATGTTGCTGGCATCAAATTCAAAATTGGCATTTATTTTTCAAAAAAGCAATTAAATTTTTCGGTTTCAACATTTGATATGTTGTCTTTGTACTATTATCAGTTATATATAGGGTTGAAATGATTTACACTTAATTGCATTCTGTTTTTATTTACATTCTGCACATCCCAATGGGGTTGTAGAACATTTACGGATTATTATGAATTATTGCTCTTACTTATACCTTCTCGCCTAAAAAGAAATGTCCTGATTTCTATGTCTAGCAATGAATTGAAGAAACTGTGTAGCAACAAGTACAACCAAAATAGCAATTTAGAGCAAGATAGAGGCTTGGATATACTAACATCTGAAATAGATTAGAACAGCGAAAGTCGATTAAGAAACTAATAAACAAGCCCAGTCAGTAGAAATTAATTATTGTCTTTCAGCAGACAGCCAGTGCTGGTGGCAAGATATACCAAAGGGTAAAGGGGTTGGCTTGGATATAGGTCAGGGAGGGGGGGGGGTGCAGGGGGTAGGCTGGGAGGAGCAAAAATTAAGCCTTGGGGACAGGAAATGGGCTGGGGAAAAGGGGTCAGAATATGTTTGGCAGGACAACAGGAGCATGGGCCAGCTCAGAAGTTACAGGTCAAGCCACAAGGGACAGATCAAACATGTGGGAGCAGATAGAGGATTGTACAGTGGGGGTTGTACAGCCATGATGTGGAGGCCAGGGTTGAAAGGGTTGAGGCGACTGTAATAAAGAACTTTGAGTTTAATATGTGGACGAGCCAAGTCACAAACTTGAAAGTCACCAGGTAAGGGGCAACCTGCTGGAGCAACAAGGTCTAAGACTTCATAAAAGCCAAACCAACGCAGGGCAAGGTTATTGTGTTGGGCTGGGTCATCCACCAAAACCAAGTTATCAGGTGTATAGGGGCAGTAGTAGGGATGGCACTCACAGTACTTTTGCTGGTGTTTCTGGGATTCTTTCCTGAAAGCCTTAGCTGATACATGGGGTTTCCTAGGCTGTGTGCGCAGAGAAGCAGCAAAAGCAGCTGGAGTGGCAGCTGTACCTGATGAAGCAGAATCAGGGGTGCTGAGTAGAGTATCCACTGGCACACAGGCTTCCCACATGTAAACTAAGTAGAAAGAAGTAAAGCTTGTACTGGCATGGACTGTGGTGTCCTAAACCTTGGTGACTTGAGGGAGATGATCATCCCACTCTTGGCATAAGACAAATATATTTTTGGCCAGTTCCCCTTAAGTGTACAATTGTAGTGCTCCACTGTGGCATCATGTTGAGCATGGCAGGGCAATGTGTGAAGTTTATGAAGTGACATCAGACTACAATGGTGTTGATGACGTCTGAGTCAAATTGCCATCCCTGATTGGAGTGTAGGACTTCAGCTACACCATGCTGAGGAATGTATTGTTCAAAGATGCAGCACACCACTGAAACAGCTCTTTCAGTCTGCAGTGAATAGAAGTTGACAAATTTCATATACAGATCCATCAGAACCAATGTGTAAGGGTTGCCTTTGGTTGACAGTTTAAGCTCTGTGATAGCAGACAATTTGGAAGGGCCAGCAAGGTGAAATCAGGGCTAGTGGGGCATGGGGACAAGGCACTGGGGAACGCCGAGACTGACACGCAGTGCAGGGTCCTGTCCAGTGTTTAAGCCAAGCCACAATGTCCTGCAGCAGGGTGCCCATGTAAGAAACACAACACCTAAGGCACTGTAGGAATCAGTCACATAGTCTGAGTCTGCAGCTAGATTCTAGATTTCTTCACTTGCAGGCCTCAACGTGTTGGGATGGGTGACCACACTTCTCCCACCCTCACTCTCAGCACAGGCTGTCCACAAGGCTGTGTCTAATCACCCATGCTGTACACCCTGTACACCCACAACTGCATTGCCAAACATGACTCCAACACATCAAGTTCGCTGATGACATAAAAGTGGTGAAAACTCTTACCAGTCTGGTATGGCAGCCCCACTGCTGCCGAACAGAAGGCCCTGCTAAAGCGTGGTGAAAACTGTGCAGTCAATCACTATCTTCCCACCCCTGTAGGACATTCACAATAAAAAATGTCTGAGGAAAGTCAACAGAATTACCACAGACCCCACACGCCCCAGCCACTTCCTGTTCCACACACTGCCAGCTGGGAAGTATTTCAGAACATTCAGGCCAGAATGACCTGGTCTGAAGAACAGTTTCTCTCATTAAGCTGTTAAACTGGTCACACCCACAGCAATCACCAGATCATAAATACAAACAGTACTATATGCACACTGGACTTTAATCTAATTCTGTGTTCTCTCCATGTTACTGCTGACTGACGTCCTGTATACTTGGACTGAACACTTGAACAAACATTCATAACATTGTCTACTGGACACTTAAGTATGATTTACACACTTGACCTATTTCTGAGAATGCTGCACATTTTGCACCTTGTTGCACTGTCTATGCACCACTACAAATCTGTGTCTCTAGTTTATTCTGTATTTATTGTCTATTTATTGTTTCTGTACTTATTGTGTACATACATTGTCTGTTATCCCACTAGTACATGTGCACTCAGGTCCTCGTCTTCATGTTTATTCACCAGAGAAGTAGCATGAATGTATTTCGTTATACTGTACCCCATATATGTATAAAGACAGTAAAGTTTGATTGAATAATTGAATTGAACCAGTAGTCGAGGGACAACCACCTGCTGGAGGGAACTATGTGAAGAAGGGTGCCATACGTGCCTATATATAGAGGCCACCACATACCTTGAGGCAGGTAACTGGGAACACAGCTTGTGAAGGAATGGGGATGCTGTCCTGAGTTTCCAAAGAGGTGAGTGTTGACCACATTGTAATCAGTCAAACACCAGTGCAATATTAGAGTCATTCTTTTGTTGTGCTGGCAGGTGCCAATCTGTCTGAATGTGAACTAGGTTTGCAGATGTGCCACATGAGCTGTTCCCCCTGAGTGGCCATCCAGGCCCTGGGACTATACCTGTCTTGGATGATCAGTAGTTCTCAAAGTTGCAGCAAGACATGGCATCTGTGTTGAGTTGTTTAGGGCCATCACGGTGCACTACGGTCCAGTTGTGCAGGTCTAGTGCAACAGCCCAATGTGTGCGTTGGCCTTTGGGATCCTGATCCAGTGGCCCACCCATGGCTTGTGGCCTGTGATGATGATAAATGGATGAAAGCCCAAGTAAGGATAAAAATGATGAACTGACCAGACAGTGGCATATAGTTCAATCAAATACTGACCACTTCCTTTGCAAAACTGAGAGGGTATGACTGGCATATGCAATGATGTGTTCCTACCTGCTACCTGTTGAGACAGTACACTCCTGATGGCATGAAGGGAGACATCATTATACAGCAGGAAAGGAGCCAACAGATGGGGGAAGGTCAAAACAGGTGGTGAGGTCAAGGCATATTTCATCGTCTGGTCGGGATCATTGGCATCTGGAGACCATTGAAAGGGCACTCTTTTATGAGTAAGGTGATTGAAAGGTTCAGCAATGTGAGAGAAATGGCTAATAAATTGCCTACAATAGGAAAAGAGACCTCAGAAGTTTCTCACTTCTGAGGCTAAAGGAAGGGGAAGGAGAATGACTAGATTCCCTCTCATGGGGATAACTGGAAGCAGAGGAATTATCCCAGCAGTCCAAGCACTGATGATGTGTGTCATAATGAGAGCATGACAAGATTGTCGACGTGGGGCCGAGCTGTCATCATAGAAAGAGTAATAGTGATCAGCAGAATGGACAGTCCTATCAGACGATGGAGATCATACTGACCTGCCACTTTCAGTGCAGCCTCTAAGGTAGCCACCCCATGCTCATGAATTTGAGACTGAAGTGGCAGTTGAAACATCAGGAGTGACTTCAAAATGTTGAATCCATGATCTAAATGGCTCTATTCTGAAATGGAACTTGTGAGTGTGTTGTGTCAGCAGAGCCTGCCATATGCAACGACAAAGAAGGAGCAGCCTGTCGTTCTTCGTCCACATTTTCAGTGTTTAAAACAAACAAAATACAAGCATCCATAGCTCTACAGTCCAAATGTCCACCAACGTTGCAGTTAGCGTGTGTCACCGCTGCCACCAGTGTAAAGCTTGTCGTTGTTTTGCTATGGTCTTACTGAGACTCAGGGCAGTGGGTTAGTTTGAATGGAAGGAAAGGAAGCAAAGATGATGTTACAAAGAATGGGAGGACTCAGTATTACAGTTCAGTGGAATCACTTGTAAATAAAGAAAACACAATTGCTTTGGCTACACGTTGCTGCAGGCTGGGCCTGAACCATAACACTGCTGCACCTCTCTCTCTCCCTCTCATTCTATGACTCACTCAGTCCACCTCTTTCACATACGTCTCAGGGATATCTTTCTTGATTTAACAGCAGTCTTAGTAACTAGAACATTCACAGATTATCACAACGATTATTATTGCTCTTAAAGTAACATGGGCTGAACAGACATAAGCTACTGCTGCTGTAATTGCTGTAAGGTGTGAATATCAAAAGTGTAAGGTGTGAATATGAAAGACAAAATATTTGACATTTTGCAGTGATACCATGTAAAAATCCAGTTCCTCTAATGTGCCAAAATTTGTTAACATGTGTAACTTCTAAAACATCTTAAAAACAGCATTTACAGATCTGTGCACATGTGCATGTCATAATGTAAAGTTGACAAACACAGCTATGAAGGGAAATTAGTAAGAAGCTTCTAAACAGAACAGTGTTTTCCATGAAAATGTGCTCTGGCATTGAAAATGTTGTTCACTTGGTGTTGCTTTATTTAATAGTTCTATGAACACACTTCTAGGGATTCCATGAATAGGAGTGTCCATTCTGATCCAGTGTTTATATATCAAAACCATATGCTCTTACACAACCTTAGAGGGAAACCCTGGTGGCACTGTCATAAACATTATCTTATTTCATTACTGATACTACAGGGTTTACTTTCAAATATACACTGATTCTTGTGTCCTAGCAGCAACAAGCATTTAGTTTAAAGTGCTCACCCTGGGGGACAACTTTCCTGCACCCTCTTTTGCAAGATGTGTCCATCATCTACACATGTACAGTAGTGATAGGTAAGGGATCGGAACAATTTAGCAGGTCAGAATGCATGCACACTAAATTAGGTAACAGAGCATTCTCTCTTATAAGAACACTGTATGGCAAAAAGTATGTGGGCACTTCAGCATCACACCTATGTGAGCTTGCTGGACATCCTATTCCAAAGTCATGGGTATTAATATAGAGTTGCCCAGCCCATTTTTGGCTATAACAGCATCCACTCTTCTGAGAAGGCTTTCCACAGGATTTTGGATTGTGTCTGTGGTAATTTGTGCCCATCCAGTCAAAACAGCATTTGTGAAGTCAGGCACTGATGTTGGATGAGATGACTTTGCTCGCAATCAACACCCCAGTTCATCCCAAAGGTATTCAGTGGGGTTGAGGTCAGGGCTCTGTGCAGGCTACTGGAGTTTCTCTGTACCAAACTTGTCAAAATGCATCTTTATGATCCTTGATTTGTGGACAGGGGCACAGTCATGCTGGAATAAAAAGGGGCATTCCTTATACTGTTGTCATAAATGTGGAAGCATAAAATTGTCTAAAATGTCTTTGTATGCTGCAGCATTAACATTACCCTGCTCTGGAAGTCCAGACCCTGAAAAATAGCCCCAGATGATTATCCTTCCTCCACCAAACTTTGGTTTTGCCATTATGCATTCAAGTAGGTAGCATCTTCCTGGTATCAGCCAAACCCAGATTCATCCATCTGGCAGCGAGATAGTGAAGTGTAATTCATCCTTCTAGTGAACACATTCCCAGTGCTCCAGAGTCCAGTGGTGGCATGCTTTACATTATTTCAGCTTGGCATAGGGCATAGTGATCTTAGGCTTGTGTGCAACAGCTCCGTTATGGAAAAACAGCTCATGAGGCTCCTGACACACGTTTTTGTACTGATGCTCCTTCAGTTTGTAACTCTGTAATGAGTGTTGCAAGAGAGGATAGGCGATTTTTACATGCTATGCATTTCAGGACTTTGCAGCCCCACTGTTACGACCCCACGTTTTGTCTAGGGTGCGTGGGATCTGGAACATGTGGCATTAAAATACTGAACTGGTGAGAATTGATTAGAAGCGTGAGGAACAGACCAATATAGAGCTTTTGAAGCCATTTTTATTAAAACAAACCTCAATAAAACCAGAGTGCTGTGATACCTAGTACCACACTGGAAGAATCAAACTGGACAGCACCAAAGAAAAGAACATATCAAAACCGAACCACGCTTGCCTACTCTGAAACAAAAAGTATTTAGTTAATCTAATAAAAAGGAAACCAAAGCTAACTACTCTAAACTTCCCTAGCCAGTAACCAAAAGTATATGTGGCAGTGCCCACCCTCTGATCTAGGCAACTAGACAGAGTAGACATCTACATGGTGCAAATGTATAGGCGCGCCCCTCTTACCTGTTTGAAACCCCAGGTGGTACAAACAATCTCTTGTAAAACAAAGTTAAAAGTGTGCAGGTAAAATACCACAGCTAAAGTACTTCGTCTAACATAAAAGACCATCTTACAAACTAAGTTAAAAGAAGCACTGGTAAAACACGTAAAACAAAGCACACTCCCAACACAAGAGATTAAAAAAGACAAACTAAAACAGCACATGTGACCAGTCCTCTCTCTCTCTTCAGCCATCTTGAAGGCCTCTTTTAAAACATAGCCTCCTCCCCCAACTGCACCACCCAGGCCTCTGATTGGTTCTCACATGGCTGGTTCCAGAGCAGGTACCTCTGTGAAGAGACCAAGAGAGAGAGAGACACACACAAACACAAAAAAAAAACAAAATACGTGCTTACACATAAGGAAAAGAGACAGGCAAAAGAGCAGGAGAAGAGCAACAGAGAGGGGAGAAAAAACAAACACACACGTGCACAGGCACTGACACCTAACACCCACTCTGTGAGTTTTTGTGGTCTACTGCTTTATGGTTGAGTTGTTGTTGCTCCTGGACCCTCCTATTTTGCAATAAAAGCACCTAAAGTTGACAGGCAGATCTAGCATGGCAAAAATTTCACAAACTGACTTGTGCCAGAGGTGCCATCCTATGACAGTGCCACATTTAAAGCCACTGAGCTTTTGGGTAAGACCCATTCTACTGCCAATGTTTGTCTATGAAGACTTTATGGCTATGTGCTGGATTTTTATAAAACTGTTAGTAATGAGTGTAGCTGAAACACCTGAACTCAATAATTAGGAGGGGCACTATTCACACACTTTTGACCATATAGTGTAGTATATAACGATCAGGTGTTTGATGTAGACACATGTCCAGTATATAAAGATATGCTCACTTTTGCATAAATCTGGTTTAGCAGTTCACTGTCTGGACACTAGTGTGCAAGAGAAGGTAGCATCCCTTTACACCTCAATGTTCTGTCTGTTAGCTGCTTATTTGAGGGAGGCCAGATAAAAGCAAAGTGTGAGAATCTTCTATAAGTCTATGCCACAATAATTTGGGACAGTATGCTACAAACTAAACAGCATATCAGTCCATATTTAATGTGTGAAGGGGCTTTTCTTAAACTCATATTCACTTTAAAAAGTGTAAAATATGAAAATCTAGCAAACAATATGTATAACAATCAAAAGTGATTTGAATGAAGTGGCCTCTTTCTGCAGGCCCTTTTGCAGACCATTCTGCTTACAGAATGGAAATTCACTCTGATATTTTCAGATTAATAAGAACACTGTTGGCTCTGTGGGTGTGAAATATGAGCAATTAGGTGTGAGATCTGCCTGTTGTGAAACTGCAGCATTCTTGATATCTTATATCTTTCATAGTTCAAATGAGGGACCCCAAAACAGGCAGAAATGGCTACTGTGAAAAGGGGTTGAAACATAATTTTGAATTCACTCCTTTTGAATTCACATACCTTTTGCTCTGCTGTTTCCACACTAAGCTCAGTCTGCAGTGTCCTACAGAGTGACTCCCTTTGTTTACACAGTAATGGCTGTTTACTGAGTTATTTTCACATGCTGTCGACCCTCTTATTTTGGCAGCAGCAGCGAGTGGGTACAAAACTAGTTCAGAAGAGCAGGGACTGTGGGGATATACTATATGCAAATTAGAGAACATGATTTATGAACTGAAACATGTTGTTTCAGACTAAAGACGACATGATGGATGATGCTATAAACACGTTGCCCGGATGCTGCCCTGTAGTCCGTATGGCTACAGTGATCCAGCCATAAGATTAAGATAAATATTTACAATACCAGCATGCTGGGTTATGCTGGGTTGCAAAAGTCTTGCTTCCAATGGTAGCGGGGTCACCTGAGAGTGGCCCAGGGATTGTGAGGGTCTGACGTGACTGATACGGCCGGCACACTGCACAGAAGTGTAAAACTGTATCCACTTATACTGTTTGTGTCTGTGCTGTTATCCGGTGTTGACCAGAGGAGGATGGGTTCCCCTTTTGAGTCTGGTTCCTCTCAAGGTTTCTTCCTCCTGTTGAGGGAGTTTTTCCTTGCTACTGTTGCCAAGGCTTACTCACTGGGGGTGTGGACCTGGATTCTCTGTAAAGCTGCTTTTTGACAACATCTGTTGTAAAAGGTGCTATATAAATAAATTTGACTTGACTTGTGTTATGATTCTGGAAAGTCAAACATAAGGTTTAATTGATGGTCAATCAAACAATCTAACTAAGCTATTCATGCTCCACCCACATATGCATTCTTTTGAGCAACTGTTGTGAGATAGGAAGCTTTACAGATTATTGGCAAAATTCCATGTAACCTAATGGGACATTGACTGTTTTACTTTGCATGCAGGTTAAAAGTCACCCTGTTAAAATAGATTGTATTCATCATCTAGCTAGGATTAGCATGGTGGCAAATTCCATGTCATTATCGATTCTAACCTGCCTAGTTTGAACTCCTAGAACTTAAGAATAACTCATCCTGCTTGCATTGATATGCATGTATTTAGTGAATTATAATAAGCCTGGCAATTGAAGGGGTTAAAATGGAATCTCAACATTAAGTAGAAGAAACTGTAGTTGTCTGATGTGAGTTTTTCAAAGACTTTGATTTTAAAAAATGTGCTATTTTCCTTTAGGTTAAATGAGATATTTGCTAACAATCTGTATGACTTGCGCAACCAAAGTTGTCATTAAAGTACACTTTAAGTGGCCATTGATAGGTCAACTGATTTTCTTAAAGAATCAACCAGGTACACAATTATGAAGTCCACAGCCACTTGGCAACAAAAAGGCTCTGCATGTGTTCTATGTAAGTCATGGATTAGTCCATCAGGAAGGCCTGAGTCAGCCCCAAACCCACCCAGTACCTCATAATAAACACTTACGCATCTGAGCAAACAGTGTAGAGCCGATGAAAGGTGAATGCATGAGGAGAGGGTGGGATCGGTGCTAAATCCTGTTATTTTTGGAAAAGCTCGTTGATATATGATCTCTAGAGTGTTTGGAATACTTGTTTGAATTTGAGCTGCTTATGCTGTATAAGGGATCTTGATCTATATCATGATGGTGCTTTTTTATCATTCCATTACAGATCCCATATAATGGCAAACAAGAACAGAGATCAAGAACTGGAAATGACCTCATGCAAGTCCATTGGTTTCTCTGATGTTGTTTTTTCACTGTCATGGCAATAAGCTCTGTTCACTGTGGTTCTAGAGACTTTCTAAGAAATGTTCTGAGATTGGAAAGGAACATGTTTTTTTTGGAAAGATAGCAACTTGTTGCCTTATGATTACACATTAGAAGCCTTCAACTACTTTTAATCTGTATCTTAAAGAATCTTGTCAAACTATAGTACTGTACCAAAATCAGAGGCCATCCTTCATTTATTTAATTTCCGGTTTAAATGGCCATTAGGTACAGGTTATCCATTTTCAGGGGATATCTCTGAGGAGGTTATATAAAAGATAATCCACTTATAACAAAGAGGAAAGTCACAGGAAATAAGTAAAAATACAGGAGTTCCCAAAATGAAAGTTATAAAGTTAAAATCATTTAAAAAATGTAGAGAAAATGGGACTCCTAACAACAGTACAAGAGCTACAAAACTGTCACCATAAGATAAACGGTTCTTAAAGTGTTCATATTTGAGAGAGAGGAGAAAATCAAGCTCCACTCTTGCCTCAGATCTAAAAAAAAAAAACAGGTGTTTCTGTCCATCCTTCCACTATGAGAGGACAATTCAATGCTGTGAGTCTGTAAAGATGTGTAGCTGTCAAGAAGCTTTAACTGACAAAAAAAGAAGTACATTTGCAAATCAAACCAAGAAGCTGCTGGTATTCTCAGGACAATGGGCTGACCACCTCAGGGTCCAGACCTAACCAATATTGAAAGTCTTTGGTATTACTTGGTTTGTGAGAAGTAGACAATGCATTCAACTTCTAAGACTGAATTTGTGGAAAGATATTTCTGCAGATTTCTTTGAAAAACTGAAAATGTCTGGAAGCTGTAATAAAGGCAAGAGTGGATGCACTAAATACTATTATATTTAACATTATATGTAGTGCTCTGTGTAATATTTAGCCACTGTTTCTGTTTTTTGACTCTGAAAAAATGAATGAACTTGTACCTAATGGCTGTTTTGCTGTAAATTAAATAAATGAAGGGTGGTCTCTGACTTGTGTGGAAAGAACACAGAGAGATGATACTGTAGGCTATCTGTTGTTGTGTGAGACTAGTGCGTCCACATATGGAACTTAGACTCATTGAACAGCAGTGACGTTGCTCAGGGAGCTAAAGGAGAGTTGTTTTTTTTAGAGGTCCATCCTACCTAAAAGCAGAGTTCTTTATGCTGTAACATGAAGCCAACAGAGAGAGAGAGAGAGAGAGAGAGAGAGAGAGAGAGGGAGGGAGACAGAAGGAAAACAAAAGAAAGGAAGACAGAATAAAGAAGGAATGAAGAAGAAAGGATGAAAGAGAAAGAATGAGAGTGCTGAGTTAAAGGGAAGACAGAGTAGAGAGACTGTGTTTGTGGGGGAGAGAGGGAGGGAGAGGGAGAGATGTAAAGAGAGAGAGAGAGAGAGAGAGAGCGCGTGTGTAAGAGGGAGGGAAAGAAAGAGAGAGGGAGAGAGAGAAGGGTGATGTCAAACCAGCTGAGCTCAGAAAGTAAACAGCGCTCCAGAGAGCAGCATGCCTTCAGCGGCGCGGCTGCAGTGGCAGAGCCAGCGGCCAGGCGGCACGCTTCCTCCCAACTCCCCGCTGTTCATCAGCCTCCTCATCCTCCTGCTGCCCCCAGGCACAGCCTGGCCATACGGTAAGAGTCCGAATCACTTTGTCTTTCTCTGAGTCTCTCTTTTAAAGAGGCTCTCTGTCTCAGCCTTTTGTTCTCTCAAAGCCAGCATCAGCAGTCCTTCACTGGCTTTATCTCTTTCACTCTGTCTCGCTTCCTGTCCCTGCTCTTCTTTCACTTTCTTTCTTTTGTCTTTCTTTCTTTCTTTCTTTCTTTCTTTCACTCTCAACTTAAGATGAAGCCGGTGTTGTTGTTCTACACTGTTTTCAGACTTGACCTGACAAAGAACATTGCTTATGTTCTTCTAAACTGTTAACTTGTTTTACTTCATTTTGCTCAAAGTATCTATCTGACTTGAATAAAACCAGCTATGCTGTTTATTACCATGTAATAGAGAAGAAGCGTGCTGCTGTGGATGGACTGTTTTGCTGTTGAGGCTCTCTTTGTTTTGAGCTTCAGCGTGCTTCTCTCTGCCGTTGATGAGGAGGAGCTTTAGAGATTTTTGGCCGTTTGTGGCAGCTTCACTTCGTCCCTCTTAGTCATACTTTGACAGTTGGGGCACATTAAACAGCACATGGAAAACATTTATGCGAATCTGTTTCATGACATTCCTGACAAAACTGACCACTGCATCATGAGATGTTCTCCGGAAGTGTTTGGCAACTCTCCATGACAGTGTTTGAAAGGAAGCACCTCTCTGTTGACTCATGTTGGCCCTTACAAGGAATTTGTGTTCTGTTGTGAGTTCCACAAATACAACAGAAACACTGGAAACATGCATAGACATGCTATTATTTGGATAATTAAGGTATCCGATGCAAAAATGTGAAGCATTTCCCCTCCGTGCAGATACCTCTTGTGGTAAAAAAAAAAAAAAGATGCTGAATCTGAATCCTGATTAGATTTGGATGTATTACAAAATCCTGCCTTCAGGGACATTTGTAGAAATCACAGTGTGGGTTAGATTCATGGAACGTCTCTAAGCAATTACATGGGTAAAACAGAAACAATTATCATCTCAGTGCTTGTGTAATTGTTCTCAGGGATGGATGATAAACTTGTTGCGGTAACACGGTCAAGGTTAAGAACCTTAGCTGAGGCTGCATGTAGGGAAGGGGTTTCTGCAGATAAACAGAGGACTGAGGCAGTCAGCACAGAGAGTTGATTCAACAGAACTTCTTCATCAGAATCACAAGGTGATAAGCACATCTGCCATGCTTGCTGTTGAAATTAACTGATCTGAGAGCAGCTCTATGGTTTCTCCTATAATGGCTTAGGTTCGGATGTTTTGAAGAGCAGTTGGTCTTAGGCCGCTCTCAGAGGAGAACTTCTACCAGGAGTCCAGCAAGCTGTCAAAACATTCTTTTCTGTTGATTTCAGGGATCTCCCCACGCCACAGTCTCCGTGGACATCCATCTAGTTTCCGAGATTCCACTAAATGTCTAGGCGGTGCTGCATAATTCATTTTATTTGCGTTGGATCCCCAAGGAGTGAGCACTGCCAATGGGTGGTGAACAGTGGGGCCAAGGTCAAGTGAGGAGAAACTTTTCATTTGGAAAGAGTGAAAAATGTCACATTTGGGAAAGTCATATTAGTTCATCTGAAAGTTATGGGTTGCCTCACATGCTAATGTGTATGAGACCTGGCGATGGACACATTTCAGGTTGCTGTTTGACCTACATTCAGAGCACCCTCGGCCAAGCAGAGTGAACAAAAGTTGATATCAGGCTGACAAAGATATCAAATCATCTCGAGGTTTGCTTCAGGAATGGAGGTGGTGTTATATTTAGAGCTTTGTGGGGGTTGTCCAGAGAGATCCAAGTTTGGATGTACACACGGCATGCGTGTGTGTGTGTATGTGTGAGTGTTTGTGTGCGTGCCGTGGCCAAGGCAATGCCCACAGAAACCCAGAGGAGTTTCCTGTTCCATGACTGCTAAATCGCTCAGGCCTCTCAAAGAGCAGACAGCTGCAGCAGAGAGAAGAGAGAAGCGCAGCAGAGCCAGCTTTTTTCAGCACAGTCTGCATCACAGCGAGCGCACTTTGCTGGCCCGGGCAAGACAATGTGCCAAGGTTTCTTCCTTAGTGCACTTTTCACTGTTCAATAGACTTATTCCTTTGCTCTTATTATTGAGGTCACAAGACTTCAGACCAGGCACTGCTTTGCTGCTATATGCCAATTTGTCCCAATCTAATCTTTTAATATTGAGCATCTGCCTAAATCTATTCCCATTACGATATTTGTATTTTCACAGAAAACACACAGAAACATGTAAATTATATTAAATGTGTGTAAAATCTACCTCACAGATAATTATCATATGAAATAGTTGCAAATACTTTTCCTGATCCCTGAGTTTTGAAATAAGCTTCTGGCATAAAACATATCTTTAAAAAGCGATTCATGGTGGAGAGGTACATGCACAGCATTGTAAGACAAAATAGTCCCAGAAGAAATCTTTTTTTACTGATTTACATCTTTATACTTTACTTATACAGAAATACACCCTTGTGTGTTCCAAAATTAAAGGAAGCTCCTGCACAAATTATTACGAACAAATTTAGTTTTATGTTTTAAGCCATTTAGCTCCATTTACCCCCATTCATTGACGATTCGCTCATGGACACCCTCTAGCGTATTTCAGTCATGTTTTTAATATAACGAGGGAAATAAGAAGTGGCCAGGCTCCCCTTAAACAGGCTCTCAGGCTACTTTCATATTTCAAGTTATTCTAACATTCTCAGAGTACTAGGCTTGACAGTGCTGTTATTCTTATCACTTAATGTGCAACAGCTGCCAGCTATTTTCCTGTGTATTAGTTAAAGGTGGCTAGCTTAATCACAGTCAAAACAGGTATTACAAATTACTTTAAAAAGAAAGGACATATATTTGATCAGGTTTAACATAGCTGATCTATTAAAAAAATGCCTTCAGTAGAGATCTTTCAGATGAGACTGGGACATTCCCAGACAAAAACACAACATAAAAAGCACCACATGGAAAAATCCAGCACTACTGAACTAAGACAAAGATACGGCAAAGGGGTCATTTTCGTGTCACTTGTGAGAAAGCAATGTTTTTTCATATTAAATTTATACCAGATAAGCTGAGTCGCATGTCTGTTTTTAATTTTTAGATGTAGAGAACTACACAGACCTAGCTTGTAAGTCACTCGCTTCGTTCTCATTTATCAGGCTTAAGAGTCTCCTCTTAGCACTAAAACAGGTTTTGGTGCATCACATCATGACACTGTGAGTCCTTGTTTGACATCATTTAAATATGCCAGCTGCCCTTTATATTGTGTGACAATTTCATGAAGATGAAACCAATAGAAATGGTTCACAATTACCTGGAATAAAATGACAATACCTGGAATAAAGTGATCATTTTTCTTTACCTGTAAAGTTACTATTTTGGAGTTGCAAGGTTTTGTCCCAGTGATAATACACTATATGGACAAAAGTATTGGGACACCTACATATTACACCCACAGGAGCTTTTATGACATCCCATTCTAAATCCACAGGCATTAATATGGAATTGGTCCCCCCTTTGCAGCTGTAACAACTTCCCCTCTTCTGGGACACTGATGTTGGATGGGAGGTCCTAGCTTGCAATCTCTGTTCTAATTTATCCCAAAGGTGTTTGATGGGGTTGGGGTCAGGGCGCTGCGCGGGCCAGTCAAGTTCTTCCAGACCAAACTCACCCAGCCATACATTTATGGACCTTGCTTTGTGCACTGGGGCTCAGTCATACTGGAGCAGAAAAGTGCCTTCCCCAAACTGTTCCCACCGTATTGGAAGCATACAATTGTCTTGATATGCTAAAGCATTAAGATTTCTGTCCACTGGAACTAAGAGGTCTAGGCCAACCCCTGAAAAACATCCCCATAGCATTATCCCTCCCCCACCAAACTTTACACTTGGCATAATGCAGTCAGTCAGGTACATTCTCCTGGCTTTCACCACACCCAGACTCATCCATCAGACTGCCAGACAGAGAAGTGTGATTCATCACTCCACAGAATTCATTTCCACTGCTCCAGAGTCCAGTGGTGGTGTGCTTTACACCACTCAACCTACCTGCCTACAGCTGCAACTTTGTACAACATCAGTGAAGCATCAATGCCAAAGGGAGCTCATCATCTATGACATACTGTAAGCACCAGTGTAGTATGCACATTATTAAAATTAGGTCCACTTATAGTCTGAACCACACATCAACATTCCAGCACCATCTGCCTTTGTGCGCTTGTCTTCTTGGCAAGTGTAACGATCCTCAGCTGTAGTTTCTTTCTTAGTTTTGGGAGGAAGGCAGACTCATCCTGGATAAGCTTTAGTGGCCAGCGACAAGAGAGACAAAAGAAAATTAGACTAGAGTAGACTGGGGAGATGAAGACGAGCAGCTGTGCTGACTGGATGGTTTGGGTGTTATGTCAGAGTTCTGTTAAACAAAGGCATTTGTTCACAGGGTCATGCACAGCAGTGTGTTTGGATTCACAGATGTGAATCTGCACCAGACTCAACTGAACAATGACGTTACACCGATGACAAAGAAGTTGACTTCTGACCAAGCCACTGGAACTCATGGAGAGATGGAGAAAATATGTTGATGATACCTGCAGATGTTAGTACTGGTCTAAGTGTATCAATCCCAAATGAAACAATAAACTATGAAAAGATGGACTCTCATAATAAAGTGAACATTGCAGTTTGTAATGCATTATTATGCTGCAAATGGGAGATACTTTCTTTTTTAGATTAGTGATGAGTAAGCAAGTTCAAACTCCTGGGAGCCTGGAGTCACCAGACACAGATGTCGAAGTTCAATGTTTATAGCCTCCAGTGTGGTTAAAGGTTATATGGTTTAGCTGAGGTCACAGATGACTAGCAACTCTTGGAGAAAGCTTGAGGAGTTTTCCCAGGGCTTTGTTCCCAGGGATGATGTCAGAATCTGGATCCACTTCAAAGCTGAGTCACCACCACAAACCTGCAGGGTCTAACTGATAAAACCTGCTTTTGATGGCAGTAGGGGCCTTGGCATAGACACAGAACAGAAGTGTTGGAAGAAACTGCCCGTTGTCCTGGAGCTCAGTTCACTGAGGACAGGAAACACTTAGGCTGTTTCTCTGACATCGGTTACAGTTAGGACATGGGTTGGAAACGGTGCTGCTAGGCCAACACATGAGGAGAGCTTTGGCATGTGGCGTGGAAGGGTGGGTGGGGGGGCCCTCCCTGGTCAGATGAATTCAACAGCTATTTTTGCTCCCCCGTGCTTCTTCAGATGCGTGTCACAGCAAAACACTGTGCACATCTGTGATGGAAAAAGCAGATACCCATTACATAACTCAAGAAAGGAAAAAAAGTCTGCACTGCTGCACTGGGATCCAAATCTGGAAAAAGAGCTCAATTTTTAATACACTGATGCTGTCCAGAAATATTTGTGTTTTGATGGTGTAGTGCCAGGAAATCCTTTGTGCGTGGCTAGTAAACTGAGAGAGAGAGAGAGAGAGAGAGAGAGAGAGATTGCACAAATATAGCCATTTTATTTACTATTCCAAATGACTAGTGTACTGCACGTCTTTTGAGTTTTTATATGTAATACTGATAAGGATAAAATGTGGTAAATCTGGAAAAATGTTTCTTTGGGGACTTTTTGCCTTAAAACGCCCTGCATGTACCTATGTGCCATGAACTGACTAAAAAACATGTTTTAGGCCAAAAGCTTCTCAGGCATCAGGCAGTGTATTCATAAACATTTCATTTAATAACTTTAAGTGAGACAGTTTTTAGAGGCTTTAAATGCTTCAGATGTCTGGTTCATTGCCCCAGTTAATAAGTCTGACTCTTTTCTTAGAACAGAGCATTTCCCATCAAACCACTTCAAATAACTGTATTTATGAATGTGTGAATTACGGTCAGGACTGTTTAGCTAACATTTCTTTTCCAAAGTATTTTTAAAAGTCTTTTCTCATCAACACTTTTCCCATTAGGCTGTCAGGTAACACTTCCAAAACCCAGAAAACCCTAATATGAAGATAATTATGAGGAAAATGGACACACAAAAAGTGCAAATACATACATACCCTTCTGTCTACGTCTAACGCTGGGATTCAGAAGCTCCTCTTGGCTTGTAAAATCTGGCAGCAGATTTCAACTCTGCAATCTTTATGCATTTTGCAGGTGTTGTGTGGATGCCTGGGTGAAGGGGTGTGTGCTGCCGTGTGTAACGACTCCATTGGAGGATTTCTTCCTCACACAGATCTGAACCTTAACCCAACAGAGCCCAAACCACAAATCTGGTCTTAGATGATTATGTGTAGGGCTGTGGAGTGACAGGCACGCGTTTGAGAGGGGGGGCATGTGCAGAGGGTCCCAGCAGTTCAACAATAAACAGTCATTATGTTAGAATGCTCTACTTACAGATAAAGCAGAGTTGCCTTCAGGAGTTTTAGACCACAAAATGAAGTGGCTCTAAATTAATGACAAATCTTGCACACATTCTTCTGCATGTCTTTTAAACCCGAGCTCTCAGAATGTACATTGTAAGACCTTAATGATGCACAGACATAAATCAAAGTGATTTGGTTAAGTGTTTATGCAGCTATTCAACACAACACTTTCCATGCTCCTATACTTGAGAGAGTCTTTTAATGACATGCACACCATCATAACAGATTATCTCAGTACTATCTGTGCTCTGCCACTGAAACAAATCAATAGGAAAAATCCCAAGAACTCCACAGGATGACTGATGTCTTCTCACAAATTTGATGACTGACCTCAGCTTGCAGTCTGTTTGCCCTCCTCTCCTTGTATCAGCTTTCTGGACACCTTGTAAAACCTGCTAACGCAACAGCCCATAAAGAATTCACACACACAGAGTCTGTGCAGATATTCTCCCAGGGTCTTAAAAGATCTTCAGAGACTGTCAGCTGCTCTTTAGGTACTGTGCAGCTGAAAGGTGCTCTCTGACTTTTGCACGGTACATCAACAAATGCATCATACCTAAACTAATGAATAAAGGCCTGTTCACGCACACTATGGCTTTAATCACTGAGGGTTAAAAACAGATTTTATGGTCATGCATGGCACCACATTCTTTGCAGCAACAATGATTCTTGTTGATTATGTAAGTCTTATATTGTCATATGTTGTGTACTTGTGCTTTTTTTGGCTTTCAGTTTGTCAGCAGTATATCAATCACTGTCTGTATTGTATGTCCAACAATAATTAAAGTCTTAGAGTGCCTAACCAACAATAAATTGTGACTGCTTACAGCTTTTGCTACAGTGTGCACAGGCCTTAAATTACGTTCAATTATTCCCCAGGAGCATTTGCCGTGGTACTGTTGATCACATCAGTATGCTCAGAGAAGAAGAGCAAGAGAGTGAGTTTGTCATGTAACCATGGCTGGTTGATTTACTAAAATGGGGTCATACTACTCTATTCTTCAAATAAGAATATGGCTTGCTGTGCTTGCCGCGGGACCAGTGGCCATGGATGCTTACTGTCTGTTAGACCCTAATTCTTATTTTAATTGTTAACTCAGTATAGTAAGTGCACTTTTATTATATAAGATGGGTTCTTTTTGGACGCTTCTCTTACCATGTAGAGATTTTTTAGGTGTTTCACATGCTTTATATATAACCTGAGCCTCCATTCTTTATTCTGCTATTCTCAAAATGCTCTTCAAAAACTGGCTGTTGAGATTTGTAAATAGGGCATGATCTAAATTTTATATCTTAACATTTTCAGGCCGAAATATGGAATAGTCTGACTCGTTTTTTGTTTGTTTGTTTGGGTTTTTAGGGAATTCAGTGCAGGATCTGCCACTTTGCCTAATGGTGATGTACTGTTGATACATTACTTACATTAAGCGGCTGTACTGTTAATATGTTACTTCCATTACACAAAACCTAACCTTACCCAGCTTCACTCAAAACCTAACCTTACCCAACCTTACTCAAAACCTAACCCTCACCCTGGCCCTAATCCTAACCCTAAACTTAACCTCAACTCAAAACCTGATCCTAACCCTCATATGTTTTTGACACATTACTGAGAGTTTGTTGAGTGTTGTTCCATTTAAAAAGGACCACTCAAATAAAGTGTCACCCAAGTTCCTTGTACTTTTTTCCCAGGTTTTGAGTTCAGCACTTTGCACTCTGGGAGAAGAGCCCAGAGTTTGAGAGAGTCTGAAGCAGCTCAAGTACTTATATTCTTCACCTCTCTGAAGTATCATACCAAACCCACAGTCCTTTCAATACACACCATAAACAATTACATACGATAGATGAGCTGTGCTGTCAGTATAGACCTGCCAAACAATGGCAGTGAAGAAAAAAAACTGAATTTGAAAGGATGTGAAATAAAAATGGAGAAAACTGCACAGTGCAGTTGTGCATAATTGACAATGGCTAAATTACTTTTTATGTTCCATCTAGTCAGATGTGTGTCGCTCCCTTGAATGTCTTCAGTCCTCTTCAGCCCATAAACAAACAACCACCCATTTTTCTTTTACCCTTTTTGTACAACTTTGCCAAGTATGCTTGCGGCTTTTGCAGTTTGTCAAGGGAAACCACAGAAATGTACAAAGTGTCTCATTTGGGGGTTAAAAGAGACAGACTGACTGAATACAGCATGCACAGCACATGTTCACAGAGTTTTGTCATAAATTCACAGGAACACGTAAATAACGTCATACACTGTGGGAAAGAATAAATGTTTAGCAAGAACTGAGTCTGTTTGTCTGTCTGGACTGTAAAGCGTGGAACAGGTATTTGACCCTTGAAATACCTCATGAAAACTTGAGCCTAATAATATCTGCACACACAACCAATATGACTTCCATGTGTTGGTTTATATTAGTGTACTGTGTTAAATGGCTAGGCCTGAGGGTAATCTTAATTTCTTGTAGTCCACTGTTTAACTGCTGTCTGCCATAAAAACAGTGGATTATGGTCTAAAACAACATCCGGCCATTAAGCTTTATTTGTTGTCAGGGTATTTTCACGTGTTATATCAATCCTTACGTCTTTGTTTACAGCTTCTGGGTACGATCTTAATGGGGGAATTCTATTATTTTTTCTAAGTCTCTACATAACATTATATCTGAGGTGAAAACAAAGTCATTCAGAGTAGGTTGAAAGAGAAATGGTGCATTTTAGAAAAAAAATGTACTTGGATTATTTACAATGATAGTGATAGGACCAGGGGTCACAATGTCTGCAACACAAATATTGCCATTTTATTTACTATGCATCCCAAAAAATATGTTTTCTTTAGGGATTGTTTTGTCTCACAACACCTTGCATGTGCCTCTCCACTATAAAAATGCATTTTAGGCCAAACTTTACTATAAAACTATGGTAAAACAATTGTGGCTTTTAGAGGTATTAAAAGCTTTGGATATCTCATTTCTATATGTGGAGCATTTCTCATCAAACCACTCTATATAACTTTGTTTACCTCTTAACCTTTTAACCATATCTGTTTGAGGAATCGGTGGAATTACCCTTTAAACAGTCATTTCCCCTTAATGCTGCTTATCACATTTTTTCCTGCCTTGTAATTCTTTGTTATGTACAACAACTCAGTTGGATCCAAAAATGTGCTAATCTTCTCTCCCTTGCACAAACCTCTTTCCTTTCAGCTGAACGTTGACTTCACAAAAACAAAAGCCATCACGTTGCGATGAATCACATGTATCGCTCTAATTCATCGCTTCACCAAAGGAGGAGTTAAAACAGCTCATAGCTACCACTACCACAACAACAACAACACGCACAAGGCTGTTACCATGGAGAGATCACCAGGAGCACAGACACTCTCTAATGGAGTTAAGTCAGTAGAGAGGCTGCTCAAGGTTACTCTCTCTCTGTTTTCTCATTCCACGTCTGCTCAGCTGAGTTTCCACCTCTCTGAGGACATTAAGCTCCGGGTTACATAACGCAGGCCATGCCGTGCCTCGGCCTACGATGCTCTGCTATAGCTGGAATTTCACCATCTCGCCCTGCTTTGGGAAGACAAAAGAGAGAACTGCAAAAACATGCCCATGAACAACTCTTGCTTAAGAACTGCTAAGGTTTAGTTTAATGACCCATTCATCATCAGAGAATAGTTCAGTCTCTGGAAGAAGATTATTGGCTCCTTGCAAGGTTTTTACATGCCGTGACATTTCTTGTTTTTAAAAAACAATTCAATTTAATTTTATTTGTTAAGGCTTTTTTTTTTTACAATATACTTTATCCCAAAGCAGCTTCTTCGAAATTTGCTTGCAGGCCCCTTAATGAGCAAGCTCTAGGGCCGACAGCGGCACGAACCTTCCCCTGTGAGCATGAGAAAAAAATACTGTGAGGAGACGAGAAGAGAATCCAAACAGTACATAGTCAGACACTGGATAATGGAATAACTAAACAAATAGTATGGACAGATGAGTGACATTTAACCTGAACAAATAGGTGGAGAAACAGAACTAATGCAGATGCTATCAGACAAGAGCATTCATTATTGGAGCACGGACAGTGGAGCTTCAGTCACAAAGACTGCTCAACTGGCTAGATAAAGTGACATCTGCATTTAGATTGTTTTGATTTTGATTGTGCTTGAACATGTACATTCCGTGTAAAAGTGTAAAGCTTGGGCATTTGTACAATATGAAAGGAAGAGCAACTGTTTCTTAGATGACAATGTAGGATGTTTTAGACTATGTTAGCAAAAGCAGTTTGTCTGTAACAACATAAGGAGGGATAGTGTAGTACAGGGGTTAGCAACCATGTATTATACTATCCATTTTGCCATTTTGTCCTTTCAGCAAAAATAACCCACAACATTTTATGTCCACTTTACCATCTTGGCTGTAAATATGTCAGTATGCCAGTAGGTGCTGATGTGCTGGTACAGGCTAACAAATTTAATATAAATGAAAACTTTGCTCTCTTTAGCTCAGGTATAACTGCTTTTCTCGCATCTCCTGCCGGAAACTTTTTCAAAAGTGGAAAAGTCTCTCAACGTTTGATTTTTTATGAGGCTGAATTCAGCTTCTCATTCACCAGCAGCAGGCACCATTTAAGGTGGAATGGGAAAATTTGAACAAGAAGCTGACTACAGCTTCATGCCTTTTTAGTGTTTGACAGTTTCTTGTTGCAGATTAAACATATCAGGAAAACAGCTAAGTGCGTATAAAAGCAAATAAGTCCATTCGTCTCCAAATTATCCATGTTTGTCTTAATTATCTCTCTAGCTTAATGAGATTGTTGTCTGTGTGAACAGCAGTCTGTGCACCAACCTTCAGGGCTAAAAGGTGAATTAGCAGTTATACATTTACTCCAGCATTTAGGATCATTTATTGTTGAAACTGTTAGAACGGTCAGCAAAGCTTTACTTTACTGCAAAGAAAGAATTTTTTATTTTTACCTAAAAATGTAATTCTGCTGTGGAGCCGCATGTTGCCGACCCCTGGTATAGTAGATATAGTAACATAGCAGTATAGTAGATATTATATTACAAATTTGAAAGTTCAGTTCCACATTTGAGTTCAGTTTAAAAAACAATAGGAACTGGTCTACAGAGATGTTAGGAAAGTGATTTGGTCAGATGAGTCATCCTTCACCATATTCTCTACAAGTGGGTGTATGCATGTGTGTCATACACCAAGAGAACAGTACAGGCTGGAATTCTTGACCACTATAATGAGGGGATCCAGTTGCTCTGTTATGCCGTGGGGGGAGGGGAGGGGAGGCATTTTGCTGATATGGTTCGGGTTCGCTTGTTATCTTACAAGAAAGTCATTCCAAATCAATACAAAGTTATTCTGACTGATCACCTTTATCCTATGATGAACCATTTTCATCCTGATTTCCCCATCCACAGGACATGAGGGCTCACTGCATGGTTTGATGAGTATGAAAATTATGCAAACCACATGCTGTGGCCTTTGCAGTCACCACATTTCAATCTAAATGAACAAAGATTTTAGATTGTTGTGTTCCATCCTCTCAGTGCAGTTCCAGAGACTTGTAGAATCTATGCAATTGAGAAATGCAGCTGTTCTGCCTTACAAAGACACTTTATGTGTTTTTTTCCCTTAATTTTCCCTCAACTTGATGTTATCCAGTTTTGTCCACTAACACTGAGAGGTCAGTCTCAGTGTTTAAATTAATTTTACATTTACACATTACTCTGTTAGTCCACTTTCATTCTTTAATGGTATTTACAGTTCACTAATCTTCAGGTGTGATGTGGACAGCAAGCACTGATAGGCAGTGTCACAAAGTTAAATCTAATTCTAAACTACAAAGACCGAACTGCAATAATCATTCAACTGTACCACTACTGACAATTGAAAATATTCGATTTTCAGTGAAGAAATTGGAAAATACTAAAGAAATAGACTAAAATTCAAACTTATTAATTATAAATCTAATTATAATCTAATTATAAACAAGCATCCCTGAGTGGCTTAAACCCTTGGTCTGATCTGAGTAGTACAATGCAGGCCATCTTATACCTTTACCAAATGTAGTGACTGAGTGAACAGAGTGCAGGTTTCTATACAGTAATGCATTTTTTCTATCAGACTACAGATTCCTGTATAACTACTGTCCTGGGCCGGAGTGGAATGTGATGTGTAGAGGATGCTGTGAATATGATGTGATCCGATGTAAATGCCCTCTTCAGGGGACACCAGTAGGCTACGCTGTTCCGTGCTGCAGAAATGCCCGCAACGAATGTGACCCCTGCATCATCCATCCAGGTGAGTCAGTGTTCCAACCATAGATACACATTCTATCTTTATCACACTCTTTTTTATAATACACTTGAATGAATATGGTTTGCTGTTTGCATTCAATTTACATTTTATATCGACAGGTTTGAGTTTGCGCGTCCAACTTTTTTCTGCTTCTTTTGATGTCACTCACTGACAGAAACATGCAAACATGTAAAAGATACATGCACAACAGTAACTTTTTCATACATTCAAACCATAGTAAAATATCTCTTCTTATTACAAACACAAATGTGGTATTAACTGAAAGTTTACAAGCTGAATTTTTAAGCTTATTACAGTGAAGCATGAGTGAGAGATATTTAATATCAAATTACTCTAAACTTTCGGTATTAGGAACTGTAAGCAACAGTGATGACAGGGACACTAAAATGTGAGGTTTAAGTGAGTTGATTTCACATTCTTGCTTAATGGCTTAGTGGTTTCCATGGCCATGGTGCTAACAGAAATGTATTTCCAGTCACAGCAGCCTTCCCTTCAGCCGTTGATGCTGTGACTTCTAAGACATACTCACTCTCATTTGCTTTCATCTCATAACTCTCTCTTTCTGTATGAGGTATCTGTAACACTGTCCTTTTCCAAACTATCCTAGTCTGTGTAACCTCCTATCTGATTTCTGACCTCTGAAACTTAATAAACTGTGCTTCTCTGTGTTTCATTTCTTCACCTCTCACAATGTCTGCACTGTTTCCAAATGTGTTTGATTTGGCAATTAAGCCTCACTTGTAACTGTCATATCCCTGAGGACTTGAAGGGAAGGAAAACATTTAGGTCATTAGGTGAGGGATAATTGATTGTGATAGCTCAGTTTAAAGGCCCATGTGACATAGTCTATATGGACCTAGCCTATTACTCTCTCCTGTTGTTTTTGCTCTTTAACCCAGTGAGGGTGTTACGACATACGAAAAAAGACATGTTCTAGGTTCATTATGTGCGTGTGTGTTGGAGGGTGGGGGAGAGTGTCTGTTTGTCTGTCTTTGTCTGGCTGTGTGTTCATGAATACCAGATGTTCATAGTTAATTTCATACCTGGGCAACTGTTTTACTGCCGAAGTCTTCCAAAAAATATTCTTTTACAAACAGCCTCATAAATTCATGAGCGCGTTACACGGCAGCGTAGTCATCTGAACATCTGATACTTACAGCCCTCTACATGTTCAGGTCCTGCATGAGTTTAAATGTTTCTCTTTTTCAGCATCCTCACTCCATATGTATAATCCATTCCCAACGTCCAGAGCTCTTCAGGGTTCTGTGAACATGTCCATTTCAGGAAGCCAGTATGTACTTATGTTATCTGCTTAGTAAGCTAGAGGCTAATGTCTTTCAATGGGGAGGCTTGTGGAGCCTACGGGAAAGTAAAGCTTTCAGAATCCAAAGCCTTAAACTTCATAGATCCCCTCCATGTATACACTCCTAACATTTTAAAGCCATATTAACACCTCTTTGCTCAAATAACTTTTTTCTCTCAACGAAGGGTGCAGCATATTTGAAAACTGCAAGCGCTGCAACAATGGAACGTGGGGTCCCAGAGACGACTTCTTCATTAAAGGCCAGTACTGTGCGGAGTGTCGCCCTGGGTGGTCTGGTGGAGACTGCAGGAGTAAGTTATTTTCACCTACATGCCTTCCGTATCATTTTTCTTATCAACACTCTACATAAAATGATGACATTTCTAAACAGCTAGTGGTGTTCCAGTATTTGGAAGAACTGTTTGTGGGTAACTCAAATGTACTGTGTCAAGTCAAAACTCACTCAATTTGGACTCAGGTTCAGGCCTGGCAGGCATTGAAGACATAAAGTGATGTAAAAATAACTAAATACAACTTATTATTTTACATAACAATTACTTTAATTATAAAACACTTTACAGAATAGATATAAATCTGGATGTTATATACCTGCAGTTATTTGTTGTTAATATTTGAGTGTTATATTCTGTATTGCGGGTTAACTGATGATTGGTGGACAGATAGATGGATAGATGATAATTCAGTCAATTAATGCAGCTGGAGCAACAGTGGGTGGATATATTGATGAGCTGATGAATAGATTCCTCACTTTCAGCATGTGGTGGAGTGATCAAGAAGAGGCAAGGTCACCTGGTTTTGGAAAGTTACCCTACCAATGCCCGCTGTGAGTGGACCTTGCAGGTGGACCAGCCTTTCACTATAGAGCTCAGGTAGGTCCTTCAGCTGCTATTATAAGCTTCTCCTGTGCAGTCATAGCTTCCATTTCCATTTCAGTTTTTCTTCAATTAGCATTTCTAATGCTCAGTCCACTTGAACAGAAATCACCCCATTCAAAAATACAGAAAAACAACAATTACTAAAGGAGTATTGATATTGATACAATATAAAACTTGTCACTATTGGTCAGCAAACACAGAGTACATGAAAGAGCTTCATTCAAAATCCCAATTCAGTTACAAAGTTATGAGGTTACAGTGTTTACAGTGCATCTTGCAAGGTATCATCAAAGCTGTGGAGGAAGAATAGTTATGGACTTGATGCAGTCAATCTACTCATACATCTGAAATGGCCTGAATTGTTTATGGACCATTCCACCAAATTAGTTTAAAATGCAGCCTGCAGTAACAAAAAAAGTTCAAAAAACCAATTAAGTATTCAAACCTTAGATATTTACTATGTTATATAATTTATATAAGATACTTTCTATTGGGAGATGGCTGTCCCAAACCCTTACCCCTAAATTTCAATCTGTAAAAATAATATTTTATTTTTGTGTTTTTTTCAATGTTGTTAAAAAGATATTTTTTATCTTTTAAAACTGAAGTTGAAATATGTCAATTTAATAATTGATTTAAAAAATGCTGTCCAACAAATCCCTGCCCTCATGGCCACGTGGTGAGCAGTTAGATCCCATTGTTCTGAAGTCAAGTTAAATTTTATTTATAGAGTGCGTTTTACAAGTCACAAAGCAGCTTTACAGAAAATCCAGCTCCAAGCCCCAATTATCAAGCCAAGGATGTCAGTGGCAAGGAAAAACTCCCTGAGAGCAAGAGGAGGAAACCTTCAGAGAAACCAACATTCAAAAGTGGGAACACATCCTCCTCTAGGTAACACCAAAGAGCAAAACAATAACACAACAAGAACAATATGAATAGAGGATAAGATTTTACAATTAATGTACAATATTGAATATAGAGAAAAAGAAACCAGTCAGTCACTGGACAGAAGTATTTAGATTAGCCAATTTTAACCAAGAAACAATGAGAAACAGATCTATGAAAGTCAGCCACTGTTACCAGTGAAAACCAGTCACTGTAGTATCACAGTAAAAATGAGAGTTAAATCCATAAACATCAGTGACTACCATAAGCAAGTAAATGTGTACCAAAGTCTGACAATCAGCATATAACATTTAAGAACCGTCACTACCGAAACACATATTTTCTGCAATATACCCATGTGTGGTGTTGGGGTCTGTGGGACCCGTTTTCAATGTTTACCAATTGAAAAATGATATGATTTATTATTATTTCACCCTCAGACTCCTTGGCCCTAATTTTCTGCGAAGAACATACAATAACACATTTCCAATGACTTCACACTGTAACCCCTTACACATTTATATTACACATGTGGTGTTCGGGTCCACCAGACCCGCAAACACTGGCTGAGTAACAAAAGGGTTAAGTAAACTTTTTTTGTGTTTAAATAAAAAATGTTGTTTTTAGGCATGTACAACTGTTCAAAGCTGTGTTTTGTTTAGGTTATGCACAAATTTAGCTAAAATTGTCACCACCAAAACAGTCATTATCAAATGTTTCAGCAGTATTATGATTGTTTTGTTAGTGACACAATGGAAATTACAATCATCTGTTTTAATAACATAAACATAATTAAGATATATCGTCATTCAAAGCCAAATGATTTTAATCTTGCATCGAAGAAAGTTAGAAGTTCAAAACACATTTTCAACATCTGTTGCCTGAACAAATTTGGTAGAATGATCCACACAGTGCAATTTATATTTGGAATTTATATTTGTTTTTACTTTTTTAAGTTTCAAATTTGGATGAAATTGAAATGTAATAGCACCTGTAGGAAAGCCTTGGTGAATGCAGTCTCCCTCCATTTCTCCTTTTCACTTTTGATATCACTTCTCCTTTCTTGATGCTTGATGTTTCACCTGCAGCTGTGTTTAGCTACTGATTATTCCATATACAGTGTTAACCAGATGGAGAACAGTGATGTGATAATAATTTTCCACTCATGAGCTTTAAAATGCAGGCCAAAACAGTTTACAGGCTCAGTGTGTGTTTGTGTGCATAATTACACACAACACTCTAAAAATACTTCCCATGTCTTTGATTATGATAATAGTGTGCGGACAAAAGCACCATTCTCTTTAATGAAGAACCTTAAAAACACTGACAGATTATGTGACAGTCCCGCCGTTCACACTGTTAAAGAAATAAGGGTCTTTTCTTTTTATCCATATTACTTAATTCTGAGCAATGATGATAGATTAATGAAAAGTTATGGCTCCTGGCACACTCAGACAAAGCATTGCTGGCAGGGTGCATCATGCATTTACTACTGCTGGCAGTGGCCGATTCCTTAATACTATAATGATTAACCAGTAAGACACAACCAGTAACACATTGTGTGTGAGCATATGAGCGCAGCTGCTAATATCCTCATGTTTTGACCCATTTGGGCTGCTTTCCCAGCTGTACCTCTTTAACCAAAAAGACAGCTCTGCATGTAATGTTTGGCAGTGTTCCAGCATGCGCTTTACAGTATAAGCTCCAGATTTCCATGTTACCGTCTGCTGGCTCAGCCAAGTCAGGTTAACCCTAATGGAGAACATTCTCTTTCAATACCACTCAAGATATAGAGCACAGCTCCACAGCTCACTTACTGTCTAGGAATAGGTAAATCTTCACTTATGTCTGTACTTCAAGAAGTAGAAGTTTCTAAGCAAAATGAACTATTATCACTTTGTTGATGGGGTGATATGAACATTTCCTATCACAATATCAGTGACCACAATCATCTTGGTTTCTGTATTATCACTGTATTGTTAAATTATACTGAAGGTGTTTAAAAAGGACTAATACAAATCATTTCAGCACAGGGATTATATTGATTGACTTATTGAACCACAACCACAATTAAATTAAATATGATAACCATCGTAACTGCTGTTTACCCTTCAGATTATAACTACTGTATATTACGAAAGTCCACCCTTAATTTATTTAATTCCCATTAAAATGACCTTTAAGTGCAAGTTATACAACAGAAAATTACACTAAAGCCTCAACAACTAAATATAATTATATCCTATAAGTTTGTGTCAGTCTTTAGTGTGGCCACCATTTGCCTTTATTACAGCTTCCATTCTTTTTGGGAGACTTGAGTTCAGTTTTTCAAAGACATTTGCAGGAATATTTTTCCATACTTCCAAAGTTCAGTCTCATAATCCAAATAATGTCAAAAACAGGTCTGGACCAGGTGGTCAGTTAATTGTTCTTCTTGCTTCTTGGTTTGCTTTTTTGTCTATTTCCTTTTCTCAGTAACAGCTTCTTGACACCTTCACATCCTTTCAGACTCATAGTGTTGAGTTGTCTTCTCACAGTGGAAGGATGGACAGAAATACTTGTGGATGTTTTCAGATCTGAAGCAGGAGTGGAGCTTAATTATCTCCTCTCTCTCAAAGATGAAAGCTTTAAGTGCTGTTTATCTGATGGTGATTGTTTTAGTGGTCTACCAGGTCTTGCACAGTTGTTAGTCCCATTTTATCTAGATCATTTAATTTAATTTTGAACTCCAGAACTCCATTTTCACGTATTTTTTAATGACTTTCCCTTGCTTATGCAAGTAGATTATCTTATATCTATCTGATTACCTTACAACAAAAAATTGAGATACGAGGTTCAGCGATATCTCTCTTTTATATCATCTTAAACCTAATCTTGAAACATTATTACCTTGTACTCACTGGCCTGTGTGAAAGGAAATACAATAAAAGAAGGTCTCTAACGTTTGCACAGTACTGTATTTAAATGTGTGTTGCTTGTTAAAGGTGTATGCTTTGCAGTGAGGCTGCAGCAGTGGGCTGTTTACTTCCACCATGACTTATTAACAAGATGGTAACTGTACACAGTGCCTGGTAACTGCCTCATCTTTATAAGACCGAAAAAGGGACTTTTCATGTTTTTATGAAAATGGAGAATATAGTCGATATTAAAAAGCCTCAGCTGACTCAGAAAACACCATTTGAGTTTGTGGCTTAGAACAGCGTTCATAAATTATTCTAATCCAATTCTGTGGTCCCTTTAAATGTGTGTGGTGAATGCTTGATTGAAAGCGTGTGACCCCTCGCTGTAATAAGCTGCTCACATTGAAAAGCCCAATTAGAAAGGAACAGCTGTCTACTAACGCGGGTCGAAAAGGACACATCACAGCTGACTTTAATAATGGACATCATCCCTTTCAGCATCTGCACTGTATTCACTCAAATACATGATTGTTTAGACCCTTCTTTCCTGGTAATTTAAGCCAAATTGTGTGCGTTTGCAAACAACACTATCTCAAGGCTTCCCAAGAAGTCTTGGATGTAGCAACATAATGACCCTGTGAATAAAACCATGACTCTCCCTAACTAAAAAAACATACCACAAAATAAGTCACATATTTCACAACAGGTTCAGACCCGCATAAAATCAGATATCAAGTTAATAGTTGCTAACGTGTTGGTCATTGCTAAAATGATCTTGCTTTGCTTTTGCAATGCTCATGACTAGTTGTCACATAAGCACTAGAAACAATTGCAGCCTTGTTCCCTTAAGCTGTGGGCTCTCAGCACAGCCGTGATGTCAACTTCAAATCATGGACTAATAGCTTGTTTCCACCTTAATGTGTCTTGCAGACAAGGTACAAGCAGAAAAACACATAGTCTCAGGAATGTTGGTTTGATTTTAGAAGGGAACAAGAATTTATGAAACAGTTAATTTCCTGCAACAGAAAATAAAATGCACAGTTCTCACCTCCATTAAAACAGGCCATTCGTGGAAAGAGGAGGACCGGCTTGTCTGTGCCATTAACACATTCTGTAACTGGGATGGTAGTTCATTACTAGCTGCTCTGCTGCAATAAAAAAGAGAGAGAAATAGAAGGAGACCAAAAGAGAAGTTTGAACGTGCCAGGATGGCAGAGCCAGGAAAACACTGCACTCTCTTTTTGTCAGAAAACAGGGCACACTATTCATCTCCATGGAACTGTAATGTGCTAATATGGAAATACGCGGAACCTGGTTTTATACCCTGTAACTCAACTTAAATGATTGAACAAAGTACCAATTAGTCATTGAATTTTAAAGGACTTCTAAAGAGCGGATACTTTGTTGGAGAACAAGAGCCTTTTTAAAGGAGTGGAACAATCATGAGAGTCTGAATGGAATGAGACCGGATGTCGGGTCTTCGCCGTTAAAGATGGTCTTGGGCTGTTTTATAACCTCTCAATTTCGTCTCTCTCTCTCCGAGACAGGTTCATGATGCTAAGTCTGGAATTTGACCACAGCTGTCGCTATGACTTTGTAGAGGTCAGAGATGGTGACAGTATAAACTCTCGGGTGATTGGCCGGTTCTGTGGAAATGAACGCCCCCCTCCGATCCAAAGCACCGGCAATTCCCTGCACATACTGTTTGTCTCTGATGGCTACAAGAACTTTGACGGGCTGTTTGCCATCTTCCAGGAGAACTCAGGTAAGAAAGTGTGGCATGTCATTAGGGTTGCCACCTGTCCAGTATTTTCCTGAATCTGCTTGGACCTTGGTTGTCTGTCAGGGAAAAAAAATAATTGAAATTGAATCCACGCAGTTTCATATGTTAACTTTTCCTGTGAAGTTTAAACTGCTTCTTTTTATCTGATCAAACTATTTGTATACCAAGAATGGGTTTTATCGGTTCATTTACCCTTAACATAGGGACAGTTGTTTTGGTAAGGTCCACTGTTGGTGACGTGTATAGTGACATGTTTTAAAATAGTTTATAAGAGGTTAATATAAATAAATAAATATAAACTGTGACCTATTATCTCTAATGAACATGAATCTCCAATGAAGCTAGTTTAATGCTGACTAAAGAGACAAAGTAAGATAAGTAACCAGCAAGATGTGAGGTTTAACAGTATAGATGAATGTGGGCTCACTATTTGGCAAGCAACAGGTCACAGTTTCCCTTTCTATTTATGTGTTATAACTACTTATTAAAGCCATTAATAAACTAATTTCATACAGCCTTTAGAAAGATAGTTTTATTGCAATGTGGTATCAACATTTTAAAGCTACAAAGTGTAGACTGTTCTCTATACCAGACAGTCACATCATATACCAATAAACAGCTTTTGTGTTTCCTTTATCCTTAAATAATTTTACTGTAGCTTTGTGAATTAATCAGCACCTCTAACATAACTTCCCCAAAGTGGATTAGATTTACTGATTTAATGTACTTGAAATGTGCAGTGTGAGGTTGTATGAATATTGGAGCTGACTTGGTATCAGCAGATGCTTAATATTAAATGGTTCAGGTTGAGGTCAGGGTAAAAAACACTTGGACATCTCTAGTCATTCAGCATAAAGGTGAACTGAAGTTGAATTTCAGGTCATGAAATTACAGAGAGAGACTAGATTTTCATTTGATTTCATTTCCAAATTTATGTTCATTCATTCTGGGCATATCTTACACTTAAATTAATCATTATCAATCATATTGTCCTTTCAGATTAACCATAATCGCATTAGATTTGCAGACTCAAATTCAACTGTCCATGTCTTTCTGTACTTAGTGTTGTTACTCATTTTTCCCAATGAAAAACGTGTTTGTGTGTGTGTGTGTGTGTGTGTGTGTGTGTGTGTAGCGTGTACCTCGTCCCCCTGTCTTCATGATGGCACCTGTATATTGGACTCCTCTCACTCCTATCACTGTGCCTGCTTAGCTGGGTATACAGGCAAGAGATGTGAGCACGGTGAGTTACCCATTATCACTGTCACCTATAGTGACTGATACTGTAACATTTCATCTTAGACCTTATCAAAACATTAACGTTAGATCAACATATCAGGTCTGCACAAGGCAGTTCTGCTAGTAGTAGAGCTGTACTATTTCCGCTGGGACATTTAAACGGGTGGAGTGTGCATTTGTTTGTGTGATGCCAATGGAAAACCCACCTTTCTCTATCACTCTCTGTTTCAGCCTCCCTCCCTTTCTCATATATTTGTATGTTTGGATCCTGCCAAACCTATTACAACACCCCTGACTCCTGTGAACACAAGCTGGCAAATGAAAAATGTTTTGCTTTCTTTCTTATATTTTGGGGCTTGTAGTCTCATTTTCATTTCTAAATTTGACTCTATAAAGCTAATGGTGAAACAATCCCTCCCTTTAATATGAGCCAGCTTTTTCCATGGCCATAAAATCTGCAGGAGGAATTTCATACTATATTATGAGTACATATATCTTTCATTCCCGTGAGGGATACTATAGGCTGCCAGGCTGCGTCTAGCTCGGTTTTAAAGCTCCCTGCACTTTGGAAAACATATGGGCTTTAACTCTAACTGCGTGAGTGCATTCACTGTAACAGAGCCTCTTTACTCATATTTGGATCTGCCTGCAGCTAAAAAGGATGACAATCATGGCCAAACATTACAAGTTCCCCAGGACTTGACTAAGCTAATAGAGAGCTAATGACCTTTTACTAATTGTAACATCCTCTGCGAGTGTTCTCAGTTGCCACTGTCCAGCATGCTTTGGAGCCCAGTGCAAGCAGCCTGGGCTTAGCCAAGCCAGAGTTAGGGTTGAAGCTGAGTTTGGGTTTGGAAGCATGGGGTGTTGGTTTGTGGTTAGGATAACTTTCATTTTATCACCTCACCACAAAGCCGGCTCCTCTGGGAGTTTAAATAGGGTGGGTTATTCTTCGCCTGATGTGTTGGGGTCATGCTCTTTCCAAACTGCATATCCAATCCAAATTCTCCCCAATTTGTGGTTTGAGAAGAAGGAAACAAAGGATCATGGAGAGAACTAAGGGAGGGTACCTTTTGTGCTATGAGTGTTAGCGTTAAATATTACTGCTGGAAAATTCGTCATGTTCATCCTTCTAAGTTGCACAACAGCATGGAAAGATAGCTGCCTTGATCAGGCGCCTACAGTCATTTATCTTCCTCGAATATGCATGTTCTTTCCCTTGAAAGCATAGACACAACCTCTTCAACTCTGTCTCTAAATGTGTGTCTGCTAGACATTGTTTTAGGAATTACTCAACTCCATTCCATCCTTTATACCTAATCCCCACAACAACCACATAATACCTACACAGTAAAGGATGCTTTATTCCTACTAAATACAGCTGTTCTCCAAAGGTCTTCCAGTTGTGACTTCTCATTCCTTTCCAAGGAAAAGACTTTTCCATTATTACTGTGCAATCTTCAGCAAGTGATTGCTAGTTAATGGGTCACTTAAATTGGATGTTCTAATTGAATGTTGCTGTAGCGTAATTGTGGTTGTGTAATTTTGTGAGCTGTGAAGGGTATTACTGGAGCCTGGGGCTTGAGAAAGTTTAAACATCTAGGAAGTGTGATTTATACATAGTCACACACACTCAAACAATCCCCACAACAGACACACAAACAGTTATGTAAGTAGTGCAGGAGGACTTGCTGATAGGAGACAGGAAAGAATGTTGTTGGGGGAATCTCAACAGAGAGCATTCTGAGCAGGCTGAGATGACAGGAAACACAGCGTGTGGCGTGCTCCCAGCACATGCAGGTCAGAGTGTGAAGGCCGGCACAGGCAACAGAGGCAGCCAAGCTGCTGTCTAAGTTAAAGATGACACTGAACTGCTGTGCTGGACTGCTTATTAGTATCATTCATTAATAACCGGAAACAGTTATGCAAGACACGGCAATGCAGGCGTATGGTATTCTTCACCTTTGCATTCTTGAACACAACTTGCTTTGAAAAAAGAAACTGGTGACTCAAAAAAATATATCTCCAACTATTTATTTTAAAGTACTGAGCAAAGTCTAAATACGGATCAAAAATATTCTTTTGAGTTGTTGAGGCTTCTGTGTAATTTTCTGCTCAATATGCTGAAAAATGAATGATACCTAATGGCTGTATTGACTAGAAATGACATAAATGATGGGTGGTCTCTGACTTTAGGCACAGTACTGTGTAGTTTTAAATATATAAAATACAAATAAATGAATCAAATGATAGAAAAATAGAAATTAACATTAAATAAATAAATAAACATAATGGTTTACTTATTAAAATATAAGTATTTACTGTTTTTAGCAATTTATTTTGTAAAAGGGCAGAAAGAATATTTTGTGTTCTAGTCAAGCTTATCTTCTGCACAAGTCATCTATCTGCTTAATTTACCAAACTGAGTTCATCAGGAAAAGCAGAAATAAATATGGAACTTAATCAATAAATAGATGTGAAAACAAACAAAAAAACAACCAACCAAACAAACAAATAAATAAAAAAGGGAAAAAATGTACATAAATTTACATTTATGCATGAATTTCCATATTTATGTTTCTGTGTCTGCGTATATGATTATACTTATATTTCCATTTCTGTGATTTGTCACTTTTTATATACAAAGAAAGTATCAACTGCCAAGTACTGAAGGTTCAAGGTTTAGACTGTGATAATATCTCATTCTGTCCTAACCCACAGTGTTGGAGTGTAAGAGGCCTGCAGTGCCAGAGAATGGTTTTATGGAGAGTCTGGATGTCAGGGTGGGAGGTCAGGCTTTGTATCGCTGTGATACAGGCTTCACCCTAAAGGGCTTCCGCATGTCTACGTGCCTACTGGACGGCTCATGGAGCGAGATGACTCCTAAGTGTGGTAAGCAAATAGAGAAGTGGTGGAAGCAGGGATTGCATCTTACATGTTTGTAATTAAAGCAGTTGTGGACTGTGGTGGAAAATTAATGTAACAACTATGGAAAGACAAAATAGTGTTTGTCACAATGTTTGCATTGCATTATATGACCACAATGAGATAACAGACTTGCTAGTGAGAGTGTCTTTGACATACTTTGTAATTCTATACTGAAAACTTTCCAACACTGAATTTCCTTTGAGATGGCACGTTCTTCTCTGATAATTACGCCATGCCTTCTTGTCTTTCCAGTGCCAGAAAAGAACTGTGGCATACCTCCTAAGCCAGCATATGGAGACCATTTCCTGGTCTATGGTCCCAATGATGTGCTCATTGCTCTGCAGTACTTGTGCTATAGGCCATATACACTGATTGGAACTCCTCAAAGAACTTGTCTGGCAAACAACACATGGAGTGGAACGGCACCCATCTGTGTCAAAGGTACACTTTCATCATGGTATCATGATGGGCTCAAACTAATCCCATTAGTTTTACCTCATCAGAGTGCAGTATGCAGATGGTACCATTGTAGTCTATATGCATTATACTTACATGGAACAGTAAATGAAAACAGTTCAATGGTTTCTCAATCACTTTTGAATTAAATGTCTCAAAAATCTGAACATAACTTCATTGCTGCACATTGACCATTGTTAAGTATGTTGTTATGTTAAGTATAGCTTTGCTTAATCTCCAGTTCAGCTTTCTGAAATACTAAAAATACATCTGTTTCCAGAGGAGGACATCATACCTGTACCAGACAAAGACAAAGACATAAAGAAAGGAGAAGACATTGGAAAGGAGAAACAAATAGACGTCATTGATAAGACTGGACAAGAGACAAAACAGACTCCTGACAAAACTATTAGTCTAGAGATACCAACAAGTGAGAAGGACAAGACTGGTCAGGATGCTGAAACTGGCAAAGAGAAAGGACTAGAGGTGGGGAAAGACATAGGAAAGGACCCAGGCAAAGATGTTGGAAAAGAGAAACCCACTGTTGGAAGCAAGGACAAAATTAGCAACAAAGATTCTGACGACAGCATGAACAAAGTCAGAAAGAAGGACTCAGACAATGGAAAACCTGGTCAGAAATACCTAGGCAAAGATGAAGATGTGGATGGGGGAGAAAATGTAGTAAAAGACCCGACTAAAGATCTGGATATGAATATTGTGGACATTGTGTTAATTGATGACAATAAGGGACCATTAATTGAAGAGACCATTAAAGAGACTATACCAAACATACCGAAAGCCACTGAAAAGGATGAAGAAGAAACAACGACTGATGTACCGCAGTACACAATAGTCAGTCTGAAAAAAGATGAGAAAGACAACGTGCTTTATACAATAGACACCCTAGGCCCAGAAAATAACACTGAGCCTGTGGACAGCAATGACATTGAAGGAGGCCTGGAGACGCTGCTGCCAAAGGAATCCCAAAAGATTCAGCCGACAGCCACTGAAGATAAAAGCACAGAGAAAGCCATTGTTCCAACTCTGAGTCCAGAGACTGGGGGACCAGTTGTGACAGTCAAGCCTGAGGAGACGCAGCAAGGTGTGGATCATGAGGAGGAAAAGACCACTGGACCATCCTCAAAGACACAAACTAGTGAAGAAGCCGAGGCAGATTCAAAAGCTGAAGCAGAGAGCCCAGAGACAGAGCAAGACACTGGAGCAGAGAACCTCAGCATCATCGGTAATCAACAAGCTGAGCCAACTTAAAGCTATGGTTTGGCCAGAAAAAAAAAATTACACAATTTTTTCTTTACCCCAGATGTAGTCGATCAGCCAAGATATGTTTGGTGTCTGAAGATTGCTTCTTTAGCCTGGAGCTATGAGGCTACTGTAGCTAACAATTACTAGAAACCTCTAGTCACAAGTTTAGCATAGTGCAAACTGCATATGTAAAAAATCGCACACTTGCCTGAAACAATGTTGAATCAATAAGTAATCTTAAATAGGCTTCTTGTTTCGGACACTATATGATATATTGTTATATGTAAAAGTGAACAAAAGTACATTGCATAGCTGAAAACAGCAATAGCAGATATCTTAAAGCCTGAATTTTGTCCACACTTTGTCCATCGTTACAGAAAACAACATACAGTATCAGAAACCACATTAGTGAGTCTATTTGAGATTACTTAACAACTCGATACAGTTTGAGGCAAGTGTATAATTGAAGCATGTAGTTTGCACAATGCTAATTGGTGGCTATAAGCTTCTATTGCTTGTGAGCTACATTAGCCTTGCATCTGCAGTTCAAAACTAAAGAAACAATTCTGGGGTAAGGGGAAGCATGCAGATTATGTATTTGACCGTCACTTTAACTGTTCAACACACGTGTATACCACTGAAGGTCCACTCCTAAATATTATCTTTCTTTTGCTTCTTTCTTTCAGAGGCTGAAGGGAGAAAGTGTCCTCCACCACCACGGCTATACCATGGCTCTTATGACTATGTGGCGGGTCTAGATCCAGAGACTGTGGAGTTTTCCTGCAATCACTCATATGCTTTGAGTGGCAACACCCGCAGGACATGCCAGCCTAACGGCACCTGGAGTGGAACACAGCCATTCTGTGTGAGGGGTATGAGCTTCCTCAATAGCCTCCTGCCAGAAAGAAACCTAGCCTACTTAGATTTGGAAAAGATAACAGAGAAGTCAAATGGATCCACTGTCTGTCTAATGTTTATGTAAATTTAGAGCGTTCTTTGTACATGTGTGCCATTCAAGTGGAGGTAGATAGGATTATATAACACAAGTGCTTTTGTATTTTTATGTGCAGCATGTCGGGAGCCCAAGGTCTCAGTGCTGGTGAGGCAGAAGGTTCTGCCCCCACAAGTCCCATTCAGGTACATACACTTAATCCCTGGACAGTTTTAATGTCGAATAGATGCAGCGATTATGCTGAAAGACAAAAATGAACTCTTAGAAGGCATGACTGTGGTTTTGCAGTATTATTTATGTAGTTACACAATAACATGATAAATTAACAAGTTAAAGTCTGTACTTTTTACTTTTATCTGTTTGTTTCAAGGTCAACAAATGACAAAAACAAGGCATTTTCTTCTTTCCACAAAAAGTAGACTACATTTTTATCAAATTCAACTCCTATTAAAATATCTCCTTTTCTGCTTACAAACACAAATGTGTCACTGCATGAAAGTTTAGAATGACATGTTTCTTTCAATGTACTATGAGTGGGAAATTTTAATATCAAATAACAACATGCTTTTGTTATTGCAGGTGATAACATGACCTCTAAGAGTTATTTAATTATCACTACGTTATACATTAAACCCATTGCTACAGACTGATCTTTGAACAAAACAAACCATTAGTGCCCAAAAGAAGCAATGGAAAAATCACAATACCGCACCACCTTGTAAAAATATCTGTCCAAGACTATCAGAAGCATGGCATGCTATATGAGCAATTCACATGTGGAAATTCATTTCAGTCCAGTGCTCTCCAGTCCAGGAGTGTTTACTACATTTCCTGCTATAACACATTCTCAATTTTCAGCTCATTATCAAATGTTTCATGAGCATTATAAGGTGAGTTACAGCAGGGAAAACATTAACCTCTGTAGTACTGTGACGATTCAGGATTACAGTTGGAGTGTGCTGCTTTATTATTCACATATGTTCCTTTTTTTTCAGGAAAACTCCAGTTCATAAGTTCTATTCCTCCTCTGGCTTGACGAAGTTCTCCATCCCTGTGAGTCCCACAAAAGGGCCCCCAACTCTAGCTCCACTCCCCCAGGGTTTCCATCACCTCTATACACACATCGAATACGAGTGTACATCACCATACTACCACCACACTGGAAGCACCCGCAGAACCTGCCTCAAGACTGGCAAGTGGAGCGGTCGTCATGTCTCCTGCTCACCAGGTGAGGGCGCCAGATATGATTTGCAATTGTGTAACGAACTGAACGTATGCTAAATGGCCAAGCACAGGTAAACGATCCTGCACATACCAATAAAGAAAGCTTTTGTAACTGAATGAAAAATGAAAATAATTCAGTATGGAAGCAGGGTGGGATGTTGTATTCCAGTGAGAATGTTATGTTGAATGAAAGTACAATATACATCCATTTATCAAATTCCATTCAGTGTAGCCCACACCTATGGGAAAGCACAAGAGAAGCCAAGCACAGAGGCACTCCACCTTAGAGACAGGCATGGAGCAAGCTAGCTCATTTGCTGTAGTGCTTTTGCATTATTTTTGCTCCTTTCTCTTGTTCTCACCATATGCCTTTTTCTTTTTCTTTGGCTCCCTTTCTGTCTCTGTATGCAAGTGTGTGGCAAGTTGCCAAACTTTGACCCACAGCATCCGGTGGACTCTCACTGGCCATGGCTGGCTGCCATCTACCGCCTGTCTGGGCAGAATGGAGGGGGAAAGCTGGGAAAGGCTGCCACCATGGCCGAAAAACTGGGGAAAGGCTCAGCACTGCTGGATGATGTAGGAGACATGGCTGCAGAGAACTGGCAGCTGGTATGTAGTGGAGCGCTGATAAACCAGCGCAGCGTGGTGGTGGCTGCCCATTGTGTGACCGAGCTGGGGAAACTCTACCCACTAGACGTTGCCAAGGTCCGTGTGGTGCTGGGAAAGCAGTACCGCAGTGACCTGCGAGAGACCAAGGGCCTTCAGCGACTCAGGGTGAGGAAGGCATTAGGGAATTGGGACGAGTGCCAGTCAATGGGCATTCTGTGTTATAAGTGATCGAGGCATTTCTTTTATCAGACAATTAGAAATATGTAATAATAATAATCATCATCATAATCATAATAATATCTTTATTTATAGAGCACTTTTCATACTGGTGGCAACTCAGAGTGCTTTACAGACAGGTGATAATGTTTTGCAGTAATAATCAAGCGATGACAGATCAAGTTAAAGATAAATACCAAAGAAACACAGAATTCTAATTGAACGCTGAGTTAAAGAGACACATTCTCAAATGTTTCTTAAACATGTGAACTGAGCTTGACTGTCTTGTAAAAGATGAAATTGAGTTCCACAGTTTAGAAGCATAATAACTGAAACATGCCTCTGGGCGTTTTTCCATATTTTACAGAAGGTATTTGAGGAAGGCTGGTATCTGCAGATCTAAGATCACATGTTGGAACATAGACAGACAGACGTTCTGTGATGTAAGCAGGTGCTAGGTCATTTAGAGCACACATGTCAAACATAAGGCCCGTGGGCCAGGGCCACGGGACTAGCTGCATTTCAGCTGCAGTTCAACCATCAAAAACACTATAAACAGTCAGCGGTTCAGAAACTGATCCCAAGAATGAATGAACTTGCAGCAAAGAAAAGATGACAGGTGCCTAGTTCAAACAAATACCTCCTGGGGACATTTTTTTACATTTAATATTTAATATTTACATTTTCATGGGATTTCCTAAGGTCTGCTACAAGTGCCTCTGTTTTGCTGTTGATGTTTTGCCATATTTAAATAAACAATGGCCAGTTCAGGTTATAGTAGGATGTTATTTAAAAATGAAATAAAAACACAGGCATTCTCTGGCTCACGGATTTGTTGATATTTTTTAATATGGCCCTTTTAGTAGTTAAGTTTGACACCCCTGATTTAGAGCATTAAAAACTAGAAGCAGACTTTTTAAAATTATCCTGAAAAGATACAAGTAGTCAGTTCTTTCATAACAGGAGTGATATGTTCTCTCTGTTTTGTTTTTATTGCATTTTGTATGAGTTGTAGAGAATGCATTGTTTTCTTAGGAAGCCCAGTAAGAATAGAATTAGAGTAATCTGCTCATAACAAATGCATTAACAAATAGAAGGCCGATAGATAGAAAAGGCCGAACTTTAGCGATATTTCTCAAATGATGAAAAAATCTACTTTTGTGACTGCATTTACATGCAGGATAAAACAGAGCTCAGAGTCTAAGATCACACCCAGGTTCTGTACTTCAGGTTTAGTAAACGAAGCCAAAGAACCGAGCTTCAAGTTTTAGTACCGAGTATCAGTGTTTCAGTTATTCGCTATTAAGAAATTTTTGTGACATCCACTGAGAAAATCTATTTGAAACAGGTTTCCTAATGATGTCATTTATTCTTTAATGAAGTATTTTTAAGCCAATAGTTTGCCCAAATGTATTTTCCCCCTTACCCCAAATGCAGTAAATCATCCAAGACAAGTGTAGAGTCTTATGTTTGTTTTTTAGTTTTGTACTGGAGCTACAAGTGAAAGCTTATACACACTGTGCAAACTGCAAGCCTAAATCATCACACACTTACCTCAAACAACACTGAGTGGCTAGGTAAACTCACACTGTAAAAAGTAGTTGCTGATGCTGAATGACATTCTTTTATTTATTAAAATGGACTGAAGTATGTTGCATAGATAAAAGAGTAGCAGCAGCCATGATGGAACTTGTAAACTGAACAACATGAATTGGACTTTTCTCCATTTTGGCTGATAGATCACTTTTAGGACAGGATTAAGGATTTTAAATATTGGTTGATTGTATTTTACAGCTCTTTGATCTGACTTTTTTCCCTTTCTAACTCTTTTATCTCATCTCTGACTGACCAGATATCCTCCATCACCGTGCATCCTAACTATGACCCCCTGGTACTGGACTCCGACCTAGCTATACTAAAGCTGCTGGACAAAGCTCGTATCGGGGATTATGCGCTACCCATCTGCCTCCCAAATGCCCAGGATGCTGCAGACGACTCTCTTCCCATGCGGGGCATGGTGACGGGCTGGTCCCTGACCCCTGACCCCAGGGCTGGCGAGAGCGAGCGGGCCCGTGTTGGCACAGTCATGCTAGGTGACGTGGTTCACTGTGAACAGCAGTATGAACATTACGGCGTTCCGATCAGTGTGTCGGAGAACATGCTTTGTGGACGCCAGGGTCCCGGTGCCAGTCCTTCCAACATCTGCCCAGCTGAGACAGGAGGAGTCCTTATCCTCCCGCCCACTTCCTCCCCTGACCCCGCTTCCACACTCTTAGCAAATCCCGCACAGGAGTGGAAGCTTCTGGGATTGGTCAGTTTCGGGTATGACTCGCTAGACTGCAACCCAGAACTTTATACTGTATACACGCACATTGCTAACTTCATCGACTTTTTAGAGGGGAACATGAAATAGTAAGATGTTTGTGCATTCTGGTTCCTCTTTCACTCCCAACCCAGGCCATACCTCACTTATCCTTTTCGCCCTCATAATCCTTTTATATGTAGCTTACAGGCTGAACTAACACTGGACTATGCAGTGCGCTGCCATGAGAAGACAGCATTAGTTAGAAAGGGCATGAACCCTAATCCAGGTAGAACTTACTCTATGCTGAGCTAGGACCAGCTTCTCCCAGCTATATCTTTGGCTTCAATATGTAATAAAGAGACCACAAAACTGATCTTAGAATAGCATCAAAGGGAAACTTCTACCAACACTGACCCTTCCCTTTAACAATGTGTGGGTCCTCAGGTAATCGGTGCTGTAGAATTGACCAGAAAGCCAAATGTCCTGTGATATCTGATGTCAGTGATATTTGGTCTTCTGAATGTTTGTAATGTACATATATTGTAATGTATTATTCTACAATTGTAAACATGACTGAAAGGATGTATATATTGTATAAAATTACTGTGAGCTTCTATTAAATAAAACAAAGTTGTGGTTGTGTTCTAAAGAATGTTCTTGGGTTCGTCGAGAGGCCGTCATATCTTTTACACATTATGATATAAAGGAAGCTGTGGTGTTGGAGCTACACATTGTCAGGGGTAAAAAGCAACACATTCCTGTAATGTAATTAGTGTTTCATACAACGAAGTAGAGTAACATATTTTGTTACAGTTTATTCATCAAGATTTTACTATAAGGCAGCTGATTTTTAATGGTTTCTACTGGCCAGTTCCTAGGCTTTCAATTAGCACCAGCATCATAATTTGTCATAGGTAACTGGCTGTGTCTTGTTCGGAGTAAAGGTAGGGATTGTGGTGTGCCTTTAAAATGACGTTGACTGTGATGGGCTATTCTTTCTAACTAAAATACTGAAAGAACTACTGGGATTTTTTGTACTATCCAGTAGGTAGAAAGGTGTATGGGTTTCAGAGAATGATGGAATAAGTAATGGAATCCCAGTATAGTTTGAGAGAGGTAATAAGTATTATTTGCAATGGATTACTTTTGTGAGTAACTATTCCAACACTGGAGTCACAATACTGTATTTAGTTTCATTAAATTGCCTATAGCTGAGATCTTTGAAGCATTTTGACCTGGGAGCTGCATTTCTAAAAAACTGCCACTAGATGGCAGAAATGACACACATTAATATCAGACAAATCTGGCACTGTTCACTTAATGGGCAGAGGGATGTCTGTACTCTACTACTACACTTCAGGGCCAGAAACAGCAACATGGAAAAAATATATATACATTTTTCATTAATAACGAGCGTAGACTTACGTCTTACATTGAATGCTATTATAAACATTTTGACAAAATTGAAAAAATCTACTGGAACAAATTCAAACAAACAACTCTTCTTTCTATCTTTATCCAGTGACAAACCATTCATGTTATTAGATATTGATTGGGGTTTTCCACATCAAGACATCGTTGCTGCCTGTAGAGCTGAGCAGCTACTACAGGTGAATTATGCCATGCCCCTGATCACCAAGTGCACCTCTTGCGGTATTGACTGTGAACAGAAATGACTTGTCAGGGAACAGCCTACCAATTTCAAGCAACTGATCTATAATTACATAAATGAGACCCACAGAAAGGAACTCACAACAAACACACACACCTCAACCTCAGGTGGTGAAGGATTAGCTTCATTTGCAGTGAACCCTCCCAGGAAAGATGCACACAGAGATGAAAAGCTCTCACTATGGGATAATGCTGTGTATGTATATGTGCTAGGGATGGGGCCCTTTGTCACTTCACTTCGCTGGGGCACACACCCTTCCCCCCACATACAGAACACGCACAGTGACGTATGATTCTCAGCATCTAGCATTTGTTCGAACATGTCCATGCTCTATTTAATATGCAGACAAAGTCCTCATGGGCATTCGGTTTGAGAGATTTTCCCATCCGTCTACACTAAAAGACTTGTGCGAAAGATGTGCTGTTGGAGGTAATTTCACTTGGGAGCCCTCGTCCCCCAGCGAGGGCCACGTTTATGAAAGGGCTCTTGTTGTGGTGCCTCTTTATTTTACTAGAAATTCTACAGAATTGTTAAACTTCCCACAGGAAGTGAAAAAGAGCTTTTCCAGTTGGTTGGAACACAGCTTCTTCTCATGCTCCTTTAGCTCACAGGGCTTCATCAGTGATAGGACAGAAGCTAACTTCTCAAACGCTTGATTGGTTGAGAGCTAGCAGTTGACCTTGTCGTCGATGAGAGCAAGTGCACTGAGAATAGGAAGCATAAGGACTATAGGATTCCCTTGAGCCAAACAAGAGCCATCCTCTTCACCTAGCTGCTTGGCTGATCCTCTTATGAGAGCTTGCTAACCCAACAAAGTCACAAACAGCATACATGCATATGTCAACAGATAAAGGAAAGGACACTATAAGCTGCTTCAAAGAATGTATGCAATGTTCATATTAACTACGAACTCTTTCACAATCAAATCAGTCAGTTAAACTAGAAATGAACCAAATGGATAGAAAGCTTTATGGTGACACTATGACGGGGGGGAGGGTCTCTACTCACCAGTCTGCCGTTTCCAGGGAAACCTCATTAGCATTTTTCTACCTTCCAGCTAGTCTTGTGCTCGCTTCCTTTCATTATGCAATCACGTGGCAATGGGTGACTTAAGGCACTCAAGGAAAGGCCTAATTTTCCTCCTAAGTCTCAGTCCATGGAGGTTGATGTTTTAAACAAAAATGTAGCATATGTAAGTTGTTATGATTAATACATAACCAGTAATAAAATTCCCTTCAGTTGTTATGATTTCTACACACCAGTCAAAGGGAGTATGCTCAGTTTTCCAGCGATTTATTAATGCGCTAATAGTGTATTCTGAATTTGTTTGCACTTCATTGTCACACAAAGGTAAAATGTGCATTTCCACTGGACTGTGTATAATGCCTACACTATGTGTGTGTGTCATTTTGCCCTCGTTCACAAGAAGCTTGCTGATGGGGACTTAATGGCGAGCTGGTTGACAACATGATTTAGAGGGCTATATTTGCCTGCTACAGTCCAAGACAGCAGTGTTATGGATTGCAAGGCTAGCAACCACAGCTGAATCTGATTTCCAAGACAAAATGCCACGCTCCAGATCCCATGACTGACATGTTTAACCCCAGAAGTTTTAGCACGGAGCCAGTGCACATGTTGCCAAGCATTTGATTCCTCACACCTGTAAGGACTATGCATCATTCATAATGTGTAATTACAAATTGCTCTACTTTACACTAATTGCATGCACACTTTCCAGGCCCTAATGAAGGACCAATAGCATTAAGGCAAGCAGTTGTTTTTCCTCCACTGTTATCCAAACCTTAAGGTGATGGTTCAATCTCTGGGCCTGTTGCCCTTCCCCCATAGCTGCGGTGTTACTCCCATGAGAGGCCTTGGGCACCGTTGCTTTATTAAGCTTTAACACATTTGGAGTGAACCTGCTGCTTTCTAGATTAACCCTCAAAGGGCAGCACCAGAGGAATGACCCCCCACCTCATTACACCATAGTCAGGACACTGTATATAACTCAAAAAATCTGCCTCTCTCTTACACACGCTGGGGGATTGTATGTTAGAGCTGATAGGAAAGGAAAACATTGGTCAATAAGTCAAAGGGAGAGCATGCTAAGCCTCATCGGGTCACCAAGCAGGTGTGACCGGCCTTCATTTCAAACTGAGAAGCTTTGCTAGATGTGACTGTTCACAGTAATCTATAATTCAAATCTTTTCTTTTAATCAACTGAATTCACCTTTATTTGTATCACACTTTTTTAAGCGACATCTACAGACCTCTGCTATTCTGCTTTATACCAAAGCAACAAAAAAAGAGTAAATAAAATCAGGAGGTATTTTCATGCAGCAACATAAACAACCATTTTTGAAAAGAAGAAAATGTTCAATATTGTCATATTTATTTTATTACTTAGACTCCAAACCTTTTCAACAACATAATATGCACAAAATTATTGTGAGATAGAATGTAATCGCATCACAACAGCTGGAGGAGGGGTTTCGGCTGAACACCTCAGTGCAGAGTGTTGCAGAATGAGCAGGCACTACCTCGGAAAGCCAACATGTCAAGAACCATTTCATTAGCAGAATTACACATAGTGGATTTGCGTAAACACTTCAACCTATATTTAACGTTGCCAGGCTAAGAATCTTAAATAACTGTTAGTTAAGCTAGAATCTAAATTAGCAGTTGCACAGAGGGCTAACAGGCCGAAGCTGAAGCAGTCAGGTGCAGTACTCTTCCTAGAATACAGGAGAGTATGGCACACAAGGCAAAGAGTAGATTTCACACAGCTTCCTACTACATGCTGAGATCTATCCTAGCTGTACCTAATGTGCTACATTTTAAGCACAAATCCACTATGAATATATACATTTTACCATAACAAATCGCTAACCCTTCATATGCTAAAAAGCTGAGGGGAGAAACAGAATATATGCTTCTCTTCTTATATTCTAAGACTGAGCTCCAGATGAAAAGAAACACTGCTACATAAACTGAGGAAATTAAAATTGAGCCTCTAATCACTTTGTGAATACCATCACTGTTTGTAATCAGCAGAGGACTCAACTTCTCTTATACATTGGTTCAGGTTGGTGTAATGGAGACAAATCTACAAATTCAAGAACAATTTTAGAAGAGTTGGTGTTTAGTTCAAATAAACCTGCAGCAATAAACAGTAATTCCCTATTAAATTTATACATTGTCATATACATTGTCATATGCGTCAGTATATACAAATCTATAAATAAATTCAATGTTTCCTCAGTGTTCTTTTCTTCCAGACTACACTAAATGCTTCATTTATCTGCCGATATGAAATGATTATGATATTGAAAATCTATTGCAGTCATATAGCTATCCTAAATAACAGCCTGTGAGGCAAATCCGAATTGAAAGTCTAGACGGAGCTTATTGTTCAATCAAGTTTACAAATGTAGTGTAAGTTAGAATGAAACGATCAGATTGTATGTCTTTAGACTTCAAGCAAAAGATCAGATACTGCAGAATATGTAAAAAAGAGAGATCTGGCAGTCTAAATTGAGCCTGTCTTCATGGTTCCATATACATGCATCCCACGCTACCCGTCACCACTGCTGTGATCTGCCAGCAAGCCAGCAAAGATGGTTGACTTTTTTTGTGAGAGAATCTCTAATTGAATCCAGTCCCTGTGATGTTAGAGCGAGAGCCGTTGTGCAGGCTGTCTGCTCTTGCTATTGATGGCAAATGGCCATTCTCAGCTTTCCCTTTATTCTTTTCATGTTTCTCTGTCTGAAAAAAGAGTAATCCCAATTTTTTCCTGGTTTCTTCCTGAACTGATTTCTTCCAAATAAAGCAGGAGGTATTTATTCACTGCTTATCACTGCATAGTCTAAAAATTGAGCAGTCTTTGTATGTTTTTAACACATTTTGCTGACCAGCAGCTTCTGTTTACACAACTCAAATTATGGCTTGTCATGACATTGGATTAGAAACCTGCATGTTAGACTCCTGTAAAAACATCCTACACAATTGAATGATATTTTTCTTAAAGTCTCATCAGATTTTTATAGAAAATTCCAATACGGTTCATTAAGTGTATTTATTCCTTGTGTTGCCCAGTGTTCATTTAGTACCAAAATTTCCAGTGTTGAATGAACACCTACAGCGTTCACATCTTTAGTACATAAGTCCAAATTGAGTTATGTTCTATAGACACATATGACAGGGTCAAAAACTGAGGATTCTGCTGTGTGTCAGTGTGAATTTACACCAACTGTCTCTTTGTTAAGCGTATATATTAAGTATAATTACTTAATTAAGTAATTATTTAATTAAGTAATTATTTTACATACTTTCAGACGACCAATCCTTTAAAATGTTGCACTGTGATGAAAATGAACCTTCAGTGAGCTGCCCTTCCTTGACCTACAGAGAGAGAGAGAGAGAGAGAGAGAGAGATGGAAAGAGAGGAGTGAGTGGAGGGAGAGAGAGAGAGAGAGAGAGAGAGGGAGAGGGGGGTTTTAAAAGTGATGTGGAGCGCGCGCTGAGGGCTGGTCTTCACTGAGAGAGGAGTAGAGGAGGGAGTGACTCCTCGGTGCAGCAGCACTCCGTGTAGTGGGACTGCTGAGTGAGCGGAGCTCCGCGGATTTTACCTCAGCAGTAAAGGCAGAGAAGGGCCCGTCTGCTCTCGGCGCCTCCACACTGCAGCCCTGCCCCCCCTCTCTCTCTAGTGGATGCGAGAATCCAAACCAGCACCGAACACCAAACAGCACCTGACTTGATTCCTCGGGTTTCCTCCCAGGTTCACTGAGGTGAGTCTCTCTCTCTCCCTCTCTGTTTACATGTACACACAGACCAGCACAGGTCAGAAACCACGAGCTCTTACAGCAGTCAGTTAGCTGCCCACCCACAGTAACGGTATAGTTAGCACGTTACATTCTGATGCTGCCAGTGAAGCGAGACCCGTTCAGTATCCACAAACTTGTTTTTAGGTGAGTCTCAGATCACATCCAGTATCAGCATTCAGCATCTGATTGTGTGTGCACACGGAACAACTCCGGTCACTGAGAATAGAGTGAAATTCACCCGAAAGCCTAGAGCTTCTCAAGAGCAGCGAGTTTTAGGTTCCTTTAGTTCCGTTTGTTATGATTAGCATATGATAGGCGGGATTTTTGTGCTTTCTAGTATACTGAGTCACAGTCACTACCCACAAAGCCAAGCGTATCATAAAGAAAGGCTATAAAGAGCGACTCAAGAACGATTATCTGCAGAGTTTATATGATAAAATCACCAAAATGAGTTCAGCGTAAGTTCTGTACAGTAGCCTGTGTGCGCCGCGGTGAAACACCTGACCGCTGGACTACCTGAGAGGAGCAGTACTGTTCGGTCCAAATGGCTGTTTTAGCGATGTCCTGTCGCTTCTCGTGGTTTGGCTGCACCTGTCCCTAAAACTGTGTGTGTGTGTGTGTGTGTGTGTGTGTGTGTGTGTTTGAGGCTGTGAATGACCGGCAGGATGGAACTGTGAGGAAGTGAACAGTGACCGATACGGAGTCTCAGCACGAGACTCTGAAATAACAACACACAGCACTGACAGAAATCAGCCTTAACGCCGCCGTAAACCACACCTTTGACGGATCGTCGTATATTAATCGTATGTCAGGCAGGAGCCGAGCGACTGCCTCTAAAACTCCCGCAGGATTTTGGTAAAGGTGGTCTAAAAACATGGAGCGAGGCTGCATTTCACCTGACTGTCTGCTTACAGGGCTGAATCCCAAACGGCTCCCTAATAGAAATATAGTGCACTCGTTTGCCCGATATTACATGACCGGTGTAGCGCACTATGTAGGGAGAAGGGATCCGTTTGAGACAGAGCCAGACTCCTCAGAGTTATTTCACCTCCTATCACCTGTGAGGCTGTCCTGCTCAGGTCCAGCTTAGAGGGGTCGTTTCAGCCGTGGTCACTGAGGTAAAACAAAACTGACTCTTGGCCTAAATACACAGATATAGCTGAATAATTATATAAAAAAGTAAATCATGAAAGAGCAGTGTTGTTTGAATAAAGCACATCATATGTGAAAGCAACGTCTGTGTAGTCCAGTAACTAATTGCAGTGTGTTGGTCGATGCTGATCTGGGTTAAAATGTTTTTTATTGTTCAGTCTGTTCATTGTATCTATGTTGCCATATGGATAGCCTAGGTATGTATGTATGTATAGATAGATAGATAGATAGATAGATAGATAGATAGACAGACATTGGATAAATTTTTCTCCTACTGAAAATCCACATTCATGTCCAAACATAAGCAATTTCCTGCAGCTCTTCAGAGCAGGCAGTTTATTAACTAAATAGCTCAATTGAGCCAGATCTGTTTTGTTCTCGGTAATCCCGGCGGGAGGTGTGAGCCGGGGGTGAATTCTGCCCTCTGGCTCATATCTGATGGAATGCCTGCTATATGTGATTATGGATGAAATCTGAAAGAGGGGGAGTATCCATGCAGATAATCGATTCTGCCCTGTGCCCAGAGGACCCTCTCACAGCCACGCATTACATTCCTTACACCACAGAATGAGTTGGGATTATTTATGGCTTTGTATAAATGGCCAAATCCACAGAGAGCTTGTGTACTTGTAGAAGACAATTATTGGGCATGGACACATGTGTTTCCCCATCACACTGTCCGTAGTGTATCAGTGCTTGTAAACAAGCAGGCATTTCCTACTGTGTTTGTGTGCTGCGAATAGTGCTGCACAGTATATTGTTTGTTAATCATTATTAAATAATGCTGGTCTTTGCAATACTGATATCGCATTAGGCTGCATTGTGCAAGTGACCCTCTAACAAATTTCTAACAATTTTTTTTGTGTTGTGAACATCCTGAACAATCACAGGTAATCCAAACGAGTTTCTGTTGGGGGGGGGGGATTGGGGGGTGGAGGTTGGCCGGGGAGAATCAAGAGATCAAACCTTAATTCCAGCTGGTCTTTAATCACATCACAGATTCATCATTGTGCTTTTAACATATTTAACATTATCACAGTCACAATATGTTGCAACGTAATCACAATGTCACTTCTATACTGTGCAAGTCTAGATATGAGATGTTTTTTGTGCTCTCTCTCTCTCTCTCTCTCTCTCTCTCTATATATATATATATATATATATATATATATATATATATATATATATATATTGAGCACAAAAAAACATCTCATATCTAGGCTTGCACAGTATAGATGAAGTGACATTGTGATTACGTTGCACGTTGTATATATATATTTGGATGATGTAGCGTAGCGTAGAGTACTACGGCAGTGACTTTTGAGTAAGAGGCGCAAATGCATTTCTTCTCCTTGCTGAACTAATGAAACTCCACTATAGGCATATTTTGTTAATCTGGAAAAAATAGCTTTTTTTCTTTCTCTCTCGTTTGCATATGTATATGCATGCATGCACAGAGGGGCCATGAGCAATGGTGTTTTTTTCTCTAATGGAAGTGGAGCATGCCAAAAAAACATCTTTTTGTTAACGTAAGTGGAGGTCTGTTACTTTAATTAGAGTATATGTCAGTCAGAGTGGCTTGGGATTGCCCTAAGATCCTTTTTGAACGTGGGGGTATACAATTTGGACAAAGGGAAAGCTACACAGTACATGAGACAATAAGGCGTAGTTAAGATAAGAGAATGACGTGTGTTCATGAGAGGGTGTTAGGACATTCTGAGTCATTCAGCAATAAAGAAGACACCTCCCTTGTGTTTTCATGTAGATCTGTGGTGACTTATTCATGTACAATTGCTGGACAATGAATGCCCACACCATTAAAAGAGCTTTACTCAAATTAAGCTCAGGATTACAAAGGATAAAAAGGATTGTAAATAGCGATCTTATCTGAACCGAAAACAAAAGAGCGATGCTGTGCTTTGATACTTTTGATGCCGATGGAATGATCTGGTGTCATAAAATGAGATGTATCAAATTAAAATTTTATGTAGAGCAGATTTTTTGGCCTATTGCTGCAGACTGAGATCAGATGTCATCACAGGCTTGCCTTTTCACCGAGCAACAAAACGGCACGAAGTGGAGGCAAAAGACCCTGCTGGTGTGCTGGCAGAAGTGTAGAGAGGAGAGCATTTGAGATGCAGGGAACACAGTGGTCTATCCATTAGGTCTGTCTTTACGGGAGAAAGGAGGGAAAGAGAGGGAGAAAAGATGAGAGACAGTGGGGCTCTGTTTGTGAAGGGAACTGTGGGGGTTTTGGGATGGGGTGATGAAGAACGAGGGAAGGGGGTGGACAGGCAATGGATTGTGGCAGTGCCCAACACTTAGGGGCATCTGAACCTGGCAAAGCAGTCCATATAAAGCCTTAAGTGTGGACCACTCATTAGAGAAACTGCAGATTTTTAATGAAGAACTAGAGATCTAGAGATGCACTGTTATCGGAATCCAATGTGCCGATTTCAGGGTTTTTTTTTTTTGTTTTTCCATGTTCATATCTGTAGATGTAGATACTGATGTTAATTAGTGATGGGTGATATTAAAAAAATATAACATTGCAATACTTAAAAACATCACAATATTTTGACACGCAGACACAATTGACCAGTAGTCCACTTTTAAAACCTGCCATTAAAAACTTTAACATTTCACACACTGCACTGCATTAAATCTAATGAAACAGGACTAATTATGCCCTCTTTGTGATGAAATGTGCAGTTGATCATTGTTTATTCTAAAATTGATCACAATAGCAATAAAATATCGTCATAATGCTCACTTCCAATGCTAATACATATGCATTTTGTAGAACATAACTGTTGGGCCTACATCCATCCGGATTAGCATTATGGAGAAATATAAGATTTATTTGTACAGGGTAACAAATGCAGTAAAATGAATAAAATACACTCTAGCACAGGAGCCCAGTGTGTCCTAAACATTCTGCTCTCTCAGAATACAATAAATACTTAATCAGATATTGGCTTGGATTCTCAGTCAAATTAAAGCGTTGATCTATTTACTTTAAACAATCAATCTGATTCAAATATTATTGTGCATCCCTAGAGAACATAGATAGAGAGACGTGGATTAGCCGTAAAATTAAAGAGGTAGAATAAGCAAAAGGAGAAAAAGAATGGGAATAAATAAATGGAAACGGAATAGAGAGCTTCAAAGTAGAAAAAATAAGATGTTTTTGTGCATATGTGTGAGTGTTCATGTCCATTCATCCTATTCAGAGCTTGTGGACAGGCTGGCATTGGGCGGCATCTACTGTAGCGCTTGAGTAATCCTCCTGGGAACAGGCGAGCACTGCCAAAGTGCCATCCAGTTCCTTTTCCCTCTCTCTCTCCTGTTCATCACTCCTCCATGTCTCTGTCCATCTGTTTTGGTACATATCTCTCCCTCTCTCCTCCCCGTTCATGTTCCTCTGCGGCCTGTATGGACTTCAAAATGAATTGGAAGGCAGTGGCAGGGTTAGTCACTTGCTCTTTCTGCTGTCATCTCCCTCGCCGTCTGAAGTGCTGAAATCTGCAGCGAGCTGCGAGAGAGCGCATTCCCATGAGCAGCACTTAACAAAGGAAGCCAGCGTGCAGAACACACACTCGCCTCTGAGAGAGGTTCAGCACGGCTCTCTGATAGATCTGCATCTGTAAGGTGGATCTTTCAGGCTTGTTTAGTTTAGCCTACCTGTTACTCTACACAACTTCAGGCTTCACAAAGAAATGCCACATTTTTGGACAGTTTAGAGATGTGCAGTATGTGGAGGCATGTAAGGGGGAAAACAGAGAGACAGAGAGAGAAAGGGAGAGAGAGCATGACAGGGAGAGAGTGAGAGAGAAAGAGATGGAGAGAGAGCATGACAGGGAGAGAGTGAGAGAGAAAGAGATGGAGAGAGAGCGGGAGACAGAGAGAGAGACAGACAAAAAGAGTGGGAGAAAGAAAGGGAAAGGTGTATAATTGAATATCAAGAATGAGAGAGAAAGTTGGAGAAAGAAAGAGAGAGATTGAGAAAGGGAGAGAGACTGAGGCTGTGTTCAGACTGCAGGCAAATTGGATTTTCAAATCAGAACTTTTGAGACGACTATCTGCACTGTTTTTTGCAAGTGATCAGATCAGATTTGTGTGTCCAGAAATCACCAGCCTATGGGTTGCCTTGGTAACAATGCATTGGTCAGTAATTGTGTAGCTATGCTGGTGACAAGGATTTCAAACGTGGATGCAGGAGAGAATTCTTCAGAATTCTCTGGCATAAGCCTGAATCTTTGGCTTTCTTCTTGAATCCCAGAACTTCCGTCACTCTGGATTTGACATCATTGTCGTTGGTCGTGTTGCGAGTGACACAAAAGACACTTTGAAATCGGATTTGAGCAACCAGAGCATCCATACTGAGATGCATCTGTAAAAATCTGATTGGAATCGCATTTCAAACTATGTACAAATGTGGTTTGGATCCGATTTGCAAAAAAAATCAGATTCCACTTTTTGCTGTCCAGATTATCAAAAATCAATCTGGATGTGCCAAAAATCAGATTTGGGCTGGCAGTCTGAACAAGGCCTGAGAGAGAGAGATATCAATACAGACAAAGAGAGGAAGAACGCAAGAGAGACAGAAAAAGAGAGAGGGAAAAGGAAACTAAGAGAAATCTTTTGGTTGGTCTGCGATAAGGCAATGAGAAAGAGAGAGAGAAAGACATGAAGAGAGAGATGTAGAAAGATACTGACAGAAAAGGTGAAAGACAGAAAGAGAGAGAAAGATAGCAAGATATATATAGAGATAGAAAGAGAGAGGGAGACAGAAAGAAATATTTTGGTTGGTCTACAAGAAGACTATGAAGTGTCTGTCTCTTTTTGTTCTAAAAAAAATTTGTGTTTCAAGTCTTTCTATTTTAACCAAAAGTAGAAGAAATGTAGCTTGCAATAGTTGGCTGAAGCAGGTTATAGCCTAGCTTGGGGAGTCTGACGAGTCTTTGATAGACTTCTGTTCACTGATAATGTATTTTAAATGAAGAGCTGAAGTTCATGCCATTAAAACTCTTACAAATAAAGGTACTCAAAAGGTACTCTGGTATGTTGCCACAGAACACAGGTTTCCAGCCCTGGTCCTGGAGTTTTAGTGTTTGCCTGCTCTAAAACACCCACTTCAACTAAGGAAGCTGCTTAGTTGGATCAGGCGTGTTCAGAGCAGGGCTGGGATAGTCCAGGATAAAGGTTGACAACACTGCCATAAAAGAGCCATTTTTGGTCCCCTCCAGAAGCTTTCAGTGGAAGGTTCTTTAAAAAAAGAACCATTTTTGTAAATGAGATGTGAGTGCAAAGAACCTTTTTAAAGTTTAAAGAACCTTCACCATTTTCCCCCTATTTTTGTCGAGAACCTCCAAGCGAGGAACTTGTTTTTTATTATTACTATTTATCTTAGTGTGAGTAGATATATTAGAAACATTCTGTTAACATTGCCAAGGATGGATAAAAGTTACAGACGGTTGAATGCAAACCGAGAAATGGATCATTTGTTCAATGAAGGCGTGCCAAGTGCCTGCTGAAAGCTTTCCAACTGCAAACATGGATCAAGACAAGTGACTGTATTTTATACTCTCATCTGTTCCCTGTTTCACTTCTCAGGCAGTAACTCTGTACTGTTCTGTTGTGCTAGAACAGTAGACATAATCTGAGTGTGTTGATGAGAACGTGTACATGTAGAGATATGATCAGAGACAGTACACCTTGTACTGAGGCATTATTTTGTGTCAAGAATGGCACCAATAGTGCCAAATTACATTTGATTTTTCGACCTTTTCTAATGTGTTTAGTGTTTAATGTGTTTGCTTTTGTGTCCTTGTTTTGTAGGCGTGCTTTGCCCAGAATAGAAGTGATGGTCATTTGGTTGGATGTTTTGAAAGTGGAAGAGAATGATCATAGCAGTCACATGGCTGTCTGTTAGGAGTAGACACATGTTTTTCTTATTTAATTACAGTAGTTATAGATATAGTAGTGATTACTGTTATCTTGCACAGCAGTGACAGTCATGCAGGCCTGATCTTCCAAACCACCCAGGGTCCCTCTGGCACTGGCCTGTCCCAAATTAAGGTCAGCATCGGGGAGACACGAACAGGCCCTCCAATAGAACATCAGATGTGGGGGGAGTCTCATGTTTGTTCTCTTTGTTGGCACTAGAAACGATACAGTCTGTGAACAATCCCTCATTGTTTGCAAGAGAAACAAATGATAATTAAAGTGAATTGCATTACAACAAAATGGAAGAGCTCATCTGAACAATCAGACCTAATACATAATATGTAAGATTTAGAAAGATGGTCACGTGGCCACAACCAGTGACACCTGCATTCAGCATGCCAAAGCATGATAATATGATGAGGACCAGCCCCATATATTAGAGCAGTACAACTGTAAGACTGTGTATTAGTGCAGTAAAATGTTAATTCAAGGTTTTTTTTTATTATTTGAGAGCTTAAATTGTAATGACAATAATAAGTTATCAAATCAGTGGTCAAGTGATTAGATCAGTTTGATGCCAGTGAGCTCCCAAAGTAGGCATCTAGCAAAATGGGGTAAATCTATCCAAATACTATTTCTTAATTCACTAAACCACTCAAAGACATGAAAAATATTTTATAGACAAGTATATTTTTTCAAAAAGCAGATGTTCATAAAGCTAAACTGATAATACAGTGTACATTAGACGTTTTGACACCTGTGAGCTACCAAGTTAAGCATCTAACAAAATATTAAGGTACACAATGAATAGTTAAGTATTTAGAGGGGTTTCTTCACAAACTGGTGATCATCTTAAAGTCCATGAAGAGTAAATTTCAGCCACGTATCTCTCTGTGCAAAATCAGAAATTCTCCTTAGGTTTCTGAAAGTCTTAATGACAACCTCTCTTCTTAAATGTTGTCCTTTCTGTCCATATTTGGAAAAGAGAGAGAGCAGGTGTTGAATACTGCTTTTGGAGTAGAGGCTCAAGAGTAAGGGGAAAAATCTGTTCTCACCTTGGACCCCTCTCAAGACCTATGGACAAACCTTGACACCTCTCTGCATCCCTCTTCTTTTTTCTGTCCTCTATCCTTTCCCCCCTTCTCCTAATTTTCAGCTAAAGTCCCTAATGGGCTTTTGAGGAAGCTTTGTATGCGTCTTTGTGCCAGGGCCGGAGGATTGCGGGGCATTAATTCCACTCTTGAGTATGTAAATAGCCGGAGCTGTGGGAGCGGAGAGCCGAGCTGCCACTTACTCACTTAATCTCAGAGCGCTTCATCACTTTTACGCGCTCTTAACGGGAACGCATGAGAAGCCCAGTGCCACACACACAATGGCAGCTCCCCGAGGGGGGCACCACGGCACCCTATGTCCACCGCCTTCTTCTTCCGGAGGGCCCCTATTCCTCCTCTTCTGCCTGTGCTTCGCCCACCCCTTCCCAGCAACCCCTGCCTGAGCTGCGGAGGCACACACACAGGACCGTCTCTGTTTACCTCCGGCCACGGCCAGCGGAACACTAAACAATCCCCTTCACTGCCTGTTTGTCAGGCCTGCTTTTGAAAGGCAGGGCAGAGAGAAAGATGAGGAAACAATTAAAAACCCCTCCTGAACCTTTGCGCTAACAGTTTCCCAGCGCAGGGAGCCTGTGAACGGGCGCTGAGCCCTCTAAACTGCCCCATTATTCCACTGCACTTGGCGTGTTCCAAGAGCGGCTCGCCTCAATGGCCATCCCAACACAGTGGACTTTTTGTGGGGGACTTGGCTCACCACACCATGCACTGGTTAATTAGGAATTGCATTCATTTATCTATCTATCCATCCATCTGTCTGTCCACCTACCTATGGCCTCTCTTTCGGGCTCCATAGTGACGACACATTGTTCGTTTCAGCGTGGCATTCTCCGCACTGTATGTAGTGTCAGGAGAGGCAGTGATCAGATGTTTACATCTGAGGATTTCCAGGGGGGCCATCTGTGATTTTAGCTCCACAGGGCACCATAATCCCTAATGGTTCATGATTTCAGATTGAATAATAAATGAGTAGGCCCAAATAATTATTGTTTGTAAGGAGAAATACCCAGAACTCTGAATGTTTATGTCCTGCTATTACTATTAATACAGTATTAAAGGTGGCAAAAAAACTTTCAGTGGGTTTCATGAAAGAATGATTCTGGTAGATCCAATGTATGAATGTGAAGAAACTTTTTTCGAAGACTCCAAATACCAAATATCAAAGCACCAGACATATTGTAAAGTGGAGCAACCAATACCCCTGTATTAACCTTTAATTTTAAAAGAATTACCATTACTATTAGTATTCAACAGATGTATATTTATTCCTATTCACACAAAAACATATATACCCAGTGGTGTCCAAATAAGAGGCGCAAGCCTCTATCTTTCATCATTTCACATAAGCAGACACAGCCCTTTCACTTCCATTGTAAAGGTAAATTGTGTCTGGGTTAAGAACTTCTTCAGAACTTCTTCAGTGTGAAATCAGTCACTTACATCAAGTCATACAGAGTTCAAGTTTCATCTGTGGAGTTGCATTTGAGGACATTTGTGCTGGTGACATTTGAGAGTTGAGAGAGCTGAGAATTAGCAGGTTTGTATGCTCATTATTATGAAATAAAGAGTCTGCTAGAAACAAATATCATAATTGAATATAAAGAATTGCACAACCGCCTAATTAAATAGATAAAAGTGCCCCTGTGCTGCCTCACACCATGGCAATCCAATCAATTGCTGGAGAAATATTTGCATAGTTTTAGAGAGCACACAGTGAACAATGATGTGGAAAAAAAACACGACCCCTGAGAGAGACCAGCCCAGGATAATTCACTGCAAAGGTGCCAGCATCTCTGCTGCCTTGATCTTTCCCCATTTGATATCTTCCACTTCCCTCTCTTTCATATACTAATAAAAATGAATGATGTTATGATTTGCTCTTTTGCTAGGCTGTTGCTGTTAATTAACTGTAATGGTGAGACTTATGAGCCATGTGTTACAAAGCTCTCTGTCGTAGCTGGTCTTGGGCTTTGTGGATCTGAAAAGATGAAGAGTGATGGCATATTTCTGCATATTCTGAAAAGAAATCAGTATTCAAAGAGCATTCATGAATTCTCTCAAACTATTTTGGTAGTCATTTTGATGATACTTAAGGTTTTGGGGCTGAAGTGAAACACTCGTTTAGGATTTAGTTGACATTATAACATATTTTTATCTAAATTAATTTGACTGTTACAACACTGCTACTACCACAGCTCTTTTAAATGTGCATACACAGTAGCCTATGTGTAATTGCATTCCTCTCATCTACATTAGACACGCAAACATGCACACAAGGAATACAAAAGCCCTTCTCTTTGCACAGGTACATGAATTCCCCTGAACAGTTCACATACTCAAAACACGTCCTGGAGATTCAGTGCAATGAATTTGCATTTACATGTTTTATTCAGATAGATACAATGGGAATATAATCAATCTGTTATATTTAAATGTTGTATATAAATTACCTCAGAGATCTATAAAAGTCAAAACGCCAGGTTCTCTATTCAATAATTGTTTTGTTCCTGTGGTAGATATTAATTATCTGTAATTTAGCTGTTTAATCAGATGAGGATACATTTATAGAAATGTGATGATTTTAATTGTTTCCCTTTACCAATGAAATGGATCTTTACTATATTGTAGAATACAGAATCAGCACCACTAATCTGGGAAAACATAGTAAAGTCTGCCAATGCTTTAAACATGATTTACCACATTCCTCTTCCAAGAGAGTTCAGGCAGTTCACAGTGTGTTTTGCAATATTCAGAGAAAGATAACTTTTATAGACTATCATTCTTTGACTAGACCTATCCATGCTCCACCCACAGATGCATTCTTTCATAGCAACTGCAGCACGGTTGGACAACTGGAACTGGAACTGGAAACTCAATGTTATGTAGGCACTCTAAACAAAGACTGCTACAGTTTCTCATTGTATTGAACAGGATTTTTGCCAGCGTTGTGTAAAGCTGGTCCAAGCTCTCAACAGTAACTCTCCCTCTCATGAGAATTTAGCTGATTACATTCCTGGGGACCACCCTGGCACAGACAGTGCTGGGCACGGCTTGGACTCAAACCTGATCCCAGTGGTCTGGTGCACCTCTGTAGTACACAGTCTGAGACAATCATTTGTCAGTTTATGAATGATGAATCTGCTCTACAATGTCAGCAGTTTGTCAGTTAAGGCACATATATATTGCTTCAAAAATATAAAATAAAGATTTCTATGAAACGCAAAATGATCCAAACAAGTTTTACAGCATTACTAATTACAGTAGGGATGCACAATAATGATGGAATCATACCGGTATCGACAGATAATTGCTCAAAACACTTATCAGCAATGGACAGATGTTTAGATTTGACCGATATTGGATGACATATTTATCGTACGCTACACTGCGCTAAAATGTCTGCATTTTATTAATTTTACTGCATTGGTAACCCTAAAGAGATAAATGTTCTCTGCAATGCTAATCCAGGTAGATGTAGTCACATCTGCATTCTATAAATGTTTCATAAAGGCTTGTGCTTGTGTTGTATTGGCATCTACATCTGTCTGCAGTTATCGGTGCATCCCTAAATTACAGCTTGTTCATGTAATTTGTAACCAAAAAGTTTTTGTCCAACAGTGGTTATATCTCACTGAGTGTTCCTGAAAGATGATTTTTATCCAAATTGACATGGTGGGAGAACCATTTTCCACCTGGTTAGTCAGGCTTTGTTCTGTGGAATCTGCTGTCTTTAGTAAAGCAGACACAGGGCAAGAGCGTTGTGTTAACTGTGACCTCTCTGGTTCAGATCGATGTGTGTGTTGCCTGATTTTTTTCATATTCACACATTTGCCATGTAAGTCCGTTTTGCTTCATTTCTCCATAACTGCTTCTCTGTCCTGTGTGTGTTTATGTTTGAATGTATATGTGTGCATTGGGTTAGTGACAGGCTGTGTCCCAATCATATCATTCCCCCAACCCTGTCATTCCCCATTTTCACTCCAGTCAGCTACCTTGACACTTCCACTCTCCTTCTCTTTCTATCTCTGTCTTATTCTCTGTGTCCCTGTGTTTTTCCTCTGTATGCGTGAGCAGTGGAGCAGGTGGTGGTGGTGGTGGGGGGGGGTGGTCCAGGCTGGTTTAATGAGATCCTCGGGGGGTTTGAGATGAGTCGATCAAACGCAGCACACCACCAGAAGCAGTCTTTAAACAGACGTGCTGACACTAATGATAAAGCCTGGTTTGGCAAGGCTGCCGTGCATACTGGAGCCATAGTCCTCCTCCAGCCTCTGCCAAAGGCTGGGGGAGATTTCAGTTTTGTTTTAGTCTGTGTTAATCAATACAGGGCTGCATGGGAGATCCCCAGAAGACACAAGGTAATAGGGGTGCCAGCAGATTTGCTTTATAAAAATATTGTTATTGAACAATAAATTTAGATTTTGACATGTAGATTTGATTTCGAACAGATATTTGATGGTGCATTTATTTGGCTCTGGAAGAGCAGGATGTTTAAGTGATGTTGGGCTACAGCGCTAAATGTCTACATTTTATTATAATATCACAGGAATGTTTCCATATTGTCGCGTCCCTACAGAATTGTGAAGAATCTTTAAAGGAATAGTTCAGTGAAAAATCCAGTTTATTTGATTTTCCACTTATCCCAAAGTCAGCCAAGCCATATTTTGTTTCCAAAAATTTCCTTTTTTTAGACTTAGTTTAGTTTAGTCAAACATTTCTAAGAAAAACTGGACGTCTCTCAAACCATTGCTATAGTTACATATCCTGATGATAATGTAGCCTAAATGTGTAAATAAGTCTATGCTATTTGACTAAATCATTTTTAAAACAAGTTTACATAGCTTATAAATGTAAATTGAAGCAGATATATGAAGATTTTGGCATGTATTTGTGGAAGCGATTAGGGTGACTACCGACTTCTAGTGTTTGTTAGCACCAGCAGCTCCAATTTTAAACTGTAGAAGCAAAATTTTGACACAAACCTTGTCTTAGCTGATTGACTGCATTTGAGGTAAGTGGAAAATCTTCTAAATTAGGTTTCTGAAATTGCCTTACAAGGGCATTAACCCTCAGAAGCATAGAGTTATAGCAGGAAAGATATATGAACAAAAGAAGCATGAAAGGCAGATTGTGAAGGAAGTGAGAGAAACAGGGAAAGAGAAAGTGAGAAAGAGGTGGGTGAGGAGAGGAGAAAGAGAGAGGGTGGAGAAAGAATTAGAAGGAAATTAAGTGAGAAAGACACAGGAAAAAGGACACTGAGGGGTTTTCCATCCTCCATCCCTAGGGTCCACTCTTATTCTAGCCCACTCGTTTACTATTTACCCCATGAATGAGTATCATCAAGTGTGGCCTGGCTACCACTCCTAGCATAATGGCTCTGTTAGCACATAATTGTAGTGGAGTTGGTCACATCTGAAAGCCCTGTGCACACAGTGGCATCACGATTTCCCATAATTCCCTAATCACCACCTCATTACAGCAAGAATGAGGTCGCCACAAACAAAGCGAATCGCTCCGCTCATGCTGATGGAGTTGCATGTAAGAGTCAGTCATGCGTTTTGTGCAGGCCCTGCTGCTCTCAGTGAAAACGGGTAGACAAATAGTGATCATGGCTGAGTAACTGGACAGCAATCTCAGGTGAAAATAGGTATTTTATTCTCTTTTTATTCACTACTGCCAAAGGGTCACTGATGGAAAATGACTCTTGAAAGTGACTGTTATCCCCCATGTAAGCTTTTTATACTGGAACACAAAATCAGACTTTAGCACACTGAATCCAGCATATCAGACTGCTAGACTTCAAGATTTGCTGATACAGAGCTTTTTACAACAGCTGTTCTCAGATAGCAGATAGATATATAGATGAGTTTGTCTGTATTTGCCTACAAATAAACTATACCTACACTATATCTGTAGTAGGTATTTAATGATGCAGAGCTCAAAGTAGTCCTTCACTGGAAAACCCGATTACAGATTATGGAATCAAAGCAAAGCATAATGGGAGTACAGTGGGATCGGAGCTCTTAATGTAATCAGAGCGGTTTTGGAATTGCCTTGAAGCCAGCCATGCCAAAGCTATTTCTTGAATGACACCAATTAAAAAATTTGAGTCACACTGTCCTCTCAAAACAGCAATTTGGCTAAAGGGCATTTTCTTAACTGGGGAGAATATGGTGACAGATGACCACTGAACTCACAAATGTGCATTCTTTTTTGTAATGTGGGGTTTATGCACTGTAACCCTTCTATAATATCTCTCTCTGTGTAGTCGTGGATGGACTGTTCTTGATGACACAGTCTGATCACGTCCTGCCTTGACATGGTCAATTCTGAGTAACAGTTACTCTTCTGTTTCTCCTTACTAGCTAATTTATGAGCATCACAGTCATTGACCACAATTTCAGATCCTATTTGTTGATGTCTTTCTCATAGATCTAAATGCAGATGTCACTTTAGTCACTGTTCCTATTGAAACATTAGCCAGTTGAGCAGTGTTTGTGACTGAAGCTCCTGCTGTCTGTGCCCCAAATATGAACTCTCAAAGTCAATTAGATTTCTTCCTCCTGCCATACTGATCCAAAATCAAGGTGAACTGGGCCTGCACAGAATTTTTCCACATGGCAGGATGTTAATTGTGTGTTAATGTTAATGAGTTACAAGGTTTTGATTTGACAGCAGCAATATATATGTGTGAGAAGTAATGAATGATTTTGAGGTCAAGATTTGAATCAATTTTCAATATGTTATGTCTTGATTGTATTGGTATTTTGCATTCTATATTCTATTCTATGCAATATTATATTTCAAAACAAAATATTGCAAAGTCATGTGTCCTTGTGATCTCATGAAACAACTGAACTGTGAACAATATAAAAACATGATCTGCCTCATATAAACCTTATACAGCATGTCTCCATTTACTGCCATCAAATATATTCAAATAACAAATATATGCTGACATAAAGCATTAACTATAATTTTCTGTTTCAGTGTTTTTTTGTCATCTATACACAGAGTTAGTATGTCTCATGTGTAGCCAAACATAATGCTACCGCTCTCATTAAACACACACACACACACAACTAATTTTGCGCGCGCGTGTGTACATTTAGTTAAGTACGTGTGTATCCAGCAGCAATAATTTGACCTTTGTCTGGACATGCAGATTCTAAATGTCCCTTGGCTCTGATGTCAGACTCTGTGTGTGTATATATGTGTGTCCTACAGGCTGAATTGGGATAGCTGAAACTTTTTTTGTTTGTTTGTTGTTTTTAAAAAATATTCTGCTGCATAGTTTTGCCTTGACCAACAACCAGTTTTGATGCCTAACATTAAATAATAACTGTAAATAGGGTGACAACGTGAGAGGAAGAGAGAATTAAAAAGTTCATATCTGTCAGTAGTGAATTGCTGACCTCAAAGTGCCAGAGTTCCGCAGTAAGAGAAAACAGTTTTCAGCTTCTGATTTCACCAGTCTAAAACATTAAATTAGCTGATTTTAATTCATTGGTTTAATTAAATTAATTGGCTTAATATACACATATGGATAATGGCTCTTAATCGACCCAACTATGTGAGAGAAACTCATAATTCAAACAACAGGTCCAATGGTTGGCTAACCATTTCAGGTTTCAGTGTTTGGATGCTGAAATCAGTTTCACAGGGAGTCCGAGAAAATATTGTCACTGTCCAAAAACTACGCAGCTCCAATTTTTTTCCATTTTTATTTTTCTACATCATTTGAACACAGCAGCTCTCCTTTACATTATGTCAAAATTTCATGATGAATGGGCCAATAGAAATACTCTAAAATTACTTAAGAAAAAGTCACATTGTATTTACTTACATTAAAACTAAACATATTTTAGCCTTCTCCTATAAAACCACCATTTTGTAGATACCTTTTTGGTGATAGTTAAAGAAAAAAAAATATTTTTATTGTGTTTGTGTTGATGTTCAGTTAAGCTTTTCCTGTACATTCTCTGTTTTATGAACTGTTTTTGAAAGCTGCAAGTTTTCATTCCAATCAAGCAGGAGCACACATGATGGCACTTGCTCAATTTACTCCTGTTTTTTTGGGATGACAACCTGAGATAAGGTGAGCAGAAAAGCAGATAGGACATGTGCATGAGTACATTATTTTTATAATTTTATAATACTCTGATATTGACCAAATTCTTTTTTCCCTATGGTTAATCGAATTATTGAAGACTCTAAATTCAAAATTAGTCAGAATGGACTTGTGTAATCTCTTTAGATTTTCACAGCATAGCCCACTATAGGAGGGAATAGTAAGCGCACTAGTTGGTGTAGTTGGTGGAGGTTTTTTTTCACGTTTTTTGGCCATGGTCCAACACCTTGGATTTGTGAATGTGAGGCCCAAAGGGACTGAATGTATCCGGAGTGCTGGAGAGCAGCCAGCCTGCTGGCTATGCCCAGGCCAAAACGATGAGCCCCCATACAGAGAGAATGGGTAAAAAAATCTACCCAGTGTAAAGCTTCATGGACAGAAGTATGGCATTTTAAGCAGGTACTTATAGCCAGTTGGAATTTGGCATTAATGTCAGTTATGCCTGCTGATAGCATGTTAGTATACATATCATCACTGTTGTGTTGCTCTGAAATAGTAACTTTATAGGAGAAGGAAAAAATGTTCTTGACTTTAATGTTAGGAGTCAGCATGAGTTCAGAAGTTCAGCGTGAAATGTTCACATAATGTAAAATGCAGCTGCCATTTCTGAATAATGTAAAAATAAAAAAAGTAGAAAAAAGGGAGTGACACGGTATTAATGTGACAGTGACATATTCTTCTTATTAGTTTTGCTTATCTTGTGTCATTTTATTCATGCTTTATACTGACTTGAGCTGAGGTAGAGGGAGGCCCCCCCCCGACCCCCACCCCCCTTCCCTTTCTTTTCTCTGAGCTCTGCCCGAGTTGCTAAGACAACATGCGAGGGCCGTCACTGCTTTGCATCCTCTGTGAAAGCAAAGAGGAGAGCGAGAGGGAGAAAGAAGGAGAGAGAGCGACCCCTCGCTCCGGGAAGGCAGCATAAAATCGGGATAATCGCTGTCGATTATGCCACACAATGGGCTGCGGTTTCTGAAAGATTCATTCATCCTGGAAAAGAGGGAGCTGGAGAGTGGGGAGAAAGGGCCTTCCATCGGCCTCCAAGCCCCTCCACAGCTCTCCCACGGTGGGCACAGGCATGACATCAGCGGCCTGAATGGAGCTGGCATTGGGCTCATGCCCACCCTTCCTCCCTCTCCCATGCAAATTTGGAGCCCGGGCTTGGCTGCTGAGGCTGGGCAGCAGTGGGGTGGGGGGTGATGGGGGGTTATTGGGGTAGCAGGGGCCACTGCCACTGTTTGCGTGAGGGACAAAGAGCCCTCAGATGAGGAGAGGGATAGCAGGGGAACTTCACATGGCCTTAGCCAAGAGAGAGAGAGAGAGATTTAATATGCCTTTCACTGGCCCCTTTTGGCCAGTTAGTGTGAGACTCACATGAACACACACACATACAAATCTCCACATTCCCTATACATTCCCCATGCATCCAGTTTTCCTTCAGACACTGAAAGAACGGGGCGTCCCTGTCAAATTTCAACAGGAGAGAGAGGATCTCATGACAAAGTCTGTAGAGACTGATGGGATTCCCATGGCTGTTACCTTGGCGCTGTCTTTCACTTTTGCCTTAATGTGACTACAGCTTTTAATGTTCATCCAGGCTTTTAATAGACCTGTTGCTTTCTACGTTGTGTCTGAAACTGAAAGAGAAAAGTTTTGGGGTATCTTCTCTCTTGTTTTAGTCAGGTTCTTTGCTTTGGTAGCAGCCTCACAGTGTGCAGAGCCTTTCAAGATTCATTCCTTTCCCAGTGTGAACACTCTCACCATTGTCATGAACTGTTGCGTAATAGGCTCACTGCCAAATGTTTCTGTTGTAAAATAATGAGTTAACATGCGAGTCGTGTAAGACTAGGGATCACGGTTACAGTGTGCATTTGTCTCATTGTTATACACTGTAAAAGGGTCGGGAAGCAATGCCAATTCTGGGCGGATGGCCCTGAACTAAGAAAATGTAGAGACAAAGAAACTGAGAATTATAAGAACACTGTATAAATAACATACACAACCTTGCCTTCCTTCATTCACAGGATTAAACCATTTGACATTTGCCTTTCTGAAAAACTTGGATAGCTATGAACATGTCTTTTCCTGGTTGTAGAAATTTTTTTCCCTATGGGCCATTTGATCTGAAATCGCTGTGCGTAGAGACTGACTGATTTCGAGAGCGGGTGAACATGCTTTCTGGGGGATTAACGAAAGAAGAGAGTGAGATGGAGAGAGAAAAGGGGTCCCCAGGGGATTTTCAGTGCTTACATTTAATCTGTGTTAGAGACTCCTCCCTCTGCTACCTCCACTGCTGCTGCTCCAGTGTTTCAGAGCATCTCAGCCTCGCTCTGTCTTTCTGGGACTGACTCACTCTGGCTGTTCAGGATCTGGGCTTAGGGCTTTGCTGTTGGCCTTCATAGCGAGAAGAAGTTGCTTTCACTGTGGGCTGAATTGAGTGGTCTCTGGTGGCCTGGACTTGAAGCAGCAGGACTGCCCCACGTCTCAAAGGCTGGAAGCCACGGAGTTGTGATTAGCAAGAAGTTTGGAGGCTCTTTGCTGTCTCGCTGTATTAGCTCATGCTCATGGCTGAAGACTGAGGCCAGTCTGTGTATCACTGAACAAAGTAGCCAGAGATGACGTAAGTTCATACCCATTTATGACTTATTAGAAATAAAATCATGAGTAAAATCATTTTTCTTACTAAAGGTCTGCTTTAAGGTCTTCATATATTGTCGCTATCATATCAAAATCTTGTACAGCAGATGCTTTTTGCATTGTGTGAAGATTCCTGGAGGAATGTACCAAAAAGCTTGGAAGTTAAGAACATTTTCTTCCTTCTCTTGTAAAGTTACCATTTCTGAGATATGAGGTTTTGTTACGGTAGTGATAGAAAAGCCTATACTGACTATAGTCTATAGACTACAGTACTTTGTTACTGTACTCGCATTTAATCATTTTCTTATGCTCCTCTTGTTAGGTTTATTGATTTATCCTTAACATAAGGCTTATTATTCTATAACTAGATGAAAAATAATGCAAAATGATTGAGATAGTAATTCATAAGACTGAGCAAATTCTAAATCCACCAACAAGATTGGAGTTTAAGGGCTTAATCATTTCTCATCTACTTCTTTGACCCAATTAAGTATTCCTTGGTTCCTCAAACAAAGTGCATCTGTCACTACATTGCATTGTCTATGGTTTTGAACCATGACCTCAGCAGCTCAGTGCTGGAGGCACTTGTCTAGTGAGCATGCCCTGTTTTTGTGGGTCCAAGTGCTGTGTTGAATGTAATAAGGATGAGAGGAACAGCCTCGGAATATTTAATATCATGAATCAGTGTGTTCTCTATGTCAGCAATTGGCTGGGGTGAGACGGGGCCTGGAGCTGTCCTCGCAGCACATTAGCCCAATGTTATTGAGGCTGCAGGTGACAAATCCGGCTTGTTGTTTGTCTGACCTTTTTTTTTTGCTGGGTGGAAGGTCACCATACGCGGTTGGAATAGCGAATTTGTCTCTCCCCCCCGCCCCCCCACACTCATACACTGCCACACACTGTCAAAGAGTCATTGTGTCCACTGAACTTAAGTAACCTTCTGTACAGAGGCAATAGACTAAGAAAGCCAGTCATATTTTTGTCTGTCTGAGTTGGATTTCTGGGGGCTTGACACTTCACTGACCTTATCATTACTGTAAAAAAAATGGAAAAAGTTGTATTATTTAGTCACCTCATTTAAGGCAAGACTGAGATAACGATGAATGAAGGGCTGGGAGAGAACTGCTTGAGAGAGGGATAGAGAAAGAGGCCTTAGGCCTTGAAATGTGACATTTAAACCCCTGATGAAAGCAGATGGTGCAGAAATATCAAGATGATTGGCACCTTAAATAAAAACTTGTTAACCTTTTCTCAAGGCAGCCCTGAAAGCTTTTGTCCGAGAGCTGTGCCTTATTTTTTTCTTCTGAATCTGTTCATTTGTCAATCTTTACTGCTGGACAATTCAATTACTTTTCCAGTAGGCGCTAATCGTAACTCCTTGTCAAGGCCAGATAAGGTCGCATTAAAGAAGGAGAGATGTGTTTCAGACATGCGCTGCTTTAGCTCTCCAGCTGATACAGTTTAATCTGATAAACAACAACAACAAAAAACAGAAATAAAGTTACTTTAAAGCCCCTTTATTTCATTACCCATGCTTATGTGTTGTGGTATTTAGCAGCTATTTCATCCACATTGCAACATGTACAGTGATGATTTCATAAAGTAACAGTGATTACACAACAAAGTTTAGTTTTATACGGGCTACTTCAACTTATCTAAGCACTGAAAGAAGAATAACTGGGCATATTATCCATGTATAGTTTTGCATTGAGATTTTTTAAGATAACTAGGAGATCTGAGGTTCCACATAGCTTGTGGCCTACACGATTTGGGTCCGTTCCATTATAATTCAATCAGCTGGGCCTATTAATACATACTAGCCTGATCAAAATTTTAAATTCAGCACATGATTACTTGTAACTGAAATGTTTTGCTCCAAAGTAGATTATAGATCACTTTCAAAATTTTCCCTTATTTCGTAATATATATTGTCAGGTATAACACATATGAGAAATATCAGTGCTATATCTTGATTTATACTACTTTAATTGGAGAAATAACAATGTATTCTTCATCATATGCCAACTATTATTCTTTTAAAAACTTATATCCAAAATTCTTGGAGAGATAAATGGATATATAGCATTTTGAAAGGAAATTCTTCAATTGTAGGTGATGAAGTATATCATTTCATGTCAGTAAAACTGGTAATAACTACAGTAATAACTACAAAGTAAAGATAGCTAGGAAGCAAGCTATTTAGACCATTAAGCTGCTTTAGGCTTGCATGTTAATATTTGCATAAAATGAACAAAAAGGCAAATAAATCGTTCATTGCATTCATTTTTATGAGAACTAAGCATTAGTGAAATTTTCATGACTGTGATATGCCTAATGAGAAGCCTTGGGGTCATCCATCACAGTAATCCAGTAACACACAGACATAACATTAGAGCTAACAAACCTCCACCTACGTGCTGTGTTGGCTTTATTAGAATAGTATGGAAATGCGTGATAAGTGGGAAAATTTACTGGGAGTTTTTGTGTTAAAATGCCAGAATTACATTAATAAATACAAACAATTCAGAGACTCCATCTGTGTGCCCTACAGCTGACCAGCTGCTTTACTTATAGGGACTATGTAAGTACCTCATTAGGACAGAAACATCATGGCTCCATTAACACACCTGACATATCCAATTAACGATACTCAACTATGTAGGAACCTGCATGAGAAACAAACATGGATTAAAGCTTTGGGTAAACTGAGGAGCATCACAGGTCAACCTAATGAACACACATTTGCAATATACTAGAGGCAAAGGTCAGTTATCTACAGAATCTCCATTCACCAAGGCTTAGGTCAGTTTACCTTTAAAGGGCTTGCAAACAGTTCTAAAACGTGAAGAATGACCACAGAGAGATTCATGATTAGATTGTTTTCATTCCTTTCTGGTACATTCGCCCAGAATATACCTGGACAAATGCCTTCCAGTTTGATATCCATATGGTAGCTGTAACAGGAAACTACCCTGAGTCCTTTATGAGTTTTCTCCACGCTGTCATCTGTCTGAGGGATGAAGCCAGTAGGTTCTCTTGTTCTGCTTTCACACCTGTCTGCAACACACACACACACACATACACACACACACACACACACACACACACACACACACACAAAAGAGTGTAGCTGCCTCTCTCCTCACTAATTAACAAATCTAACAGCCAGTCTGAAATAGAGCTGCTTCTCAGCTTTCCGAGCTGCTTGAAACGTGTGAGTCTATGGAGGCAGCAGGCAAGATGAAAGTCTCTGTAGAGTCTTTGTATTGAATAAAGGCTTATATATCAGCACAGTAGGGTTTGGCTGGAGGACTGTTTATTTGCAACTCATACAGAAGGAAAAAATAGTTCCATCCCAAATTGCTTTGTTTCCAAATAGCTTTACCCATCACCTGTCTATCTGTCTTTCATCCCTTTCTTGTTTATTTCAAAGGCATCTCACCTTATCTTAGATTGGGGTTGTTACCTTTGGGATGAAAATGGTAAATCAAGTGAAATCAATTCATGGTCAGCAGCAAAAGTACAAACTTTTTTGTCCCCTCTATATGTGAGAGTTGTCAAGTGAGTGTGGACTGTGAAAAATAAGAGACTTCATGACATTATTGGGATACACAGCATGTATCACAATACTTCATCTTTCTGAGGTTTGTGGCAAGTTGGAATTGGACAAAATGCACCAGCAAAGCATTAGCGCCATGTTTAAAATGCTCCGAAAAGGCTAAGAATTTATATAAAGTCATTAAAAGCACTTGCAGAAATGAACTCTTTAACTCATCACGATGGAATGAGTGGTAAAATCAAACCATTGGTAAAAATAAATTGTTAATAAAATAAAAGTAGGGTTTAATGCACTTCCAATCAGTTCCTTGTTACTCTATAGTTCATGTAGTTACTACACATGGGTTGTTCTTCTTGTTGATGTTTACTGGCTCTCTATAATTGGTCTATAATTAAATCATTGATATTGTTTGAGATGTTCACGTATTCAGTGTTTTAGGATTACTGATAATAACCATGAAAAGCATACTGTGATGTAATTTATTACAATACCAATGACACATTGTCATGCTTACTGTCAGGTCAAGGACACTGATTCTGCAGAGCAAGCAAAATTCAGTACGTCAAGCATAACACTACAGTAGTTATATGCAGAAATGAAAGTACTACTGTCTTTATGTCTTGGACATATCCAGGACTTACTACTGCCAATATACTAAGCCTTTGTGGTAGTTTCAGCCACAAATTGGAAGCCTTCTGGCTGTGTGTTATGTACAAAACTACTGCATAAGCCTAAATGCGCAATTTAAACGCACATGGAAAAACTTAAATTGTGTTTCTCCTCCTCATGCATATGCATTTGAAGGAGGATTATGCGATACATGGGAGGATTGTGCAGAGAGTGAGTGGAGCTGATGATGAGCTGTAGAACCAAATCAGATGTTAAATTAAGGCGTATTGTTAGCACAAGACACAACAAGATTTTGCACTGCACCTTCACCCATACATACGACTCACCCAGTGTGAGTTCCTCTTTGAGGAACTCTGATCTCTATATCCCACAAAGTTTACACATCAAAAACATCTTGTTTGTTTCCCTTTGCAAGTAGACATTCTTCGGTTAGATCACTCACTGATAAAATAATAAATGCTATCTCATTGACAACCATACTGCTATGCATGGTTTCACATAATTTCACTTTTGAAGTGTTAGTCTTTGTAACAGGAGCTCATCAACAACAGTGCTAAGCAATAACGCAACATCTGTTCCTCCTTAACAGCTCAGAGTCTGTTTCAAAGACTGCTACTGACAAAATCTGCTTTTTTGCTTTTAATCATGAGCAGACGACAGTGACTCTCCAGTCGTCTCCCATCTGTTCCTCTCCCTGAGTAACCCTGGACAGCACTATCATGAGAAAAAGACATTGCTATGTTTTTTAGAGGTCAGTGTAGGCCATATACTTGCTTAAGGTTACTTTGGTTTGACTGACATTCGGATCATCATGTATGTAAACCTGCTTTGGTATGTCAGCCTCTTCTCTTCCAAATCTGATAACAACAGAAATGAAGGCCTCACATAAAGCAAGTGTGGGCACAACACTCTCAAATCAAAAGTTTCATAAAAAATTTAAAAAAATTCTCTTTCCCTCTTTCTCTCTCTACAGAGCCAACAGCATGCCTAAGCAAGTGGAGGTGCGGATGCACGAGAGCCACCTGGAGCCCATTGAGGCCACTCCACGCTCCAAATGTGCCCTCCTCTGCCAGAAGCTGCGCAAGAACCTGCTCCTCACACTCACTGTTCTGGGTGAGTATCAGCCATCAGATTCTCCTTAATGGCTTTCTTCACTTTGACTGACTTCAGTCTAAATTCAAGCTTCAAGTTTCTTCGTATTAAGGAACATTTAGCAGTCTAAAGTTATCACTGTTGTTTTGCTATACATTCAACATTACATAATAATTTTGATGCAATGATGTAATTATTTAATTAATTGTATAGTTAGTTATGTTATTAATAACTTTTACATTTCATCTACATTCTGTATTGATAGGTTTGAGCGTGCACTCTGTTTCCAAATAATGACAAAATCTTGGCAGAAATGTGAAGCATAGTTTTTCTTCATGCAAAACAAGAATGTGTGCATAACAGTAAATTTCTGTCAAATTCAGATAATAATAATAATAATAATAATAATAATAATATATCTTTTCTTGTACTTACAAACACAATTATGGTATCAGTTAGTTAAAATCACAGCATTTAGGTTTAGAATCCAGATTTTGAACAAAATGTCAGGGCATACCATCATTTCCATAACTTTTAACACTCTCTGGCAAATTACAAGTTTGGCTGATTTTTGAAGTTAAAATAAGAAAATAAATAAATATGACATATATGCCATTTTTCTTTGAGTTGAAGTGCATATAAAATTCAGTTTACATACATGGACTACATTCACTACATGGACATTCACTACATGGACTACAATGCTAACTGAGTTATTCTAAAGTTATAGGTGTGTATAAAAAAGTTTGACCAGCAGGTTCTGGCCATTTAAATTAGATTATGTAACTGTAGGATCTTTGCAAAAAAGGCAGACAGAGAAAGAGAGAACATGTATTCACACAGATGATCACATAGATAATCAGCCTGATGAATGATGAAGTAAACAGAAAATAGTATTGTCTCTAACAAATGCACTTTACTGTATGAGAATGTTAATATATGTGTTTGACTTTGTCAGAAAAAAAGCCTTTACCTGTGTGAATCTCTGGTGCACCTGTGGAACTTTTATTTATGTGCATGAAAAGGGACAAAATCTCTGAAATCTCTGACATCTTTAAGGTTGTACAGGGTGAGCAAGCAGAGTGGGGCTAATAATATATCATTATGATTCAGTCATGTGTGGTGTGTACATCACATGTGAAGCCATGCTTTAAACACACACCGTAAACACGTGCAGCTGGATGTGTGTATGTGTGTGTTTTAGAGCATACATAAAAGGCATATAGCACTCAGCTGTTTGCTCGCATTGATGTGAGATTATAGTCCCGGCAGATAATCTGCTTGGATGCATTAGAGCTCTATAATACAATAAAAGATATGGTTTGTGAATTGAAAACAACAAAAGTCTTTATATGTTGCTCCTGGTAGCTTTAGAAGCCAGTGCTCCTGATTGGATGAGGGTTTTCCTCTTAAAGGTTATACTTGCTAGGGGGCCCAGTAGTGTTTAATAACAGAGTGCATTATTGAACAGCTTCACTGGATTGTAATCCTTGGCATGAATACAAAGGAAATGTCTTTTCCAGGGAAGTCGTGCTGCTGTTCTATGTCAGTGTCTGGCTGTGAGGGCTCCAGACTGCCCGGTCACTGGACAGCAGAGAGGCCATGAGTACAGAGAGGCCGGTCAGTTTTCTCTGGGGAAATTATTCTTAGAGGCCAAGACTCTCATCATGGCTCCTGATTTAGCCCCAGATCTCTGCGGCACCAGGCTGTGTTCCTGCCCACTATCAAAGTGATTGTTAGAAAACCTGCTTCCCCCCTCTGGGGAATACAGATGGTTATCTGGTCATGCATTCCAAGAGTCTGTCCCTGACACTGATGAGATGACACTTTTTTTCTGTTCTCTCACTTCACACTTCTTTTTTTTTCCCAGCACATGATTCAGTGCCTCCCCAACACAGATTCACATAAATATGCACTACCAGAATTGCCAAGATCTAGAAATGTGTTTGTTTTTTGGAATTAGACTATATTATTTGATATTCTACTAGACCTTCGGTTTCTGGAATACTTAAGCGAACTACATGCCGATGAAAATGAATAATGAATATATTCATTTCTTTCTCTCAGTTGACCCTCTGTAACCTGCCAAACCAAACCTCCACCTCTCTCTCTCTCTTTCTCTGTCACAGGTGTGATATTAGGAGCAGTAGCTGGTATGCTTCTGCGTGTAGCCTCTCCGATCGATGACAATATTGTCATGGTTATTGCATTCCCTGGAGACATTCTGATGCGGATGCTAAAGATGCTCATCCTTCCTCTCATCATATCCAGTTTAATCACAGGTAACCACTAATCCAGTCTACTTTGTGAAAGACCTTATCATGCACCGCTCATGAATGCATTGTTTCGTAGGTACTGTTGCAAGGTCTGCAAAGCTAAACGGAGTGATGATAAAACTGTAAATTTAGAGTGATCAAATGATTTAGATTTTATATGCATATGAAAAAGCACACTGTAAGGACAGTATACAGTGTGTAATCACTCCAACAGGTATAATGTTTTTTGTTGTGTTATTGAGTTTTTTATGGATAAATACCTGATTAGCTAGCTAAATTAACATGATTGCCTACACTGGTAGTTCCTGTAACATGACTGAACATATTGGAATTTGCTAGCAACATATTACTGTACTTGAGATGTATACAGTTGTAAGTTGCAAAAGTCTGGACACCGCTGGTCAGATTACATGTTTTCTTGAAAAAGTTCTCTACAGAGAACTTATATATGGCATTTTCTCTGAAAATGTCAGTGTACAATTTCTATTCTTTTGTTGATTTTAACATATTTGAAAGAAATAAAGTATAAAATGTGCAATAACTTTTACACAAGTAACATTTAATTTTTTATTTTTCCTAATATATTAAAATCAGCAAATACGTACATATCAAATGTGTAAAGTACTCTGTTCTCTGTAGAGGATTTGTTAACCTATTTCCACTCAGAAAATAAACAAAACTAATACCTAATGCTATGACCTTTCACATGCATACACAATCAATATAATTTAAAATGAATAACTTGTTTTATGTATTTTGACAGAAACTGAATTGTTCAATACAGTTTCTTATAAGGTTAAATGATAATGAATCATGTAAAGCTTGTCCAACCTCACATCAATAGCTACAAAAGAAAGCATTTGTGGGCAGAGCGTGGATAGGTCAACATCTAAAGTGATGTTGTGCAGATGTGCTGTGTATTTGCAGCTGTGTAGATAAATAATGTTAAGGTGCATACCAATGTGCATCTCACTAATAATACATAAAGCACTGATTTCCATATATCCTCAACCCAGGTCTTGCAGGTCTGGATGCTAAGTCTAGCGGCCGTCTGGGTACCAGAGCAATGGTTTATTACATGACCACTACTGTAATCGCTGCTGTTCTGGGAGTTATACTGGTGCTGATCATCCACCCCGGTAACCCCAAACTAAAGGAAAACCTCGGGGAGGGACTCAAGAATGATGAAGTCTCCAGTCTTGATGCCTTCTTTGATCTCATCAGGAATCTCTTCCCTGAGAACTTGGTTCAGGCTTGCTTCCAGCAGGTTAGTATTTACATTTTTTCAGAACCTTTTATTATCAGTACTGAGGTTGGCTATCACACTTCACTGGTATGGCAAGTTGAATGGTTTAGGCTGTTTTGTTCTATGTTCTTAGATCCAGACTGTCGTGAAGAAGGTTGAGGTTCAGCCAGATTTTGAAGACACCAACAGTACCATGGATGACTTTCTCTCTGGTGCCACTAAGCCGCCTCCCATATTCAAGGATAAGAAATCCCTGCAGTTCAAGAGTGGAATGAATGTTTTGGGTAGGAGGCCAAAACATCAGGCAGAATGAAATCTTATATCAATTTGTTTAGGGTTTCTCTGCAATTCGAATCTTAATGGCTTTGCAATCTCTCACAGGTCTGATTGGATTCTTTATTGCCTTCGGTATCTGCATGGGGAAGATGGGAGAGAAGGCAAGGCTCATGATTGACTTCTTCAACATCCTGAATGAGATTGTGATGAGGCTGGTCATCATGATCATGTGGTCAGTGATAATATTACAGTTGATTTGGCTCACTGTCATTAAAATCTGTTTTCTAAACAACACTGAAGATTTACAGTTTAGTGTCTCATAGAAATAGTTTACATAAGATATTACTGGTCTCTGGGCAGTTTTATAAAGAAAGGCACTAATTACTAACAGTCTACCAACATTTTGTGCTGGTGGGGGTGCCCAGTTCAGTGGGTTGTCTGCTAAGAACTTCCATGCAAGTGAACCCAGGTGCGACATTAACATATGACCAGCTATAACGAGCAATAACCATGTTTTGGCTCATGTGCTTTTTGTATGAAAGCTGGCAAATTGTAATTTAAGCACAACCTACTCTTTGATGGTGTTGTAAAATACACCCAAAGTTTTTGGAAATAGCAGTTTAACATTTACATTGTATTTCATTTAAGCTGTTCGGTTTTAGTTTCTTTTATTTCCTAATCACATTAAAAACAATGTTGCAGTGACATGGCAGCCGTTTACAAGATTTTTTTTTGCCATGAAAAACAAATAAATGTCTTTTAAAAACTCTTTTTCTCCTTTCTCTGAGCACCGACAATGGCAGCCATGTTAGTGCCAAAGATAAGACAAACTTTTCAAAGCCATTATATAGCGCACAGTCAGTATTTCTTATCAGCCTTGGCAAATCAGAGTAGGTGGTTCGTTATAATACATAACGTCACACACAAATACACTATAAATACATATCATATCTCTAAAATGATGACTTTTCCAGGAGAAGGAAAAGAGATACATTACGTTTAACACAAGTCAGTTTGGGCCATTTTTTTTGGTCCATTCCTCATGAAGTTTACACACAATAAAAAAGGGCAACAAGCACTTTCAAATTATATCAAAAACTGAATGGAGATACAAGCTTTTGTTCTGACAGCAGCTTAATGCAATGATGTAAAAGAGCAAAAGAGCAGTGACTGCCCCTTTGGTGTTATTATATGCGATAAATGGCCCATTGCGCCCATTTAATAAATCATGATAGACACTTTTTAATGCCAAAATACAGCTTGTGATGGTGCAGTACATTAATAAATCTGTCCATTAGAGTATGTGGTCAAACAAAGGTTAGATTAAAGGTCCTCACATATTATGTCTTTACTTCTAGGTATTCTCCCTTTGGTATTGCTTGCCTGATCTGTGGCAAGATTATCTCCATCAAAGATCTGGAGGTGGTGGCCAGACAGCTGGGGATGTACATGATCACAGTCATCATCGGACTCATCATTCATGGAGCCATATTCCTCCCTTGCATTTATTTTGCCATTGTGAGGAAAAATCCCTTCAGCTTCTTCATGGGCATCTTCCAAGCCTGGATTACTGCCCTGGGAACAGCCTCAAGGTGTGACAGACCACTCATAACTTCTTTTTTAATACAATCACACACACACACAAACACACACACACAAAAGTTCCAGTAGTTTGTCATAGTTTTAGATATAATAATAAGTATATACTGCCTGCACTGTCTGCAAAGCTGTTATCTGACTGTTGTTAGCTGCAGCAAAAGTTCTTGATGAGGATCTTCCTCTGCAAATGGATTATAAATAGTTCAGGTTCATTTAGTTATGACAACAGATGTAGTGTCAAGCTTTGGAGAAACTGTGTGAGCCTTCATTCTTGAATGATGATGCTCTTTGAATCAATTACCTTGACCGTGTGCAAATACTACAGTTCAGAAATAATTTAATGATTTTTTTAACTCTGCGTCTTCCTACAGTGCTGGAACACTGCCGGTCACTTTCCGCTGTCTGGAGGAGAACCTGGGCATTGACAAGAGAGTAACCCGCTTTGTACTGCCCGTTGGTGCAACAATTAACATGGATGGCACTGCTCTTTATGAAGCTGTAGCTGCTATCTTCATTGCTCAGATGAATGGTGTCAACCTGGACCCTGGTCAGATTGTCACAGTCAGGTAAGCCCTACTTGCTAATAATTGTATAATCAACATTGCTGATAATTTGTAGTGTCGCTATGATGCATATCTGTTTTTAACTTTTCCATTTTTATTAATGTTTCACATGATCTGTCACTAGAAAATTGTATTACATAATAATAATTATTTTTAGACTCTCGAATGTGATTACATTTCATCATGCAACATATCATATAAGTCTTTGTGGAGTCAGTAAATTATTTTTTATGTTGTGTTGTCAGTCTTACAGCTACACTGGCCAGTGTTGGAGCAGCCAGCATCCCCAGTGCAGGGCTGGTAACCATGTTACTCATTCTGACAGCCGTGGGACTGCCCACTCAGGATATCAGTCTACTTGTAGCTGTTGACTGGCTTCTGTGAGTAATTTGTTAATCATTTCATTTCAATTCATCATCTCAGTCAGTTTTGCATAGATAAATTAAGCCCATTCTAATGTCTGAATTTTGTTTACTTTCAAAACATGAATAAAAATGCTACTCCGATCTGAATTTTTGCTGAAGAAAATCAAGTGATGTTGGTGCTGGAATGTATCCCAATGTCAACACATTAGAATTTTAAATAAACGTTTGATGGAAGTTAACCTTTTTCTTTACCCAAAGTGGACACTGACTCAGATTGCTGATGTTTTCTTGTTTGATCTCTAGGGATCGTTTCCGCACTTCAGTCAATGTGGTGGGCGACTCATACGGGGCTGGCATCGTTTATCACCTGTCCAAGGCGGAGCTGGACGCCCTGGACGCCCAGCATGGAAAATCTGACGACATCGAGATGATGACCAAGACGCAGTCCTATTACGATGACCTCAAGAACCACCATGAAAACAACTCCAACCAGTGCGTCTATGCTGCTCACAATTCAGTCTTGGTAGATGAATGCAAGGTACAACTCACGCTTACGGACATAGAGACTTGTATATAGCGCATCCCTGCTGCATGTTTACTCAACATTTCTTCCTTTATTAATTTCTGCATGTTTGTATGCTGTATGCCAATGTAAATACATACACAACTATTCTGAAAATAATGGTGTATATATTTTACTGGGCATTTTCTTCAAGCAGCATTTTTTGTCATCTACGCTCAGTTAGAATGTAAGACAGAAATGGTGAATTAAAAAGTTACTTCAGTGCAGAACAGATTAGCATTTGAATCATTTCTCACCCTCAATTTACACACACTACAGAACTGTCGGAAGGAATAAGCAGCCATTCATGTTTTGTTCAAATGCAGTGACAGCACACTTAATTATCACTGCATAATGCCATTGTACATGCTAGGTTGAATGCACTCAAATTTTCTTGCCATCAAAAAGGCTGTTGTGAAGCTCAGAATATTATGTAGGATTAGAGTAGCTTTGGTCTAATATTTATTTTCAAGTGTGCTAGCTTTGAGCACTATATTTTGGAAACACATTCCTGTTTGGTAGAGGAGAAAAACTGATGCTAAGACACTACTGTCTATATCCGTGATCATAAAGAGACATGACCTAAAAGTTCATTTGGAACTAAGTACACAGTGGATGACAGAAAAGCTGCTGCTCTGCTGCTGTCTTTTGTGCTTGCATGACTTTGATGTCAATTTACTAAATTAACTCAAACTAACCTAATTTACCCAAAGATGCAAACCATTGTAGCCGCCTTGCAAAATAACACTGTATAGGCTTAATACTGCCACTGCCATTTATTTATAATTTGTTATCTCCTTTTATATGTTGTTTTTGTATGAACTATGTTTTATTTGTGGTTTTAATTTGTGTTTTGTTATGTATGATAAGATATACCAAATTGTGAATGTTGAAGTATTGTTTAATGTGGGTTATGCATGACAGTGCATGCCTAAACATTACAGAGCTAATGGAAAGTGCATGAAAATCTCAGTGCTGCTTTTCAGCTACTTATGGCTCTAATGTGTTGGTAAGGTGCCTCACATCTGCAGCTACAAGATTTCAGGTTTAAATGAACCCATAGATGTCCACAACTAAAGCTAGTATAATAAGGAAATGTGCCATAGATTTTGTTCTGTTTGGTCTAAAGTGATGTGCACCTAACAGTAAGGGAAGATGGGGAGAAGAAGCCCCCCACCCCTTAAAAACAGTGTAAAGCTTAACCATATTTGTACATGAGTTTAGCATGTACAGGATAATAATGCATAAACACACACAGTTGGAGGAAAAATGGAATAGCAGTCCATTTTGTTTTAGAGTACAAAAAAACAATATAAAAGGCCATTTTGCCCCACATTGGAGCAAGATATCCCCTCCCTACGTGGAGTTAGAAGCCCTCGAGGGAAATCTTGAATGTATAATTTATATGTCAGATCATATCTTACCTTTGCATTCTAACATATTTAATATTTCTATTAATATTTCTGTTAGATTTTGATAAAATTGTTTCAGATTTGCGCTCAAACAAGCTCATAGACAATATGGACCAAAGGAAATTGAACATTCCATATATGGACATTAATGGGTTAATAAGCCACAGCATTTCAGTCTCAAAACCAAACGAGCAAGAGGCTTAAACTTTAGGAATTCAATTTTTATGATGAAGAGATCACATAAAATGAATGTTCACAATTTGGTTTAACAAGAATTATAGTGCCAGGAAGAATTTCTTCTCATATCTTGTAAATCAAGAAGGTCATTGAGATCAAAAATATAATAATTATAAGGAAAGAAATTAGAGAGAGTGAGTTTGTGGTCATCTGATCTTAGTTGTTTATCTGTATAATAAAATAACCTACAGGATTTTTTATGTTTCATGGAGGTGTAAAGTTGGTTGTTCAGATGTTGTTGATGATAATTGCTTTCAGGTAACCTCGGCAGCCACGAATGGCTCAACTGCAGAGTACACACTTGAAGAGGAACCACGGAAAAGTGATTAACGCGAGCACACAGACACCCTGTGTCCGAGCCCCCAAGCTTTCTTATCTGGTGAAAAAAAAGAGAGAAAAAAAAAACACTAAAATCATGCACACGGAACAAATGATGGGTTTTGTAGTTTAGGCTTCAATTATTCCCATTACAGTTTGTTTAACAACCTGTTTGAGTGTCTGAAATAACATGTACTAATGCTAAAAAGGGTTAGAACCACACTGTCTGATAGTGCACTAACGTGCCTATGAGCTAACACTTGCGCAGCGGATAGCAAGGCTTTGGAGGGTAAAAGGAGAAATAATATACAATGCAAATTAAATTATTTCTGATGGTAATATATATATATACTGTATGCACGCTGTTTCTTTCAAATCTATGGTACGTAGTTTATTGGTGGGGGGAGGGGGGATCGATGAATGCAGTTAGTGGTGTATGAGCTGGCTCTTCAGAATGTAGGGAGAGAATACACAGATAACCCAGCAGTTCAGCTTGAACTAAATACTGTACTAAGCCTGTGCAGAGCCAATGCCCTTACAGTTCATATTCTCTTTAGAGCAATAGTTATCTACTCTGTAACCTCTGCCCTGTTTTACCTCACTCCATGACCTCTGACCTACCCGGAGCAAATTTTTATTGGAGCGTGTCTTCAATCCTCAGTGATCTGCAGGGAGTTCTGTTGTTACTAGGCTACACAAGTGGGGTAGAGGCCACTGCACATGCTCATAGGTACTAAAAGCACGAGCCATGTTGAGACTGAATGCCTCCCCCTCCAGAATCTTTCGACCACTCTGTCCCTTTTCTCTAAGGGTCCAGTGGGCTTCTTTTTTCTTTTTTTGGATGGGCATGATTGTTTTAGTGTGTAGGTGGCACTGAGGCATATATGCACATCAGAGAATAGGCCAAACAAGCAGCAGCCTACAGCTTCATTGACATTCACCGAAATTGACTTGATTAGCGAACACTCTATTTTTAGCCAATTCAAAGCACACAAAGCCAGAGCCTAATGAAATACCACTCACTACTGATAATTAATAATTCAGATAAATGATGCTTATTATCTCAGTATTTCAAAGGCGCTGAGCCTTTTTTAGAAAATCGATTTGCTTTGTTGGAAAGTTAATTATTCACATTTAAGTTATGCATTTGACTCACTTGAGGAGAACACTGCAAGTATCAAAAAATGAATATGTGTAAACTTCACCTGCCCAAGATGTCTTCAGATGAAAGCTCATTTCTTCTCTAATCTGTAGACTGTAGAATGTTAGATACTCAGGCAAATGAAAAAATGCACTCATTGTTGTCAGGGAAGACACATTCCTAATGCAGGCAGTTGAAATATTTTATATTAAGCCCTCTTAGCATGCTGGAGAGTAATTGTTTACCTGTTTACAAATTCACAGTGGGTTTACAGATTGCCAAATGCCTATTGCCTTTATATTTGTAAAAGCTTGCACTGTTTTATATTGGCTTTCTCACACTGCTTATCACTTATCCACGTTTAAAGGTTTTTTTGTTTTTTTTTTTACCTAAGAAAGCAAGCATACCCCCCAAAAGAAATCATTCGAACCATTTGAAAAGCACATTTTAAGGAACAATGTTAAGGCTGACATTCCAATTCAAATTACCTTAGCTTGTTTCCTTCTTTAAAAGCACAGAGGAAAATACAATCACAAATTAGTAATAAAACAATAGTAATAAAATGTCCTGGTATATGAGGAAAAATGCAAGGCAGAGGGATAACTGAATCTGGAAGACAACAAGAGTGCACAAGTGAGTCCATAGCACTACTAGTGCTAATGTCTTAGAGCCAGTGTGAGTGTATTAGTGCCAGCAGCTGCTCTCCTTATCTACCCTAGCAGTCTCTGTTTATATGATGTTCCTCCTCAGAAGCACATGACTGTTCTGGCAGCCCCAGTATGCTGCAATACTTACCTACATCTGACTGTCAAAGACTGACCAATGGCAGGACATACCTCCAAGAATTATAGCCACTGTCACCAGGAATGCTGAGGACTGTCATGGAACCAAAAGAAATGGCATTAAAACTGACACTCATGCATGCACACACAGCCATGGTAAGATGCAAGATTGGATGGATGTCAGGAATTTTCTTGTTGACCTCCTTTAAACTCAGCCTTGCCTCTAAAGCGTTAACCAGTGCGTCTAGTGAGTTTGACCATTCTGAAAAGCTTGTTAATGTGTTTAGAAAGTTTAGGAAGCTTATCACTCACATTCATAGTTTTGTCCCGTTTTTAAAATGTTATTTCACCTTTTTTATTTTTATTTTTTGTCCCCTGACTTTATAATAAAAATGCCGCTTTGTGAAGAGCAGTAGCTTATGGCGAAAACGCACAGCTCATTGATCTTTCACCCAACTTTTTTCTGTGCCAAGAGAATCGTCATCACGCCCCTGCATTGCGTTTTGATTGGATGTTTCCACATGCAGAAAATTTCAGTGGGTATCTAATGTGACCGGGCGCGAAATCTGATGTTGATCCGATGAGGTTCGGGATCCAGATGCAGATGCCCTGTTACGTAAGGACTGTCATCAACTGCAACGTTTTGAGCTCACTGTTACAGGATGGACATTTCATTCTTTTTGCACCAGCTTCTTAAAAGCGTGAATTGAAAGTGCCTCCTTGCACTTTTTGTACATATTGTAGGTAACAGATTTTGTTTTCTTTTATTTTTCAGTGGGGAAACATGTAGTGTTTAATTGTGTGAGCTTTTTTTGTAATCTAATAGAAATGTATTCTCTATGTAATGCATACAAGGACGTAGATTAGAAAATGTATAGAGATGAGTGTAATAAACTGCTTGTTTTAAGCTTAAATAGCTGTACTTAGCTGTGTCACATAAATGTTCCATATCCAATATATATCCTTTTTTGTATCTAATGTAAGTTTGGAATGTTTGTTCCCTACAGAAAAAGAAAAGTCGTGTGCATTCATTTTCATTGTACATAAATATAAATATATATATGATTTACTCTGTGAAATTGCAATGCAGAATGTTCCAGATGTTACACTGACTCTTGCTTAGGAAATTATGATGAAAAGGTGTGGGGTGTAATGCTGTGAGAATGTGTTTTTGGTCTGGTACGCCCCTGATCTATAAGTGGATATTATTATGGCATGCAATGTTTGGTTTTTAAGAAGAAATTAACAAAAAATCTTAAGCAACTTAGATGTGAAGAGCAATTTCTTGGTAAAAATGAGGATCAGGAAACATAAATTAAGGATGTGAAATCTGCCATGCAGCAGATAAAGAGTCCCCATCACACACTCCACCACATTCTTCTTCTTCCTTCCTGCTGGATTAGATTTAACTCAGATGTCCAATAGAGATGCTGCTTGTAATAAAATTCTAAGTGACAGTTGGTCCCTTGAAATGAGAAAAGAAATATAGCCTATAAGTTCTCAGACCTCAGAATAGGCATATAATGTTCATGAACATCATTCATAATATCCAGGCATCCTCTTTTCTTCTCGTGCACACAGGCACATAGACAAACTACTCCATTGTCACACTTTAGTAAAGTCTGAATAAACAAAGGTTTGAGACATGTACACCCAAACAGTCTCGTACTACAGGTACTGCAGGATTATCTTATTTTGTTCAGTATAAATGATTTTTGTTTTTTTGTTTTTTTTTTAAGTTTAAAACATGATTAATAGATTGAATAACCTATCTCACCTTTCACTTCTGGACCCATCTGTTCTGTTCCTAAATTCCTCTCATGCTTTTTGTGATGTTTCTTTTGTTTCGATGAAAAAAAAGAGAGCGAAAAAAATAATCAAAGAAATGAAGAAAATAAATAAATACCTGTGGAAGAAAAGTATGTTCATACATATCAATAAGTGTTGTACCATTGGTGTACATACAATTATGATAACTAATAAATGTTGATTCATAACTAATTCTGGTCTTTCTTTGTTTCTCACCACAGAATAGTGGACAACAGAAAGTAACATATATTATCATTACGGAAAAACAGGACACTACAATAGTTTACACTGAGCTGTTACACAATCAGCACATAAGTGTGGAGACTGTAAAGTGCAGTAAGTCTGCTAGGTAGTCAGAAGCTAATTGCTGTGGAGTGACCTTTACAATAAAGAACTGAATGCCCCCCATTAAAGAAATAAGATAGGAGAGCCCATAAAATCAAATGGTTGCTTTTTTTAAAAAGTCAAGAAATTTAAAAACTTCCAAAATAGTAACACTATTATTGGTACTGGAAATAGGCTGTTAAATGTTGGCAATAATTAAAGTCTTTACCATTGATCACAGCAAAGAATAAACTGATTAAATTTAGTAATTTTTGTCAGGGCTATCTTAATAGCAAAGGAAAGAAAAGATTATTCATATCAGTATATATATATATATATATATATATATATATATATATATATATATATATATATATACACACACATACATACACATATATATAGATGAACATATAGATAAATAGATGAGCAAAAGGTGCAGTGTAATACAAAGTATTTGTTTTTAACACAGTTTCGTACAACCCCATTTCCAAAAAAGTTGGGACACTGTGCAAAATGTAAACAAAAACAAAATGCAATGATGTGCAAATGATTTAAACCCTATATTTCATTGAAAAATAGTACAAAGACAACATATCAAATGTTGAAGCTGAGAAATTTTATTGTTTTCTTAGAAATATATGCCCATTTTGAATCTGATGCCAACAACACGTTCCAAAAAGGTTGGGACAGGGGCATGTTTACCTCTGTGTTTCATCACCTCTTCTTTTAACAACACTCTGTAAGCATTTGAGAACTGAGGAGACACTGCTGTAGTTTTGAAAGTGAAATGTTTTGCCATTTTTGCTTAATATAGGATTTCAGCTGCCCAACAGTTCAGGGTCTCCTTTGTTATATTTTTCATTTTATAATGTGCCAAATGTTATCAGTGGTGACAGGTCTGGACTGCAGGCAGGCCAGTTTAGCACTTGGACTCTTTTACTGCAGAGCCATGCTGTTGTAATACATGCAGAATGTGGTTTGGCACTGTCTTGCTGAAATAAACAAGGCCTTCCCTGAAAAAGACGTCGTCTGGAAGGCAGCATATGTTCCCAAAACATGTATATATTGTTCAGCATTAATGGTGTCTTCACAGATGTGCACATGCCTTGTGCACTAATGCACCCCTATACCATCATGAATTACTACTTGTGGATGCAGTGCCGAACTGTTTTCACAAACAGTGGTTTTCCAGCGATTTCCACTACAGAATCCTGTCTGTTTTTAGTGCAGTGCCACCTAAGGGCCCAAAGATCATGGGCAGCAAATACTGGTTTTTGCCCTTATCTCTCACATACAGAGATTTCTCCAGATTCTCTAAATCTTTTGATGTTATTATGTACCATAGATGATGAAAAGAAAAAGTTCTTTGCTATTTTATGTTGAGAAATGTTATTCTTGAATTGTTGCACTATTTGCTCGTGCAGTCTTTCACAGTGGTGAACCCCTCCTCATCTTTACTCCTGAAAGACTCAGCCTCTCTGGGATCCTCTGTTTATACCCAATCACGTTATTGACCTGTTGCCAATTAAACACCAGGTGTTTTTTTAAGCATTGCACAACTTTACCAACCTTTTGTTGCCCCCCGTCCCAACTTTTTTGGAATGTGCTGTTGGCATCAAATTCAAAATGGGCAAATATTTTTCAAAAAACAATAAAATTTCTCAGCTTCAACATTTGATATGTTGTCTTTGTACTATTTTCAATTAAATATAGGGTTTAAATGATTTGCACATCATTGCATTGCACATCAATACATCAGCCGTAGAAAGTTCTTTCTCTCTCTCTCTCTCCCTCTCTCTTTCTCTCTCTCTCTCTCTCTCTCTCTCTGGTTTAGGTTCAGTAGAGTGAGTGCACCTCTCAAGTGTTAAAACTGCAGAGCGAAAAAGCGAAAGTAAAACAGTTCCAGAAAACGCTTGTGCAATCATCACAGTGCAGATGTGCTTAGTGACTCACCGCAGATGCTTGAAGACCTCAGAACACAATCGCTTCTGAAAACACAGTCGAGTGAAAATATAGTGTATGTACTTGCTCAGAACAGCAGTGTATGTTTTATGTTCCAGCAGCCTCTGTATCATGTGTGGAATTATCCTGGCACTGTGAAGTAATAAACTTAATTAACTTGATTAACTTGTTTTTTTTATATGTTGGAAAGTTTAATCATGTTGAAGCTGTTATTTTGTGTGGTCTCGTGTTCAAAGCTACTGCTGTTCTGTTTAATACCATAGATTACATGTTCAGGAATAGCTGAGTGAAGTTGAGTAATAATTCATTTTAATAAAAGTCCCTACTCTGTGTCGTAACTAAAGCTAAACTAGAACAAACAATGCTTGTAAGTGGTCATGGAAAGTTTCACTTTCACTTTGGTGTTACATAAGTACATAGACGGCCAAAGTACAGAACGACAACAGCTGCGTTGCTCTCATTTGAGCTCTTTATTCAGAGGGTCCTGTACAAAAGATGTCCAACTTTGTTGTTGATCTTGCTGGGGAAAAGAGGATCACAGAAGAAGCAAAAAAAGCTGCATCTGAGATAGTGCAGGATGCGATTGATAAACAGTGTTATGGCTTTCCAGTCAGCTTCTACTACACTTGTTCAGAGCCAATCGACTCCTACACTTTCTGCTGCATTCCCACCAAGGAGTTTCTGCAGGAACTTCTAGCAAAGCTAAATGAAGTAAGTTTCAAGGAGGACACAGACCCTGAAGAGAATGAAACCTACGCATATGTCAAACCAAGTGATGATATAGTTTATTTGTGTGAGCAGTTCTGGAGTGCACCCAACACACTGTGTGAAGACTCAAAGCCTGGAACATTAATCCATGAGGTTTCTCATCTGCTGGGCACTACTGATGTCTCCTATGAGCACCTGACTGTAGAGATATATGAGGACTATGGGACACTACTTGGCAAGTCACAGTGTGTAAAAGATATCAATGGAAAAGATTATCATAGGGAAGAAGTGTTCCAGGTGAATGCCAACTGCCTAGAGCATGAGTTTGAGACCATCATCAATCATGAGCAAGTGTACTCTAATGGAAGATACCAGTGCTGTGGAGAAACTAAGAAAAACTCAGTCTGTAAACATCGCTCAACAGGCCATTACTATCTACATAAAAGATTTGGTGAGAATTTGTTTGTGCATACACACACACACATACAATTATACTATATATATATAGCATAATTCATACTCTTGCTGTCTTATCAAAACTTTCAAACTAGTTTTTTCATTACTTAAAAATACAAATCTATAGCGCTTCAATAACAACATTCATTGCATTCTCCAGGCGGGCAAAGAGCTGAGATGGAGCGTAAGCTGGCCACGTTCTGGGAAGAGAGAAATGCTCATGCAACCACTGAGGGAAAGAGGATGAGATATGTGAAGAGGAAGAACAAAGCCTGTGATGTGATTCCTGTTTCTGGGCCCTGAAAGCTTCCAGAGAACAATCGTGATGCTACATATTAAAAGATGCATTTGATGTTAGCCTGATCTCACATAGTGGAGTATCAATAAGCCATATAATCATGATATACTAACATACTGTTTTGCCTGATACAAGTTTATGGAAAACAGCCAAATGCTGATAATGTACCATATAACCATTTTACATGATATCATCTTAAGTGATTGATTTCAAACAGGATATTATGTAAAAAAATTTGAGAAATGTTGCTTATTGCTGAGTTAGATTACCTACCTAGTTAGCTGGCTAGTTAACATTAACGTTCACATGAAAGCTACTTGTCCCAGTGTTTGTTCTGTCATGTTACCTTGCTTTAGAGATCTGCTTATTAATGTCACTCTCTTGACATAAATCTAATACATATTTAACACATTTTTAACAGATTTTATATGCTTTTATGTAGCCAGAATGATACAAGAAAATGACTAGTTCCTGATCCTGCTACTTAGTAGAACAATTAAATGTGTTGCAGACCACTTTGTTTATTTTTGAAATGCTTTGTGTTACTTAACTATAAGTTGCATGAAAATTTTGTTGCATGTGACTCTCAACTGTAACTAGTTGTGTAAAACCTTGACCATGTAAAGTCAGCCTTACAGCTATGTTGCTTTATGCTTGACTTTATTTTGTGAATAAAAATTCTGGAATAAAAACTTTTTGTAGGCTGTGTCTGAATACAGGCTCTTGCCTCAGATGTCTGTGGTGTATGCTTAGCAATAACAGTATCTAAGGACACTATATGTCCATAAATTTGCAGACACTTGCTCATCCAACATTTCTTCCAAATTTAAGGGTATTTATTGGGATTTGGGCCCCACCCACCCCTCTTTGATACAGTAACAGACTATTCTATGAAGGTTTTACACTAGACAAATGTTGGAACATTGCTGTGAGGCTTGATTGCATTTAGCCACAAAAGCATTAGTGAGATCACATACTGATGTTGGATGATTAGTTCTGGATCACAAATAGTACTCCAACTTATCTTAAAGGTATTCAGTGGAGCACCATCGCTCCAGAGAACACATTTCCACTGCTTCACAAGCTAATGCTGGGGGCTTTATACCCCTCTAGCCAATGCTTAGCACTAAGCATGGTGACCTTAGGCTACTCCACAGTGTCCCATTCTATTGGTGATGATTTTCTATGGAATTCAATTTAATTCAATGCAATTCAATTCAATTCAATTTAATTCAATTTATTATCATTATACCAGTACAGGGTTGTACAGTAAAATTAAACACTGTCTGGTGCAGTGATTAATAAAATAGATTAAAAAAGAAGACAACAGCCCAAACACAATAAACAAAAGCACTATTTATACAAGCTGTATAATCAGAAGGGGTGTCTGGATATTTTTAGACATAAACTCTATATTACACCACTGAATGTTAAAATCCTGGCATAATTGAAAATAGCCTTTTCCAAGGAGGTCTAATCACAGATGGATTTTAAATCTTGGGGAATAAATTTGAAATTGAGTAAATTAAGTTGGGCATTTTGTGATGTATTTTGCATGAAAAAAATTCAACCAAACAATTTCAGATAAAAACTGGCCTGTACATAAATATATAGTCAACTGGTTAAGTGCAAAACAACATAATACAATACAATATAATAAGTGTGTGCAAGTCCATTTTGCAGAAAAGTGACATACATCACATAATGAATAAACTAATGGCTGAATATGTGTACTACACCTTGATTTTATTTGTTTTTTTCACATCCCTCCATTCTTCCATTTACTACTATCATGGCTGAAACCAGCTATAAGGATACCGAGGTATGGACCTTGATTCATAAGCTTTTTTGTTTGATTATTTTTCTCCCATGCTTTTCCATTCATGAGACTTAATTTGTAAACAGCGCAAATCTGATAATGTAGTAGCTTACTTAGGGTCATAGCCATGGGTATCACAAGCCTACCCCAATCAGACAGAGGTGGAATGTTCATCAAGCAGCATTTTTTTAAGATGATGAAAGTTGATTTGTTTCCTATGACTGCTGTCACTGTATTATGGCCAATCAAAATCATTGCGCTCTCTGCCAAGGTCCACCTTAGTTTCTCAGCTCTCCAATCACTGCTTAACAACTGTTGCTCTGTTATTGCCTCAAGCCTTCAGTTGGTTATTAACACTCATCATGTTTGTAACTAGCATGACTGCAAGTTCCTCTGTAGTCCTGGAAGAGTTTTATAAGATTCAGTGTGGAAACAGCGATGACACCCAATTAACAGTGACCTCAGAACAGTTGTGGTTTGGCCAGACAGACTCTGTATGAGTTGCTAACATTACCCAGAGTGACTTTGATATCCTGACATGTTCAGGTATGCAGCACAAATGCTATACGTTAACAAATGACATTGCAATGACATATGTGAGAGTTTATTATAGGGTAATAAACAGATTATGCTTCTAATTTGTTTTTTATTTGTACCCTCCTCAGTTTGGGCTACAGGCTAGTTGGCTATACTGGCAACTAGACTACAACAAGGAAATTCACTGTTCACATAATTAAGAAATCAACAGATACTTAAGGCTGTATTTTGTCTCATTAACTGTATGAGTAGACTACCTTCCTGTTTGCTGGATTTTACAGTGTATTTTTAATGTATGCTTTTTCAACAATCGGTGAGGACCAAGATGCATAACAGAAAAAGAAACATAAACCGAAAGAGACATGTAAATGAAATAAAGTTAGTGTGAAACTGTCACCTGATTCATTATATTCTATATAGGTTCCAACATGTATTTCAGCTGAAAATAAATATATAAATAAATACTTAAATAGTTAATTAAATAAAATGAAGTAAAATGTAATTAAATGTAACCAAATTATTACATCAGTTTATGGAACAGTGATAGCAGTTCATGGAAGAATGGAGAGATGAGAAAGTAGTAATGCATGACTCCAGGTTTTCTGGAGTCAGTCTGACTCGAAAATTCTGCCTCTGGAGTGGACTCCATCAACTCCCTGACTCCGGTTAATTTTAACCAGGACAGCGCCAAATCTGGTAGTGAAGGTATACACATGAGATTAAACCATCCTAAATGTAATTTGCATAATTTCTGAGTAGCTGCAGATCACAGTCACATGATGAATATCTGTAGATTATATCAAGTAATTTCAGGTAGCTAAATAAATGATTACAGCTTGACTAATGTTTCAACACATCTTACCATCAGCCTATTTCACATAATGAAACTCAGGCAAGGTCAGAGTGATGTACTGAGAAGATCATTACTGTAGTCAGAGTTCTCTGAAAATGGAACATTTTCAATTTCTTTTTCAATTCTTTGAAATCGAATCAAGTGTTCATTGGAAGGAGTTGGATGTTATGTTCTTCCTGTTTTCAGGAGGCTAAAGTTGGCTTTGCATTCAGCAGCTTCTTCTTTAACTTTTCTGTCCCACCTTAAATTGTGCAGTAGTTAGCACTTTCCATGAATAATTTAGTTAATTTTATTCCTTGAAACTTTTTAAAGTTCTTTTTTTTCTTTTCCCACCTCTGTCTGTCAAGTCAGATACTATGAGCTGTTTTTCTGAAATTTACAGCATTTTTTGCAACATCATTACCAATTTTTAGGGAGATGCATACATGGCAATTAAAAAGCCTGTATCAGTTGAAATTTTATTATTTATTAATATATAGATATTTATTAAATGCTTTTAGGACCTTTAAAATAAATAATAAAAGTCAAATGTTTTATTGTGTTTTCCATATTTTGTATATAAATCATTTCAAAGCCTTTTGATTTATTTTTCTCTGAACAAAAAAAAGTTTTTCACCAAAAATGACTAAAAACACAGGGTTGAAGTCTGTTGGTGAACTGGCAGTTAGCGTTCTCCTCCAAGAGTGTTGAGCTGTCTAATGACGTTGCGTTAGCTGGCTTTGCATGACTCGCGGGAAGCATGTGCTAGCCTTCATTCTAGCCTAGCGTTGGCAGTGTCATGAGACTGGGGGAGACCTAGCATGAGTAACTGTGGAATCTGCTAAACTAGGGAGACAATTGGAAAAAATGAAAAATAAAAAAAATGTAGGAGAGCTGATATATGACATTGTTTTTCCTGAGACACAAAGGTTGTCTGAAATGTCCTAAAATGTACATTGTACCATATGAGGCTAGTATACATGCAGCACAATTTTTGCATGTTGCAGTTTTTTAGTAATCCCTTTGTAAATATTTCAAGTTGAAGCCTAACTTGGAGGGCCATGTTGGCCTTTAAATAATCAGCCAAGCTGGTTGTTAAACATAATGACCTAATGTAGGGTATATTTGTATGGTATCTGGCCTTTTTCACTGAATACTAAGATTCAGATATTTGTATTTATGTAGGCCCATCATGTATTTGCAGTATTTTGAGTGAAAAAAGACTTGTTAAAGGGCAATTTTAAGAAATATTTGGAAGTTGGCTTCTATGTGTAAAATAGTTGGCCAATAGTTGGCCAGTTGTTTTTAAAAAGCAACTGTGTCTATAAAACAGTAAAAATGGACATGAGCAACAACTAGAGCCAAAAAGCAAAAAAGTAAAAAGGTCACAGCAAAAAGATATGGACATTCCAGTAGACAGTAAGGGAAAGGAGGGACTTTAAACCTCCCACAGCAGCATGTATAAAAATGTGCTTGCACTCCCTGGCTCACTGTGCTAGCTCTAAGTACTCAGAGGAAGAGTCCTACAAGGAACACAGCTGAGTGAGTATATATTTTATCTGCATTGCACTGAGGGTGTAAATTTCCAGCAGCCTCTGTGAAGTGTGTGAAATGAACTGTTTAAGAAGTTGCTGTACATGTTGCAGTGTATAACTGTACAGTGTTTCTGTTTACTTTTTATGTTGTTTTGTGTGTGTAGTGACCCCTGCTTAGGGCCTGTAGAACTAACCCACTCCTTAGCAGGGAAGGGGGAGTAGCTAAGTAGTGCGCTACTTTTTGTAGTTAACTACATTTTTTGTAGCTAATAGCTGTAGCGCCTACACATTTGTGTATCTATAGTAAAAATGTTTGCTACAATTTCGCTACAGATGTCAGGCAATCTGCGCAAAATCTGAACCACAGAACATGGTCGTTAACCTGGTTGGTGGCGATTATGTAATCCTGACTGAGCTGCAGACAGTTCGTGCAAATGGTCACGCGTGGGTCCCATGTGCTGATCACCCCTTACTAGTAGGCTTAGCTCATTCCGCAACCGAAACGTTAGGAAGAGCCATTTTGTCCTTTCAACAGAAATGAAACCACCTTGAGAGCCACAACATTTTATGTCCATTTTAACATCTTGGCTGTATGTCTCAGTATGTGCTGATGTACTAATTCAGGCTAAAAATTAAATAAACGAAAACACAGACTTACTTTGCTCTACTTTAACCTTTAGCTCAGCTGTAGTCGCTTTTCTTGCATCTTAGGAAACTTTTCCACGAGTTTCTTATAAAATGTCTCTCAATGTTCGACTTTTTACGAGACTGAAGTCGCTTCTCATTCTCCTGCTTCTCGTTCGAACTGTCCCATTCTGAGGCACTACATTGTACTGCTGCGCCATTTAAGGTGGAACGGGGAACATCTTATCTTAATTTAGGAATCTTATCTCATGGTCTCTTATTTCAGGTTAGACAATTGTAATCTACTCAATTGAAGTTGACAATCAACTGCCATATCCATACAGACTGTACGCGCACAGCTACAACACATGATCCAAAGAGTCAATGAGCCAGGCAGGTAATGTTAGTTGCCATTGCTGATGTAAAAAAAGGTTGAAACCAAGGGCGACAAACTTGTAGTTAAGAATATTGTGACAGAGCTTTGTGTTTATCAGAGCATCGCAGCTCCACAGTTTAGGTTTCCCAAACGTTTTAGCTGAGCATGCTTTTGTTATTCCTCCTAATAAACAGACATACATTCAGCTCTGTCTCCTCATTATTTACCACCATGACTGTAATACGAGTTTTCATCAACATTAACACATGAAGGTATTAAAAAGTATGGTGGAGATCGTGTCTGCAGTGTCTGGGGCTTTTAAAACACTGTTAGAAAAAGAACTCAAAGCAGCGTTTTCAATTTAGATAAATGTAACATCATTATGCTTGTAGTGAACTACGCTGCCTATCACTGCATAAAACAATAGAAACAGACAGAATCAAACAATAGAAAACAGAAGTTAAGACACCACTGAGCTTGTCTTTAAATTAGGAAATTATAACATTTTGTCTAGTTAAGATTTTTTATGTAATACTGTTTTCTTACCTGGAGTTAATGGATAAAATGATGAACTTAAGAACTGTTGTTCTGTAACAACTTCTGTCCTAAATTCGATCCTAACTGAAGTTGTCATGGTGACTTAGCAAATAAGATAAGATTTCAGACGTAAGATATTTCTGTAGTACAGCCCCAGTTCTCAAAACATAACTTGAACTGGTAAGCTGGTCACCAGCTTGAGCTGAATACATTTAAACGAGGAATATTGGCGTGGTTGTATTCTAGTTAAAATACTGAGTTCAGATATCTTCATATTTCTCATAAGGCCATATTCAGATACTGTAAGATAAAGACATGATGTACCTGGACATTGAATTTAACCATACCACAAATACTGATTTACTGGCCACTCCATCTAGCCAAATACAGAGTTTGCATATTTCAATACAAAGCATGAGGGCATATTCAGATATTTCATCTAATGTGTATAAAACATTAGATGTATTTTGACACAGTGCACTATATGAGGCAAATGCTGACTCAAAGTGAAAGTGTTTGACCAGGCATAAAGCACTTAAAATATCTCCAAATGTGTTCAAGATATGATCCAGATTCTTGCAAGTGTAGCCCTTTAACATTTATAACTCTAGGTGGAAGGACAGATAGGAGTAAAAACAGAGCTTTGTGTTAAAATTGTGTTCTTGTCATATAAATGAGAAAAATGCAGTATTAAGTTCATGTTCTACGATGAGTAAAATGAATAAATGAATAGGTGCTAAAATGTTTGTAATTTTGCATTATGTACAGTTGTATTTGAACATTTATTTGATGGTATCTTTTTGAAAAGATATTGAGCCTAATACAAGTTTTTGCTTAAATGAGAGTTTTTTTTTTCTTCACTGTTCTGAGTTCAGCTCTGGTGTTTCCTGTGAAAGGGAGGGGGGCTAAAAAGTTCGCAGGAGAGAGACTGTTTTGTTTTTGGGGGAGAAGAGAGAAGGTGTGCAGAGGGGAGAACTAAACTTGGGAGATGAGAAGCCTGTGAAAAAGAGCCTTTGTGCGATAATTTTGAACCAGAAGAGAAGAGCGGGGTGATGTCGTGTATGTCTGTGATGACTGGATCTGAACTGAATCGTGCTCTCTGCTAACCAGCAAAAAAGCACACTAATGAGTGCAGTTAGCCATAGCAACTCGGCCGGAGGACGGAGAGACTGCTGGGACTGACGGACGCTGGACCAGTGCTGTTAAAGTGGACATGCTGATACCATCCTGGTCGGAACTAAGTGCTTTTGTGCCTTTTTCTTTGGTTTATCTCCCATTGGAAAGCGCCATTCTGCTGCTCATTCTGCCGGCTGACCTGTAAGCAACCTCTGACCGAGTGTGCTTTTTCTCTCTGAGCTGTAAACCTGTGGGGAAGGTTGTTGGCTAAATTTAAGTCAGTCACCTAACTACAAAAACTGATGTCTAGTTTAAGTGAAAGACTAATTAATAATTCAAATACCAGATCAAAAGGAAATTAAAATTGTGTTTCAGACATATATAAATTGTGGTTTTATTGTCACAGCAAATTTTCATGTATTTATGCAGTTCATGGAAGGTTATAAGTGCATATTCAACACCTGTATTAGGAGTTAATGCTTGTGTAGGGTGTAGGTGTTAAACAGAATTGCTCTAATCACTAGAATGAGGTTCGCAGCGTACAGTGTATTCTCGTATCCCAATTTGGAAACTTTGAGTGTGATTGGGTGCTATGAGAGGAAGTAGAATAAAAGTAAAGTATCTGTGCATGGGAGATTTGGGTAGCTTTAATTGACTGGCTACATTTCTGAACCTCCAGGGAGATATCACCCTAGCAAATAAGCCAGTTGCATTTCTATATTTGTAGGACCCACCCTGTACCTCCCACGCTACTAGTTCAGGGTTAAATGTTAAACACCTTTAGGTCCTTGTTGTTCAGTTAAGTATCTGGTGGGGGCGCTACACAAGAATTTAAAAAAGACTCTGGATTCTTGGGGTTTTGGCACAGTGCTACTGCACACAGACCTGACCCATCTGTACCCATCTAGGAGGGGAAATTATGTTGAAATGCTGTTTGTTGACTACAGCTCAGCATTTAACACTATAATCCCCTCCATTCTCACCACAAAACTGGAGGACCTGAGACTACATCCATCCCTGTGTCAGTGGATCTTCAACTTCTTGACACCATTGACGGGTGTCATCACAGCCTGGTTTGGGAACAGCACCAGGCAGAGGGTGGTGCAGTCAGATGAGTGCATCATCAAAATGGAGCTGCCTGACCTGCAGTCCATCTACAGTAAGCAGTACTGGACCAAAGCCAAGAAGATAGTTAAAGACCTCATCCATCCTGACAGTGGAGTCTTCTCTCTTTTACAGTCAGGGAAATGCTTCTGTTCCCTGAAGGCCAGCACAGAAAGAATGTAGAGGAGCTTCTTCCTGCAGGCCATTCAGGCTCTCAACCAGGATAACAACTACGACTATTCATGCATACACACACACGCATAACTTGATTATTGCACAACACCCATACATCCTACATACACAATACATAATGCTGTATTAATACATATAAATTATTTACTTATTAATTCTTATACCTCCTGCTTATTTGCACACATATGCACACATCTGCACTTAACACTGTCCATAACATTGTATTTTATTATATCCCTATATTTTTATATTTTATACCCTTCTTTCCTTTTTTATATATATTGTTATCTTATTTTTTTCTCCTGTATATTGTGTTGTTCCTGGCAGAAGGCAGTCATATAAGCAATGCACTTGTATGTTACACTATGTGCGGTTGTGTGTGTGACTAATTTGATTTGATTTGAACAGCAGATCAGAACAGACAGTATAATTGTGATTGGTTACAGAGTAAAACCTTACCCAATATGGAATTTGTAACATGATTCTTTAAAAAGCAATGCAAGAACATGTATCCTTCAGGGGCAGACTTTAAGTTCAGGACATAAGCCCTATTTCGAGAGGCAAGTGATAACTTGGTTTCAAATAATGAGCATAAACCACAGAGACAGCTGCTGTCTCACTTCTTGCTTACACAGGAAATATCTGGACCCTGCATGTTTCTTTAAAAAGATTAAATGTTAGCACAGAGGTGTCCAGTCTTATCCACAAAGGGCTGGTGTGGCTGCAGATTTTCACTCCAACAAAGCAGGAGATCACTTGATGAAATGTTTGATGATTAAGACCAACTGATTAAACAAGAAGGATCAGGTGTGCTTCAGCTCGTTTCAAGTGAAAACCTGCAGCCACACTGGCCCTTTGCGGATAAGATTGGAAACCTATGTGTTAGCACGTCGGGTTATATGTGTTATACAGATTATTAAGTGCAAGGGCAGAAAGTTAAAGTTAAATACTTGATGAATAGGAGAGCTGAGACATGACAGCATTTTTCCTGAGACAAAAAAACCATTTGCTCTGAGGAATAATGCCACTTTTTCTGATGTCTGAAACCTGATACTGAGGTCTAAGGATATTTTAAAATGTACATTATAAAACAGATAGTTCCAGTTCTAAATCTGATTGGCTGAGCCAACAGTTCAAAGCCGTTGTAAAAAAACACAATATATGCACACCTATGACCGCCTTACAGCAACTAAACATCACGTCAAGTCAAAGTTTATTTATATAATGCTTTTTACAACATTTACAACATTGTCACAAACCAACTTTACATAAAAATCTGAGTTCTAGCCCCCAGTGAGCAAGTCAGTGATGACAGTGGCAAGGAAAAACTCCTTAAGAACAAGAGGAAGAAACCTTGAGAGGAACCAAGACTCAAAACAGTCCTCCTCTGGTCGACACCAGATAGCAAACCATAACAGCAGAGAATGAGATTTGACCACAAGTAGTATAAGACACGGAAAAGGGGGAAAGACAGGAATAGCATTGTCTATGATAAAAAAAATGCAATAGTATCATCAGTGGGGTCAGTGGCATGCATGTGAGGTTTGCACAACTTGTACAGCAGGAAGCTCCATGGTGGTCAGACTGGTTGAAAGGGCTGGTTAGCATGGGCACCAAGGCAGATGTAGCAACAGCATCAGACCACACAGGATGGGCAGTTATTCAGCTCAGCAAAGAAACACGCAGTTCTGTTAAGACAGACTGATTACAGTATGCAGTGTTAAGCGAGTGAAGCAGAGACTCCGGCAGGCCAAACTATTACAGCCTTACTGAAAGGGAGAGCCAGAAGGTAACAAAGACATGAGGGCTTCCTGAGATGTCAGTGCACCCTCCGCTCCACTGTCAAAAGATTTCAGTGAAAGCATGAGAGCAGTGGGATGACAGCACCATCACCCCAGGCACTGTAATACTCTATGTCCATGAACCCCCAGATCTGCATCTTTTATCTAACAGGAAAAACTAATTATTAAAGGCTAGACTGAACAAATAGGTCTTTAGCCTAGACTTAAAGACTGAGGCTGTGACTGAATGACTTGAAGATTGTTACAAAGATGGGGGGGGGTCTCCCTGATGTAACTATCAATTCTAGGTACTAATAATAAGCCAGCACCCTATGATCTAAGTAGGTCAATATACAGTGATGGGCAACCGAATGTTCTTCTCTTCTTTTAGCAGTCCATGATTCCATACTCTAAAGTAACTACTTTTGTTGGTGGAACGAGGCCCATCATAAATATGCAGTATTTTGAAGTTCATGCCCACACAGCGTGAAAAACATTCATTTAAGGCCACTTTTAGGACATTTTGGAAGTTCACTACTGTGTATAAAATAGTTGGCCAGAATCTTCCTTTTTGACACGTTTTCAAAAAGCAACTGTGCTGAGTCTAGAAATGGACATGAGCAACAGCTAGAGCGAAAAATGCAAAAATAAAAAGGTCACAAGTAACAGTTAGGGACTTTACGGTAGAGAGTAAGGGGAGGGGAGAGACTTTAAACCTCCCATATCAGCATGTATGAAAGCATGCATGTGCTTGCTGACTCACTGTGCTAGCTCTAAGAACTCAGAGAAAGAGTCCCACTAGAAACACAGCTGAGTGAGTATATATTTTTTCTGCATTGCACTGAGGGTGTAGATTTTCAGCTGCCTCCGTGAAGTGTGTGAAATGAACTGTTTTAGAAGTTGTAGTACATGTTGCAGTGTATAACTGTACAGTGTTCACTTTATATGTTGTTTTTGTATGTTTCATCTTTTAGCTACATTTCTGAATAGATTGTAAGTTCAGAGGTAATAAACAGATGTTTAAGGATGGTATTTTTAGGATAGTGTACACAGTGCATTTTTTCCATTGTTAAATTAAAACTAATGTCCAGTATGAGTTTGCAGCTACAGGAGAAGATGTGGGGAGATGCCCCCCTTAAGAACAGTGTGTGTTAACTCCAAACCATATTTCTACACGTGAAAGCCACGTCATCTGATTTTTACAGAATGCATAATTCATATGTTAAATCATTCTTATTGTATTATTTCAAAGTATAACAGTACATTGTAAAAAGCTAAAAAAAATCACTGCAAAATAGAAACATTTAATTTGTTAAATTAAAAATTTCAATTTTGCTTATTTGTTAAATAATCCTTAATGAATCAGTTATTAAGCATTTTAGAAAAGTTACTCAATAATGATAGCAATAGCAATAGTAATAAAGATAACAAAATAAACAAAGCAATTATATTTAATATTTTATTGACAAATGCAATTAATTACTGCATGTGATACAACAGAATAGTGAAAACAGTGTGAACATAACTCTGCCTAACTTTAAAAATCACAAACTCATCTCCAGTAAAATGACTCAAAGAATCTTTACCAATTCGAGCCAAACTGCCCAGCAATGCTAATGATCACCTTATCTAGCACATAATGCTAATGCTAGCTGGCCAGTGAAACTCCTGCAAACATAAAGACTAAAAAATACAACTCCATTTCCAAAAAAGTTGGGACGCTGTGCAAAATGTAAATAAAAACAAAATCCAATGATGTGCAAATCATTTAAACTCTATATTTCATTGAAAATAGTACAAAGACAACATATCAAACGTTGAAACTAAGAAATATTATTGTTTTTTTGAAAAATATATGTCCATTTTGAATTTGATGCCAACAATGCGTTCCAAAAAAAGTTGGGATGGGGCAACAAAAGGCTGGTATAGCTGTGTAATGCTAAAAAAACACCTGGTGGTTGATTGGCAGCAGGTCAGTAACATGATTGGGTATAAAAACGCATCCCAGAGAGGCTGAGTCTTTCGGAAGTAAAGATGAGGAGGGGTTCACCACTCTGTGAAAGACTGCGCTGGCAAATAGTGCAACAATTCAAGAATAACGTTTCTCAACATAAAATAGCAAAGAACTTTTGCTTTTCATCATCTACAGTGTATAATAACATTAAAAGATTCAGAGAATCTGGAGAAATCTCTGCATGCAAGGGACAAGACCAGAACCCAGTATTTGTTGGCCATGATCTTTGGGCCCTCAGATGGCACTGCATTAAAAACAGACAAGATTTTCTAGTGGAAATTACTGCATGAGTTCAGAAACACTTCTGAAAACCACTGTCTGTGAAAACAGTTCGTCGCTGCATCCACAAATGCAAATTAAAACTCTAAAATGCAAAGAGGAAACTCTACATAAACAGAATCCAGAGATGCCACCACCATCTCTGGGCCTGAGCTCATTTAAAATGGACTGAGGGGAAGTGGAAAAGTGTCCTGTGGTCCGACGAATCAACATTTGAAATTCTTTTTGGAAATCGTGCACACTGTGTCCTCCGGGCTAATGACCACTCAGCTTGTTATCAGTGCACAGTTCAAAAGCCAGTATTCATGATGATATAGGGGTGCATTAGTGCAAATGGCACGGGCGACAAGCACATCTGTGAAGGCACCATTAATGCTGAATGATATATACATGTTTTGGGAACATATGCTGCCATCCAGATGACATCCTTTTTCAGGAAAGGCCTTGTTTATTTCAGCAAGACCACATTCTGCATGTATTACAGCAGCATAGCTCTATAGTAAAAGAGTCAGGGTGATAAACTGACCTGTCTGCAGTCCAGACCTGTCACCACTGAAAACATTTGGCACGTTTGAAATGAAAAATACGATAAAGGAGACCACGAAATGTTGAGCAGCTGAAATCCTATATCAAACAAGAATGGGAAAACATTTCACTTTCAAAACTACAGCAGTGTCTCCTCAGTTCTCAAATGCTTACAGAGTGTTGTTAAAAGAAGAGGTGATGAAACACAGTGGTAAACATGCCCACTGTCCCAACTTTTTTGGAACGTTGGCATCAAATTCAGTACGGGCATATATTTTTCAGAAAAGCAATACAATTTCTAATTTTCAACATATGACATGTTGTCTTTGTGGTATTTCCTTTAAAAATATGGTTTATATGATGTGCATATCATTGCATCCTATTTTTATTTACATTCTGCACAGCGTCCCATCGTTTTTGGAAATGGGGTTGTAGATAAAAATGATGAAATGATGAGAACAAGCAGTGTCAAACCTCCAAGATTTATGACTAAATGTAGAGATTTTTCTAGCCATCAGTGAAATGTATGTTTTAGACCATTTCCTACCAGGTAATATGTAAGAACACACCCACACACCCACACACATACACACCCACACACAAAGAGGAGTAGAAAGAACACTCCTGAAGCAGTCGTGAGCATCAGAATAAAAAAAAACAACAGGGAAACAGCTACATTATTCTCATTTTAACCTCTTTATTCAGAATATCCTCAACAGAAGATGTCTGGCTTTGTTGTTGATCTGGATGTGGAAAAGAGGAAGATTGCAGAAGAAGCAAAAAAGGCTACATCTGAGATAGTACAGTATGCTATAGATAACCAGTTCCATGGCTTCCCAGTAAGCTTCGGCTTCACTTGTGCAGAACCAGTCGACCCTTACAAGTTCTGCTGCATTCCCACCAAGGAGTTTCTGCAGGAACTTCTAGCAAAACTTAATGAAGTAAGTTTCAAGGAGGACACAGACCCTGAAGAGAATAAAACCATTGCCTATGTCATTCCAAGTGAAAAGGATGATGTAGTTTATTTGTGTGAGCAGTTCTGGAGTGCAGAGGACACACTGTGTGAAGAGTCAAAGCCTGGAACATTAATCCATGAGGTTTCTCATCTGCTGGGCACTGTTGACATCACCTACGATCACCTGACTGTAGAGTTGTATGAGCAGTATGGGACTCTACTGGGCAGGTCACAGCCTTTTAAGGATAAGGATGGAAAAGTATATTATAGAGAAGAAGTGGCCCAGGTGAATGCCAGCTGCCTAGAGCATGAGTTTGAGACCGTCATCAATCATGAGGAAACATACACTAATGGCAGATACCCATGCTGTGGAGAAACCAGGAAAAACTCTGTCTGCAAATGTCGCTCAACAGGCCATTACTATCTACATGAAAGATTTGGTGAGTATTTGGTGACCATCATTCATTTATTAAATTTTTAGTCCTAACAGCCATTAAATACAAATGATCAATTTTTCAGCAGAATAAAAAATAGAAAACATACTTAACAGTCACCATTCTTTCTGGTCTGGGGGGCATGGTGCCCCAGGGGATTTTTTTTTTAATGGCCCCTAAATGTCTGTTCATTATGAACTTAGGAATAGCCAAAAAATGTATCAAAAATGGCTATTTGGTCAAACTGGCACACAGTAGATCTGTCTCTTTGTAGTTTGTATTAAGCACAAAGCTAGTATGACTTAAGCACTATATCCATTCACGTACAACAGGCACAGATCAAGCAAAGGTACTGAAGTCAAATATATTGTAGCGTTCACTGCTATTAAAAGAGTCACAGCTTTTGCACAAGCCGGGGTGCTTTATTTTCATCTGTGGTCGGCCACAGCTATGCTGTACAGAAGCGGAGTTTTTCTCTAACAGTTTGCTCTGTGACTCAGCTCACATCTCTCTCTCCTTTGCTCTCACTCAGATCGTGCACACTCACACACACCCTAGGGCAGTTCCCAAATCCGCCCTCTCCAATAAGAGCTTCTTGAAAAATAAACCCAGTGAACAACGCAGAAGAACACACAACCTAAAACCAACATGTTATAAACACTTGCTAAATGCTAAAATATTATTCAAATACACAGATTACAGATTGTTAAGTCTCAGTGGGTGCAATCAGAAAGAGTGTGATGTTGCTCTGTAGGCATGTTAAATAAGCTAGGTGACAGACTTTCATGATGATAGTAACAAATATTACAGACATTATATTATAAATAATCGTAGCTTTGGTGTAGACTAAGACACAGGGGAGATCATGATTCCACCACAGGATGTGCTTTTTATTGAACACCAGAGTAGAAAGGCACATTCAGACACATAAACTCACAGGGGAGGTCACCACTAGCCACTGCACCATCATGGTGACCACCAACCCACACTAAGTAAACTTACTCCCAACACAGAACACCACAAAAAACACATACCACATAACTTTAACTGATGAACAACAACATAAGCTTTTTTTTTCAGAGGGCAAAACATCTCCCATGAGCCTCCTGGCATTTCCATCAGCATGGAAATGCCTCATGAGCATCAAGAGGCCAGTTCCAGCCAGTAGCGGGGTGCTACAAAATGTTCTCATTTTAGTTCAGCTAAATTGAATATAAATGTTAACTCAAAGCTTAAACAACACTCACTCGCTTTCTTCTTAATCACTAACCTCTATCTGATCTGCTCCTTCTGTTTCTTTCTCTTTCTCTCTTCCTGTGTTTAGTAATACATTCATTTTATGAAACTCAACCCTACAAGAACTCAAGGAAATAATGAAAGATCAATCAATTATTATTTTTTTTGTTTGTTTTAACTAGTAAAAATCTCATTTAACAGGCCTGTCACCTTTTTTTTGCACCTACAGGCTAAGGATTTGAAATATATAAAACTGTGGTTTTGGCAACACTTTATTTTGATGGTCCACTGTAGATGCTCTGTCTGTCTTTAAGTAACATTCAACTAAACGTCTACAGTATTAATGCAACTGAACTTGAAGTTGAATGTGATAGGCTCTATTAAATCAAACCCTAAACCAAAAGCTAACCTTGACCTTCAGCATAAAACCTACTCCTATTCCTAAACTTAACTCTCACAATAATGTTGATAATTAAACGAGTATTACCAGAATGTTTGTTAAAAATGGAAGTATCTGTAGATCATCTATAGGGGCCATCCAAATAAAGTGTGACCGTGTTTTTAGATTATAGCGTTTCATATTTTCTTTACCTCACGTAAAACCAAAGTTACCTAACAAGCACACAAATAAAAAATCCGATAACCAGCTCTACTGACCATAATTTGCTTCGAATTCACACTGTAGGTGGGTATCTTCACTCTGTAACTACTTTCTGTTTTAGTCTGAATATAACAGATTTTGTTGAATTGAATAAGGTCTAATGTTTGTTTTAGTGAGCTGGGGGTTCCACTTTTCACATGGCATTAGTAAATCTCTGGTAGCACAGCAGGGGCAGCACTGCGTTAGAGCAGCAGCAGAGCCTCCCCCAAGTCACACCCTGCTATTACAGTATGTTGTGAAAGAGTATATATGATTTGAAGTAGTAATGTGCATTTAAGGGGCCAAAAGCTCCCATAAAACTGGCCTATTGCATCGCCCATGTTACAGTTCATAAAAATAGTCCTAATTTTCTTCCTTTTTTGTCAATAATTTTCTCCTCTCAAAGTTTCCTTTGACTTTCTCCTTCCTGTTCTTATTTCTGACCTCCCCAGAAAAATCTTTTTTTTTTATTTAGTGACCCTTTTGATATGGTCTTTCTTAAAGGTTTCCTGTTTTCTGCTGATATGAGTGAAACCTAATACCTGGTGAGAAGGCCTCGGTTACAAATAACCATGTAACTTTCTGATACCACACCCACCAGAAAATATCATGTGCATGTAGATCCATTGTTTGTGGATTTGGACAAAGCACTATTTTAGCACCTCCAGGCTGAACTTTAACTACTCACAATTTGAATCATACATTAATAAAAGGAAAAATAAATCGGAACAGTTCTCAAATACATATGTTTATTACTTTCTCCAGATTCGAAAAAAGATGAGATGAAGCATAGGGTGGCCAACTTCTGGAAGGAGATTAATGCCCGTATAAGCACTGAGGCAAGGAGGGTAAGATACGTGAAGAGAACGAACAAGGTCTGCAAGGTGGTTCCTGTTTCTGGGCCCTGAGAGCTTCTAGAGAAAGTCCACGTTCAGCTCAGACTAACCATGGTGGAACATTCTATATAAATATAAAAATAAACTATAAAAAGGATCAATTAAGTATTTGACCTTAGATATGTACAAGGATTATGTTAAGATCTGTTTAAACCCAAGGCATTGAGATAGTAAGAAGGTAAATATATACAAAATCATAATTTACAGGGTTCTTTCTATTGGGAGGTGCCTGTCCCCAACTCGAACCCCTATACTTTTAAATCTCTACACCTCCTTTAAAGTGATGTTGAAAGATTTAGATTTGTCATGACTTTAATTTTAAAAAAGAGTTGTAGCCAATAGGCTTATTTTAGCCACACCCTGCATGTCCCTGTTCACCATGGCCATATGATGAGCAGTTAGATCCCACTGTTTTGAAGAAAAATGTCCCAAAGTCTGAAAATCTGTGTATGATATAAGGATTGTCACTACCAAAACACACATTTTCTAAATGAAACATTTTTGGGTTTTCATGAAAAATATTATGATTATATGTGCTTACAACTGTTCAAAGCTGTGCTTGGTAGTAATGTGCTGGCTAGCGTTTTTGAGTTCAAGCTCCCCATTAGTGTAAGAAAAATAACTTAGAAGTCAGTTGTTGTAGTCAGTGTCTGCAATGCATGCTCTTTATCACTGCAAATATATAACAAATATAATTATTAACATAATCTCAGCAAATAGAATCAAATCTTTTTAACTTTGCAATCTGAAACTTACCATTCTGAATCTCATCTAAACCATATTTACTCTTCTTACTATACTGAATCATATGTAACTTTGCTACTACACTGGATCACGTTTAACCTTCTAGTATATCAAATCATATTTAACCACCTAATATACTGAGTCATATTTAATCTTCCTAATGTACTGAATCATATTTAACTAATGCCGAATCATATTAATTATTAACATGATACAGAATAATATTAAATCTTCCTACCATACTGAATTATATCTGATCTTCTTACTATACTGAATCGTATTTAACCATATCATTATATTGAATCAGATTATGTACAATAAAAATGACTGGAACTCTATTTATTTTTGATGTGTTATTTCTGTATGTATGTATGTCCTAAATGTAGATTTTTTTTTATTTCTGTATCAGCTGCTGTAATTATGGTAAGCAATTTTAGTAGTAAAAGTATTAATAATTTTCTTGCAGCAATAATTGTTACATATTTACAGTCAGAATATAATAATTGGTATTCTTGGTAAAAATGGGTTAAAAAAAGGCATCAAGAAAATGTCTTGGTGGTTAATTAGTTCAATCTCACACTAACAATGTGAGAGAATTTTTTACTTTAATTGAAGTAAACTTAATCTCAGAGAACAAAAACCTTTTAACAAAACAATGTGTCACAATTATTGCCACAACCAAACAAAATTTAATTGAAGAAAGTTCCCATTTAGATTTCACTTTTGGTTTAAAAATTGTATGGTTTTTAGGATCACCAAGTCTAATTAATTAATTAAATTAACTAAAGAACTATCTAATTAAAGAGCCATCTGGAAGGCATGCCAGAAGAAAGCTTTATTTGTCTAGCCACAAACGTGAGCACCTGAAGCTTACTAGAGACTATTGGAACATTGACTGAAACTGGGTTGATACATGAGACAAAAGAAGAGCTTGTTAGTAGCAAACATTTGGCAAAAAAAAAGAAATCATATACAGAAAAGAACCTAATCCTGGAGGATCTGTGATTTGGAGTCCTGGGAACCTTAGTTAGGATACATGGCATCATGGACGTCATTCACATATTTAAGAGCACAAGAAAGAAAAAAAAGCCTCTATCTGTAATATTCTTTTTGACTCAAAATGGCTCACATCTCCTCCACCGTCTCCAGGCTGGGGTGGAGGAATAATGCTCTCTTCCATCATGACTTGGATGCCATGGCAACTGCACTCCCTCCCTCTTGCTTTAAAGAAATGCATGTTTCCCTACCTGCACCCCCACCCTCTCACCTGCTCCTTCTCTTTTTCTCTCCATTCCTGCTGTGGCTGAACGATTTTGGGAAAATCAAATGTTTTCAAATGTTTTTTCCATGAAGACCAGAATATCCTTTTTTTTGGCTTGAGGTTGGAGCACTGAATGTAGTGTGCAAGAGTGCCGTTTACTTGTGGTTGTGTTGTCATGTACACAGCACGAGTGTTTGGTTGTTTCCGACTGGTCTAACTCAGGGGTGTCCAGTCTTATCTACAAAGGGGCTGATGTGGTTGCAGGTCTTCATTCCAACAAAGAAAGAGCTCACATGATCAGTTGTTTGAAGACTGAGACCAATTGATTAAATAAGTGGAATCAGGTGTGCTGCTGCTGCACCCCTGATCTAATTCATCTACAGGCACTTTACAAGATCTGTGTTCTTGGGTTAAATTTCCCAAATTAAGACAACAGTGTTGATAATAAAGGTTATGATAAAATTGCAGCTTTTGTGATCTGAAAATTGCATTCTTACAAATTGCGATATAAAAACGCCACTCCCTAAATCCATCTATCTTCCATTCAACCCTTATCTGCTTTGAAATAAAAAAAAATCAGATAACAAAAAAAAAGCATTTTTTCTTTTGTTGTTTTATGACTCCAATTACGTATCTTACCACCATCTTTTACTATTAGCTTGGATTTATTTTTCCCTGTATTTCCCTGTTCCTTGTATCTCCTCCTGCTGTTGACCTTTGCATGTGTCAACATTTTTGTCTGTCATATTTACCATTTTATTTCTAAAACCTTTTTTGGGATCTTTTGTCTGTCATACACTATATGGACAAAAGTATTGGGACACCTACACATTACCCCTACAGGACACCCTATTCTAAATCCATAAGCATTAATATGGAGTTGGTTCACCCTTTGCAGCTATAACAGCTTCCACTCTTCTGAGGAGCTTCCAACAAGATTTTGGAGTGTCTCTGTGGGAATTTTTCCCATTCATCAAGAAGAGCATTTGTGAGGTCAGACATGATGTGGGACGAGAGGGCCTGGCTCGCAATCTCCGTTCTAGTTCGTCCCAAAGGTGTTTGATGGAGTTGAGGTCAGGGCTCTGTGGAGGCCAGTCATGCTCTTCTGCACCAAACTCACCCAACCATGCCTTTATGGACCTTGCCTTGTGCAATGGGGCTCTGTCATGCTGGAACGGAAAGGGGCCTTTCCCACACTGTTCCCACAAAGTTAGAAGCAAACAATTGTCCAAAATGTCTTGGTGTGCTGAAGCGTTTCCCTTCACTGGAACTAAGGGGTCTAGACCAACCGCTGGACAACAACCCCATAGCATTATCCCTCCTCCACCAAACTTTACAGTTGGCACAATGCAGTCAGGCAGGTAACGTTCTCCTGGCATTCACCAAAGCCAGGTTCATCCATCAGATTTCCAGATAAGTGTGATTCATCACTCCACAGAATATGCTTCCAGTGCTCCAGAGTCCAGTGACGTTGTGATTTACACCACCAAATCTGATGCTTTGCATTGTGCTTGGTGATGTAAGGCTTGCATGCCGCTACTCGGCCATAGAAACCCATGCCATGAAGCTCCCAGCGCACAGTTTTCTGCTGATGTTAATGCCAGAGGAGGTTTGGAACTCTGTGACCCCTCTCTGTAACTTTACATGGTCTGCCACTTTGTGGCCGAGCTGCTGTTATTTCTAAATGCTTCTACTTTTCAGTAATACCACTCACTTTGGATTGTGGAATATCTAGGAGGGAAGAAATTTCACAAACCGACTTATTGCAACAGTGGCATCCTATTACAGTACCACATTCAAATTCAGTGAGCTCTTTGGAACGACACATTCTTTCACAAATGTTTGTAAAGGCAGACCACATGGCTAGGTGCTTGATTTTATACACTTGTGTCAATGGGACTGAATGAAACACCTGAATTCAATGATTCAGAGGTGTGTCCCAATGTTTCTGTCCATATAGTGTATTTCCCATTTTATTGCTAAGAATGGGAAATGAAAAAAAAAGGCTGAGAATTAAAGGTTTAAATGGACGTTCTCTTCAGAAAAATAAAAAAAAGAACAAACACAAACTAACAACAATCCCCAAACACCTATATACATTTTTATTACATTTGGGACACAACTTGATTTTTGTACTTTATAATCATCTGTTATTTATCATTGTACACACTCGTTACACACTCCTACCACTACTACATTTGCTATTCTCCCTCATACAAAGTAGAGTCCAAGAGATGCATGTCAGCACAACAACACAGAAGGAAAAACAATGGGAAAAAAGAAATGGAATTCTGTGTCTAATGGAGTGATAGATATTGTTTTTTGTTTTTCGTTTCATGATATCTCAATGCCTTGAAATAGAAAAAGAAAGCTTATGCATGGAAATATATACATTTGCTCTGAGCCTTTGGAGGCACTGTAATGTGCAAAGCATGACTAGGAAGCAACATCATTTAATTCTTCTATCATCTTAATATAACAAAGTGAAGCATCCTGCATTGTTGGTAACGTGGTCACAAAGTCAGTAAATGTAAATTGCATATGCATGATAAGAGCGATGACACATGAATCTTCAATAGCTTTTCTTGGACCAGCATGTTCTTTGATACCATAATTTTGGAGCATTAAAAATACAAACAAATCAGTAGTAGTTCTCACATAATACATCATCAATATGATGTTAAATGGGTTTACATTTAAACTGATTAAGGCAATTAATACAATGGTAAAAGAAAGATGATTGATATTTTAATAAAATTTAGAATACAATTATTATGGGAATGACTGGCGACCTGTCCAGGGTGTTTCCTGCCTTCCGCCCAATGACCGCTGGGATAGGCTCCAGCACCCCCCGCGACCCAGAAGGATAAGTGTCTTAGAAAATGTGTGTGTGTGTGTGTGTGTGTGTGTGTGTGTGGTTATAGTAACACTTTATTTAACTGTTTCCTATGTTCTAAGTATTAAGTAGGTAAGCGTCAGGTACAAACTCCAAAGAACTAGATCGTTATTTTGGTGATTATGATGATAAGTTCTAAGAAAGTTTAACTAAGTTTCACTTAAATGCCAAACCAGTTCTAGGTATCCACTGAGTGAGTGTGGGGTACAATCTCCAAGTGCTGAGGAATTATTTTTGGATAAAATGATGAAAAGCACTAAACTACAATGAAATGTTTTAGCTCTTAAGCTGACAAAGGACAAAAATGCCTCATAAATATTTGGAGTGACGAGATGGTAAGTACTCCAAGTTATAGAGAGTAAAATGACAGCAAAAATTACAAAGATAGTTTTCTAAAGTACAAAATGCAAAATACAAAAAAATACAAAGATACTTCTCTGAAGTAAATGTTAGGGACAGAGTGGAACCATATTAAGAACCACTGCTTCATTTTATAGCCCAGATTCAGCTAATAGACAGCTTTACATTATATGAGACTTTTCGTGTTATATTCACGTTCTTTTTTTTTTCAATATATCTAATGACAACCTGCTACTTCTTACCCAAAAGTGTGGTTTGTACCACACACTTACCCACTGATAGACAACCTATTCTGCATTTCAGTGTAATTTAGTTAGACTACCTTGGAACTTACCATTATGTAGTTCAAATACTTAACTAGCACTTTGGCATTTGTACCTCACACTTCTCTAGTTAATACCTAGAACTTAAAGTGGTACCACTCTAAATTTACCACAACTGTAAAACAAAGCAATACCATACTTTTCAGGACATCCAGTCTTAAAGTCTATGGTAAATAAGCATTGTGGTATATACACTTAACATTCAAAAAAGCATAAATTAAAATAATAACATCTCGTTCCCTTGAAAGGAAAAAAGTATATCCCCATCCACAGGAACCAAACAAAAGAAACAAAAGAAAAACTTACACAAGGTTATTACGTAAAGAAAAACACGTGAGACAGAAAGACTCTAAAACACACGTCAGCGGGCTGCATCATCACTGTCCACTCAAAATGATCATCTCCAGTTACTAGCAGCCTTTCTTGTCTCATATCTAACACTCAGCAGAAAAAAGGCCAGCACTTTACTGGCCCTTATTTACAATTTTACATTAGCCCCCCTCCCCATAAGACTATCCTGCACCCCCAAAAGCCAAAAGCATAACATAATGTTACAGTAAAGTTTTAAGGGATTTCAGAAATCATAAAGTTTAGATTTGAATATAATCTGTTAATGATGAACAAAATCCCATCAGAGCAAGTTACGTGTAGCATCCTAGATTGTCATAGAGAGATCAGATTTCAGTATCGCTTGCATTAGGATACAGTGACTGGTGTCATTCATAAACAAAGCTTCTTTAATGAAAGGCCAGAGAAAGTAAGATGTGAGATTGCATGCACAAAGCTGAGATTAAATGAGAGTTGTTAGCATTTTTAGCAGCTATCTGAAAGCTTTTTGTGTGTGTAGGCAGCATTATCTGCTTGCAATTAGGCAGTCTAAGTCAAATCTGCCTTAAGTGCTGATTTCTAGACTCAACTCTAATCACCTTCTCTTATCTATGTAAGCTTAGGTTTGGAAAGTCAGCTGAATCCTGCCTAAGGGCATGAACCAGTTCATGCAAGCCTGACCTTTATCATCAAGGCCTCTCACTATGAAAGGCAAATATGAAAGGCAGCTTCAGTGTGAAATACAGAAGTTTCTCCTATGTTGGAATATAGAGAAGTGCTGCATTTTTCCTTTGTCTGACATCCAAATTTAAGCCATTAAGTAGACGTTGTCCCTTTTCAGGTGGTGGAGTACAGTTATCAAAGAGGAATCACTGTCATTATCACAAGAAAAACAAAAAACTGACAAAGACATTTGAACTGACAAACAAATTCACCCCCGCCCTTGCAGACACCCTCGACCCTTATCTCGTATCAGTATCAGAGTGTCCATTGCTTTCCAGACCAGACCAGTCTGCACTAAACCAACCAGCTTCTCTCTCCCTGGTCAACATATAAACCATGACCTTCCTAACTCACATCCTACCTCCTACCTCTCGCTCTCTCTTTCTCTCTCTCTTTCTCTCATGCCTGCTGGTTCTTCTCTGGTGACTCCTCCAGAGTGATGACAGTAAACTCCTCAGTGTTGCCGTTCTCCTGGATCTTCTCTTTGTGCATGAGCGTCACCATCTCCTGCTCTCTCTCTTGGGCACGGGCACTGCTTGCTGAGGCTGCTGTGCCGTTCCCCTCACTGTTGCTCTTCGAGGTGATCATCAGAGTCTGATGCTTACCACACCACCTGAGAAACCACACAGCAAAAACTCATAACAGTGTACACTGATAATGTGCACTGATTAAAGTGATGCACTGAATTTACTTGGTTTAAATGTATACATCATTTCTGCATGAACAAAACATATTACACCAACACAATTACTGCCAAAAGTTAACCTAAACGATAAAATGTTACAAAGGTAATATATTTCATTGATGTTGATATGATGTACACATTTGAGTTGAAACAGGGGCGTTCAGCACATTTCTGGTCCCTGAGCAAATGCAGTCCCATGGAGACGAGGTGGAGGAGGGAGGGTGCCAATATTTTTGACGGATGTATACGTCTTCCTCTATCTATTTACTTTTACAAAAATTAATTTGATCACGACACTAATTGCTTAGAAATATTAATGCATACGCCAAATCTTGTTTAGACCCTTTGAGGGCCCCGTCCCCCTGTGGTCCTCCACTATCCCCCCAGCTGTGACAGCTCTGTATTAAAAATGAATGTACATTTTGCAATTTATTGACAACAAACTGCAATGTAGTCCATTTTCCTATGGGACACTGTAAGGGTCTGTAGGTTCACATGTAGACCAATAGAATTCATTTTCTTTATAAGACAATAATGTATATTTGAGACTTCAAATTGGAGAGACATTAAAGAAGTTAAAGTTGAAACTGGGATTTAATTTCAAGAACTTCAAGTTCTTGTTTTCTCAGCCAGCAAAAAAACAATATTTAACTAAGTTGTAGGCTGTGGAGATATTCTGTACATGTATGCTGCAAAAACAGCTTTGAGTTCATTATGTCCTGTTTATCATTCTTCCTAATGATTCATATCAAATGCCAGTCATTCTTCTCTGTCAAATGACTGTTTGGTCCCCATTTTCAGTGCAAATGCAAACACAATGTTTTTTTGTTTGTTTGTTTACAAAACTATCATTGGTCAACCCCATTTTGCTTGTATTTTCTTTAACTAAGAATATAAGGCACAATCCATGCTTTTACAATTTTTATATGTCAGTAGTCAGATCTGAATTTGGCTTCCTCAAGTCTTCATTTGCCAAACTGAACATATATTTAAATCTATATTTAAATCTATATTCAAATTTGTTTAGTTACGACACCTCATCATCTTTGAGCAACCTATAGAAGCATTTGAAACATGAGCTGCTTTTTTTTTACTTCTATCTATTCTATCAGATTTTAAGGTAATCTGATAAGCAATGATCAGGCACAGATCATGGTCTCACGAGATCAAAAAATAATGGATAAAAAACCTAGAATTGTGTGTGCTTATATACGCTTTGAACAGCATCAGAAAAAAATTAAGTAGCCTATTATTTCCTGCACAATATTTTTTTTTTGCACATTTTTGGGTTTTGGGAGCTTTTAATTTTAACTAAATATGGTGATAGAGTACAGGCTGAGGGGTCTTCATTTCATTTATTCAATCAGTACATATCCTAACACTATCCATGCAGCTACAGTGGAATGCCTCTGGTATTTGAGCTACCTTGGGCCTTTGGCAGTCAGAGGCCCCTGGGCACTGCCCCACCGGCCAACCAGTAATCCATCCTTGTCGATGATTTGTATGCTTTTTTTTTCTTTTATTCTTTTGTATCTTAATTTGTGCTGTCTTGTTGGCCACATGAGATTTTTACTCTCAATGTGACAACAATTATGATACACTATAATATAATTTGTAAAATAATTTCTTGATTGGTTATCTGTCAGATTTGATCTTAATTTTTCTTGATGTCATTTTAACATAACTTCATTCTGACTGTTCTAAAGCTTTCTCAGTCATTAAGGAATTATCTAAAACTCGTCACAATTCTGGACATCAATTTGTTTCAGCCTCCTACTAATTAGTAAGTAGCAGAAGCTAGTAAGTAGCAGTAGCTGTAACAGAATCATTTATTTTCAACTTTCTTTAATTAAAATTGTATTAATAACAACTGTCTCAAACTTTTGAATTGAAATTCCAAGTGTAAGTAGGTAGCAAAACCTATGGACAAGCAGGATTCACCTTTTCCTTGTTGCCACAACAGCACAGACGAGAATAATGGCAACAACGGCCGCAATCACACCCACTATGATCAGCCAGTCTGTGGAGGAGAAAAGTTACATGTTTATATCAGCTATTGAATAGTGTCATTAATGCTCAAGTGCTTGCAAATGTAAAAGATATGTCAATGCTAGTTACAGCATTACAGTTCACAAGTTCAACAGGCAATGTCAAGCTATCATAAGACATCTCTTAATTTGAGTGGGCCAGGTGATATTTTACATATGTGCTTTAGAGTGAATCTGGACCAAATATGGATCCAAAAGATATATTTCAAAGCAGATTTGAAGACAGCACTTTATGTTAAACTATAAATCTGTATAATATCACCTCCGCACCCCTGAGAGCGTGTGGTTTGGTTTGTTTGTTTGTTTGTTTATTTGTTCATCCATTAATTAAATGAGCTGGTGTTTACTTGAATTGTTTATTTAACAGGGACAATATACATTAATCCACATCATTATTTCATAATGGAAATGTGCCAGATTTAGCCAGATGGCTAATTTTTAATTGAAGTCCCTGGGCAGGTTGATGTTAATTTTAAAATAATCAATGTTTCTCAAGTAGGTAAAAAAACAAAAGGCAATATCAAAAATGTTTAGTCACAAATCACATTAAAGTAAACCCACAAAACACAAACACATAAACACAAAATAAATAAACAACATGTTTGCAAAGACACAAAATGTATAATATTATCAATTGGTATGCTGACAGATTTGATTATCCGGTAGCCATTTAAATTGTTCTGAAAATAGACCCGTGGTTGCCAGACTTCTTAAATCACTTCTTAAGTGTTCGTGTATACCTGACGAGCTACTATTCGACTTGTCCTCTGCTGGTGCACCCATCCTCCCCTCCTTCACATCCTCTGAAGTATGTGAGTTACCATCTCCAGTGACCGGTGCTTTACAGCAGATGTGTCATGCAAAATATAGATAGCACATATTTAATCACTTTAAGGTTGAAAAGGCTAAATAAATAAAATAGTTTTTTTTTAGAGTAAATCATATAAATTAGTTCTATTAAATTTCATAATTGAGTTTGTATAAGAATTATCTGAAGAATTAACATTTTCTGGCTTTCTCTTGAACAGTTCCTGATGAACAGCAGGGGGCGATTGTCAGTGAGCTGTCTGGAGTGAGAACGGCCACCTGTTACAGCATCTCTAAACTTTTACTTCAACAGCAGAGGGGGCTTTGGACTAAACTTTGGTGTAGCAGTAAACAAGAGCATTAGATGAGAACTTCTGCCAAGCAACAGAAGAGGGAAAAAAAAGCTTAGAGATGCAGACCAAGGACAAGCAGCGTAAGAACAGTGTAAAAACTCTAAAGGATATTTGCTGCTTCCTTCGCTCTTTCTTTTCTAGTATTCAGCAACAGATGGATAAAGTATACATTTAAAAAACACTCATCAGCCTTGCATCAAATAAACACTTTTGGTGTAGAATAAATTCACTGGGTAACTGCTATGAAACTAATATGCATGTAGTTACATTTCCAAGGTGGGTGTATGTATATATATATATATATATATATACGTGTGTGTGTGTGTGTATATAGTATATAGGAAGATGCCTTACCAGTTGCACCCATGGAGGTGTATTCTGTGTCCAGTGACACTGTGGACCCCAGGGTGAATAATGGCTCCCCCATACCTGAGCCCGTGGTCTGCACTAAGGTGGTGGGCCAATCTTTACCCATATGGAACAAAATAGAATATTTTTAAATATTTGAAATACCTTTCAAATACATTGCAGTCCACGCTGAAATGCATTCCAAACACTAAAATGTATTTCAGAATATATTGCGATATTAACCAAGTATATTTTAAAATGCATTTATTTTAAAATGTATGGGGAAATATTACACATAGAAAATGAAAATAGCCAAAATACTTGTCTGCCTTTTACTTTTGAAATGAATTTGCATTCCAGTATCTTAATTTTAAACATTAGCAGATGAACTTCTAACATGGCAAAAGCAAGTGTAGTAGATGTTGATACATTGTGAATACGCAGTTATGATTTGACATCGTCTTACTGCATACATACATTTGGTTAATGTACAGTACAACGCAAAACACCGAAGTCAGTACCATTTAGTTATATCTGTAACCGTTGTTAAAACAAAATACAACTGAAAAAGTATAATAACAAATACAAATAAATGTACTTAAAAGTATATGTAACAAATACATTTTTGGGCAGTTTTATTTATTGCAAAAATGATATTGAAAAAATTTGATAAATACATTTGGAATACATTTTTTTTCCATATGAGCGGCCTCACCTTCCTTCACTGTTTGCTGAGTCTTTGGCTCAGTCTGAGGAGGACTCTCTGTGATCAGACCTTTAGCGTCTCCAACAGGCTTAGTGGTCTCCAACAGGGTGGAGAACTGTGTAGTCTGAATCTCTCCTTCTTCCTTGTATTCACTGGATGAGGTGACTGGAGCAGGCTTCTCTGTATCATGAGGGTCAATGGTGGAAGTAGTATTATCAGAGAATATATCTTGGTTCCCTGCAGTGTGATCCTCAGTTGGACTATCTTCAGGGTTATCTTCATTAACAGTAGAGGTTGAGACTGTGGTGATGTCTGAAACGTGACAGAGACATTTTGAGCACACTTGGCTACAACATTACTGCTTTAATTCCAGATTTCTGCCTGGCAAAGCCTACACAAACAAATTTGTATTCTCTGACTATACTAATTACAGCATTATAGTTCTCTGGGTTATTTTCTATAGATGATATCAGGCTATCAAAATGCCTACACTCCTGAAAAAGGTGCCACATAGGGTCACACCTGGCACCATGAGGGAGCAACAGGGGGGATTTGTTTTCTGTCCCCCAATTAAGTTTTAAGGATGGGAGTAATGAAACACTTTATTTTCCCCATCAAATCTTTAAAGCTTGTTATCTGACACAGTCTCTTTTCACACTGAATAAACAGCATTCAAACATGGTTCTAAAACATAGCACTGTTTGTTGGGTTTGTTGGGCGTTAATACTCAGGCTAGTTTGCTTGCTAAATAGTTAGTCATCATGTTATGTACTTAGGTTTTTTGCCCAAAAAGCAGTTTGGGAATAAGGATGAATACCAGAACGTGATTTTGTAAGAAAAAAACAAAACACTTTTTGTTGATTTAATGCATGGGCCTACCTAGGCCCCGACTAATTCAGGGCCTCTGATTGGCCTTTTTGTTAAATGAAATGTGTGTGTTCCCTCTATTGATAACAGGCCCACACAATCACATTTATAAAGCTGACATTTCTGGTAAGAATTGATTTGTTACAGTGCCATCACTGTATTATGGCCTATCAAATTATTATGTTTTTCATGAAATTATTATGCCTTTTCACAGCCCTCCAATCATTGCACAGCAACCATCTGCTATCACCACAATCTGTCTGCATGCCAGTGTTCCAGTTAAAAGATGTAGCTTATGTCAAAAGAGTAAGCATAAAAGAGTTTTCTACCGCTGTCGTCGGTTTTCTGTGAATTTAATATCTATGATTCCCTTTTACTACAAAGGCTGAAAGATGTTTTGTAAAAATGTCAAAGTAAACATCAAACGCAGAGATTTTCAAATTCGGGTGCGAAGGTGAGAGGCGACATAGAAAATTGCAAAGAAAAGATATTTAACCCTTGTGTGGTGTTCAGGTCTGTGGGACCCATTTTCACTGTTTACCAAAAAGAAAAAATGATGTGATTTATTATTATGTCAGCCTCAGGTTCCTTGGCCTTTGCTCATTTTCTGTGAAGAACATATAAAATAACACATTTTCAGTGACTTCACACTGTAAACCCCCCACACATTTATATTACACATGTGGTGTTGGGGTGAACCCGCAGGGAATAAAAGCGTGGAGGTGCTGTGCCCCTTCACTCTGTTCTCCTCATACATGGCCTGCTGTTAGTGTGGGTGTGTCTGTGTGTGTGTGTGTTCGTATATGTGTGCGTGTGTGTGAGGGTGGACAACATGGACAGGCTGCTGACTGGCTACAGCTGCTATAGGAGAACCCTACGCTGGCCACTTGTGATATTTTAAACATTTCTTGTTTTTACATAAATTGTTATGGCTGTATTGATTAAAAAAAAACAATCATGAGGTGGAACCATTAAACCACTGAGTAACAGAAACATCAACACCACACAAGGGTTAAATGACTCATAAAATTGAGTAAATTGAACTCACAAAAAGGTTCTATCAAAACTGCAACAAGTTCCTCTGAACATCCTCTAAAAGTGTCATATAAGGAAAAAAAGTGTCATATAAGCAAAAAAAGCCATACTCCCTGCAGCTGTCGACAAGTGCAGGGCCATGCCTGGTGACATGCCACTGAAAACATGTCAACCATACCGCTGGCTGACACTACAGTGGCTCTACCAATCACAGATATGTCAGAAAATGCACAACAGATTGGATGGAGTATAAATCTTTCGCCCTTTATTCTATTTTTTTTCATTGTAGCAATCCACATAATGGAAATGACAAGGAAGTGAAGTTTTGGTCAACACTATTGGCACTGACTGGATAAAAAAAATACCTAACTTATTGTAATACATAAAAAGATTTTCGCCCTCAGCATTATTAACTGAATAATCTTAATCTTAACATCCTTTACCTTAAGGACAATGTAAAGATTATTACGTGGCGGTTCTTATTGATTGGCCCATGTAACAAACTCGGATTCAAAGCACTTTTGAAGACAGTTTAATATAAATTTCTTTATTGATTGCATGAGCTTTTTTAAATCTTCCCTCCCTTGATTTTTTATGACTATGTTCAGTGAGTGCTGAATTCCTCCCATTTTTTATTTTTCAGCCAGATTTTGTTTGTTGTATTAACTGAAGGCATTTCCCAGCATTTCCTCTAATGACACTAAAGAACATTTGTCTAACCAGTCACTCTCAGTGTTTCACCTCTTACGGAAACATGTCACTGTGAAAGTGTTTGCCTGTTAGTCTTTCTCACAGTATTATTGACATGACTGCCTCCACAGATGCTGTTCTGGAGATGCAGATTCCCTCTCAGCAAAAAGATTAATGGCTCTTTCGGTTTTGCTCAGAGACGGTTTCTGCCTGCAGATGGTAAATAATCTCACACCTATTGGTTCACTACTCAACCGTTGACATCAGCCATTGTTTACCGAACAGATCTATATTACAGCCGATAGAGCTGTGTTTCACTTCTAAATTACAGCAGTGAAGCTGCTGCTCACAGTTAAACGAGAGAACTGCGTACAGTATTAGATGCAGAACACTGAAAGACAATGCACACCTTTAACTATGTGTAAATGTGTGTGTGTGTGTGTGTGTGCTTTCATTACTTTACAGTAGAATTGGTATTATTTGATAGCATCTTTATGACACTCCCTGGATGAACAATGAGCTTTCTACTACATTTATTTGACATAATAATCCTTCCAAAATGATGTATGGTAATACTACACTGTTTCATTTTGGGGAGGTTTCACTAAAAAAAGTTAGTAACCAGGCTGCCTTAAAGGTTTTATTTCATTGCAGTAACTGAATGTAAGATGCAGATTTGTGTTCTGTTAATTTACTTTAAAAACTTAAATACTCACAATTTAAGGCAGCCTGGTTGTTAACTTTTTTAGTACCAAACAAATCTCAATATGTTTACTGAATAGCTATGGTCTAACAAATTCAGACATTCCTGAACATCTGGATCACTAAATTCCTGAGATTTACTCCCACAGAAATGTTTTAGGGCCAGCTGATAGAATGTTTGACATTGGATAATGATCAATGCATTTATAAGTTATTCAATAAACTTAGTTAAAAATATGATTGTAGGAGGATTGTGCGCAGAACAATAGATTTTTTTTTCTTTTCAAGTGAAAATGTAAAGTTAGACCTTTGCAGCAAGAAGTCCCCCCCAGACAATAGGCAACCCCCCCACCCTTTAGCATACTGCCACGAATATGTCACTTAGATAGATATTCATCATAAAGATACAAAGTTGTTCACTGGAAGTTCACAGACTAGCTAGTGTTAGTGTTACATGCTAGCTGTAGTGATTGTTAGGCAACGTATTAAGCAATCTTGCTTAAGAGGAGTTTGTATATGAGTTTTGCAGATTTTGCAGTTACATTCACAGCTGATCTGTTTCGCTATGTCCAAGAATCATTTGCACTTACCAATTAAATCTTGAATGCTATTGCTTTGCTTAAATATGTATTGCTATTATTGTTGCAACTACAACAATAACAAAACAACAACAATAACACAATTCAACAAATCTACATATCACTGTGAAATTAATATAATCATAACTATTTATTTAATTTTAAAAACTGACCTTTCAAGTGTTTCTTGTGTTTTGTTATAGTTTATTAAAATGAAGTATAATGTACTTTAGTTCTACCTGAATAGAATACATCAACACAATGCTTGCCAAACATAAGATAAATGATAGTAATTCTATTGATGCATTAAATATCATTCATGTGGAACCAATGAACACATATGAATATAATAATAATAACAATAATAATAATAATAATAATAATAATAATAATAATAATAAATGTTCTCACCTTTCTTGGTTGGTACAGGATCTGCTGTAGATTCAAGGTTGATTGCCAGTGTACAGTTTTTATCTGACATGTCTGGTTTGGGGGACAGAATTGCATGTTGTAAAAAAAAAGAAGAGGCCTCTGATTCATTTACCACTTCTAATCACAATAAAGTACAAATGGCTCCAGTTGTTTACATGTATACCAAAGCAAACCCTCTTCTCACGCTACATCTCAGTCACTGTAACTCTTTTCAATCTTTTAAACCCCACAGCTCAAACTGAAATTGGTATAGAGTTAAAGACTTACATTAAATTACAGTAACATTCCAAACCCAACCTTCTTTTTTCTTGTTCATTGTAAGTACCTGTGTCGTCGTAGCAGAAAGCATCATAAGTTGCAGTTGTAGGTTTGAATATGATAAGGCCCGTCTGGTTGGCTCTACACAAGATGTTTGCCCTCTGGCGAACAATGGAGACGTTTCCATCGTGGATCCAGCCGTACCTGTACACATACAGACCCCAGTGCAGGTTAATTACTGCCTGCTGTATTTACACTGCTCTGTTTTGACTGAGGAAAGTTTAGCAAACTTGCAACTAACTGTTTCTCTGTTATAATTTTTTGTAATGTAATGCTTTTTTTCACATTTTCCACATAAAAAAAGGAGGAGCAAAATTATTACATGCAGTGCAATTGACGGTTGTTTTGGGACTAACCATTACCCTGAAAGCAAGACCTAAGGACTGCTAGATTTAGAATGAAGGTGATGTGTCAGATATAACAGATGCATTTCTGAATACAAATGTGAATATGTTTGTCATTGTACAAGTACAATGAGATTCAGTGTGCCCTGCCAAGCTGCCTAAATATTAATATTTCAAACACTAAACTACATAAAATGTATGTACATATAATCACATTATTGAATTGGAATGTGTGCAGAGTTTATAATAAGACCAGGCAGTATTAAAGACGGTCTAGCTCTTCTCATTACACAGGGCATTACCTCTAGGTATGATGTATTTAAATATTTAAGAATGTGTGTCTTTTAAAAAAGATGGTTGATGCATATGTAAGCATGTAAATTTGAAGATTATTATTTCAGTAAGTACTGGAATACTGAGCAGACAGAACTCTCACCTGCAGATCTCCATGCCTGTCCCATAGGCGGCAGCCATTTGTGTAGCATTGGCCAGTGTTGCTCCCAATGACTCACATAGTTGCTGGGCGTCGGTAAAATTCAAAGTGTGCCGATCATTACCCTGAATATAGTAAACACCCCTATGACTGCAACCACGTACCTTCACCTCTGAGAGAGAGAGAGAGAGAGAGAGAGAGAAAAGAGTTTATATTTGGAAATGAAGCAAAAACATAGATTTAAAATATCACTTTTCCCTGATATTTTCCCCTCACACAGCTTAAACTCCATTCAGATGTTTATTATTATTATTATTATTATTATTATTATTATTGATCACAGTTACTGCCAATGATGACCAAAGATGTTGTTTGTATTATTTGTATGTATTATTTACTCGTACCTCAGTGAAACTCTTGAGAAATTCTGCCAAAAACTGGATCCTAAACTTTCAATTGATGCTAGATTTGTGTTTCTACGTAAAAAAATATTTATTTATTTGAATCTAATGAAATATAGTGCTGCCCTGTGATGGACTGGCAACCTGTCCAGGGTGCTGGGAAAGGCTCCAGTTCCCCCCTGCGACCCAGAAAGATAAGCAATTGACTAAACCAGGAGAAACAACTGAGTAAAAGAGAAGAATTAAGATTTTGTTTTTTAATTGTATTTACTGTTATTTACCAGCTTTCTACTGGCAACTTTGCTGACAGTACTTTGATCATTTTTCTGATTAAGGCTTTTGCTATTCTTTGAAATTTACAGATAATGTTTGTCAACCTGTGCTGCCAGACTTTTGACTATTTTTTCACTTTTTTTTTTTAACAAGGTGAACAATCAAGCTTCTTTTTGACCACGTTGCTGCTTGCTAGGTTTGCTGATGTGGTCATGAGTTAGCTCAGTATTTTTGGTAGATGGGTGGAGAGGACGACTGGTGGAGGAAGAGGGGACACATTCTCTTATACTACTGGCTATTATTATTTTTCACGACCCACTAGTGTACAATTATGTAGTTTTAAAACTAAAAAGTTTTTCCATTCTCGCTTAATACAGGATTTCAGCTGCTCAATAGTTCAGGGTCTCCTTTGTTACACTTTTCATTTCATAATGTGCCAAATGTTTTCAGTAAGTGACAGGTCTGGACTGCAGGCAGGCCACTTTAGCACCTGGACGCTTTTACTACAGAGAAAAGCTGTTATAATACATGCAGAATGTGGTTTGGCATTCTCTGAAAAAGATGTTGTCTGGATGGCAGCATAGGTTGCTTCTAAACCTGCATACATCATAGCTTGAATGGTGCCTTCACAGATGTGTAAGTCACCCCTGCCATGTGCACTAATTCACCCCCTTACCATCACAGATGCTGGAATTTGAACTGTGACTGAGAACAAGACAGATGGTCCCGCTCTTCTTTCGCCCAGAGGATGCACTGTCCATTATTTCCAAAAAGAATTTTAAATTTTGATTTGTTGGACTACAGGGACACTTCACCTCAGTCCATCATCATTAATAGAGCTCAGGCCCAGAGAAGGTGGTGCCATTTCTGGATCCTGTTTATATAGAGTTTCTTCTTTGCATGGTAGAGTTTTAACTTTTTAGTATTTGTGGATGCAGCGATGAACTGTTTTCACAGACAGTGGTTTTCATAAGTGTTTCTGCACCCATGCAGTGATTTCTACTACAGCATTGTGTCTGTTTTTAATGCAGAGGGCCCAAAGATCACAGACAGCCAATACTGGTTTTTGGCCTGGTGCCTTGCATACAGAGATTTCTCCAGATTATCTCAATCTTTTAATTACATTATATAGCATAGATGATGAATTCCCCAAGTTCTTTGCTATTTTACATTGAGAAACATTATTCTTTAATAGTTTCACCATTTGCTGAGCAGTCATTTACAGAGTGGTGAACTCCTCCTCATCTTTTCCTCTGAAAGACTCAGCCTCTCTGAGATGCTCTTTTTATACCCAGTCATGATACTGACCTGTTGCCAGTTAACCTAATTAGTTGTGAAACTAGCATTACATAACTTTACTAGTCTTTTTGTTGCTCCTGTCCCAACTTTTTAAAAATGTGTTGCTGGCATCAAATTCAAAATTGACAAATTGAAAATATATTTTCCAAAAAACAATAACATTTCTCAGTTTCAACATTTGATATGTTGTCTTTGTGAAACTTTCAATTATACGATTTGCACATCATTGCATTCTGTTTTGTTTACATTTTGCATGGTGTACCAACTTTTTGGAAACAGCGTTGTACTTTCTCATGTTTGACTCGAGCTCTAATTATAATTACCTTGAAAAAAAAAAAACAATTGAGATAAAGTGGCAAATTCCAAGTCCAATTTTATTGAATTGTTTGCTTTTTTGAATAAGTTATTTACTATAGGAAATATACACAACTGAATTGTTCAGTGTCTTTCTACTGTAATGGTGATGATAATCTCGTCTTCTGTTTTTGTGTCTTTCTCACAGTCTTTCATTCTTCATTCTAGTGGGGGGTGGGGAGGGAAACCTTTTGTTGATTTTATGATGAAACTGATCATGTTTTTTGTGCCTCTGCATGTCTCTCCATTCCTGTATGTCTATTACTATGATTATTGATCTTATAACAATGTCATAATGAGATCTATTGTCTTCATAGCTCCAAAAACAACAATGATATTTCTGACTTATATCAAACTGAAATATAGAAGTGAAGTGAAAAAACAGGTATACAGATGCTGTGAGACATGAAGCACATGATGAAGTTTCATCAGAATAGCAAATGAAAAAAGCAACAGGAACAGACAGGAAAGAGTATTCAAATCTCCTCTTCTTCTATTTTCTTGCAGATTTTACCTCATGTGTGATACTGTGGGATGGTGGCCCCAGGGAGTCACACAACATGAACATGGTTGTAGTCAAAAAGAACTGAGATGGATCAGTCATGGATCAGTCACCACGGACACACATGCCCTGGCTGCTTCCCGACAGACAGCGGAGACCTATCAGTTTTGATGTAATGTGATTCAGTGAAGAAGGTGCTGTAAAATGATATCTTTTGTCAGTGACCTGAGACCCATATGTTGGGATGGTATTTGGGTACACATGTAAAATAAAATTGAATGGACTTTTTTGTCAATTTTTATTTTTCTACATCCTTTGAGAACAGGTTTGCATTGTGCATTTGCATTTCATGACGAATGGACCAATAGAAATGCTCCATAATTGCTTGGAACAAAATCTCTTTACATTAACTTACACTGAAAGTAAAGAAAGTTTTTGTCTTCTCCTGTGAAGTTACTCCTGTGTAGATACTATTTTATTAAATCACCATATTTCAGTTTGTAAGCCAAACCTCCTCCTGGTTTAGCACAGGAAGCCAGTTTTATATCAGCTCTAATGTACAATGTGTATCTGGACATCTGTTTATCCTCATGCAGTCTTGCTCGAAACAGATAAGGGTCTGCATTTCATATCTCTAGAGTATCATAAATCAACACACAGTCATAATGACTTATAATGTCAGAGAGCTCCTCACAATCCACCTCTCTGAAAGTGTGGAAATGTCAAATAATGGCAAAATCCACTAAGGTTTCCCATCACCATGGCAACAGGGGATGCACAAATATCGATTCTCCGTCACATGAGAGGGTGTCAGTGTTGTGTGGCTTGCAAGAAACAGCATTAACAGACCACATCCTGTGATGTCTTCAGCTTTGTGTATCTCATCAGTGTTAAAAAAAATCAGCAAATCCTTCCTCATCTGTTCATGAGCAAACTGTTGACAGTAAGTTACCATGGTGACACGCACAAACAACATCTCTATATTTAGGGAAGCAAACTGAACCAGAATTTACACACTCACATGCTTACAAAGCCATGGAGTGTAAACAGACAATTCAGAGCAAATAGCAGAAACATGTCCAAAATAATGTGTCCATAAGTGATTTATGTGAGTGGTGATCAACAGTGCTCTGGAATCTGTGACATTAAGTACACTGACTAACTGGGGCAATATGTTATTCCAAATGTATTTCTTTCTTTTTTAAAAGCCTGTCCTTGGAGCAAATGAAGTGCTATGCTTTTCTAAATGCCAAAAGAATTGTAATGGAACACGGTCATTTCTGCCTTGCGTAAATCCTTTGAAACGCAAGCAACATCATTATCTACATGCTGATAGCCTGCTCTCTCTGCTGCAACACCAAGCTCAGCAGAGGAAACAGACACCTGTCATAAAACATATACTACTGCTACATGGTGTCATGAGGTTCCCACACTGAGACCACTGCATTCATATGAATTTATAACACAGCATACCGTATGTACCATAAATATGTATGAATTTAGGAACTGGGCCATAGACACACACTCACACACACAACACACACACACACACACACACACATAGGTTATACTTCCACAATAGAATATGAGATGGAATGCGTTATCGCAAAATAACATTATGGCTGTCGTTCAGTCGCAGGGACAAGCTGAAGGCGAGTACAGCAGATCCTCACAGCCATTCGCAATAACACACGACCTTGAATGTTCTATTTTTTTATACAACAGTTCTGCCCCAAAACTTGCATCAAATGTGATTTAATCTTAGCAATTCCTTCTGCAAACAAGTAGCACCCTTTCGATAGAGTCATAAAACTGCCACAATATCAGGTTCATTTCAGTTTTTTCAATATTTGCCAGATTAATCTGAATGTAGTTTTGTTCCAGTCAGTCTGTTAAACATTTCACAGCCCATCTTGTTTGCTGTATTCTGTTCATTTCCAGCTAACTTAAGTTTGTTTAGTTGTTGCGCCATCACAGCTGCGGATGGAAAAGTTTGCTAAGATGAAAAGCTTGCAAAGGGGTTCAGAATTTGATGTAGGCCTGCTGTTTTCTGCAGAATTTGAAGATCTCACCAAGCACAGTGCAGGTCAAAAGTTCAAGAAGTTCTCTGTTGTATCCATTCTGTTTTTGTGTGTGCTAAACTTAATAACGGCTAGCTGCAGTGTAAAGCAAGTCTTATCAACCGGTGCTCAGGGGAATGGTACAGTTATTTGTAAAGTGGTATCATCACAAAAAATAACACATGTACAACCAATCAGATTGGGCTGTCAGAACTAGCTGTTCTATAATGTCTTATTCAGGATAACTTGATCATGTATAGGCTCATTGTAAACAATAAACAAATAAATGAAAGTAAATCCCATACAGTTCATACTGTATCTAATGAATCTTAATGAATCTTGATGAATCTTACACTTTGCATAAGAGGAGTCATCTATTCTGAATAATGATAAGGCTTGTTGTATTTCTCTATAACAGATTGCATTGAATAACTAACATGGACTAGGACATTGAACAGCTGGACCCATAGGTAGAGACAGAGTGCTGCCTTACATTAACATTTTATACAAGGCAAAAAAAGGACCAACTGCATAGAGGAAAGGCACAAGCTTAAGGTTATGAATATATATATTCCAATCAATTGTGCATTTTTGTTGGTCCAATCATTATGAGATTTTCACACAATGTAAAAACAACTGCTGTGTTGAAATGATGTAGAAAAATAAAAAACACAAAAAATGAAAATACTCGTTTTTTGGGTTTTTCTTCTTGGACAATGAAGATATGTTACAATATGCTGATGATGTGTTGCAAATATATATTTTTAGATTTTAGTTGCTGCTGTCACTACAAAACCTCTAAAGTAGTAACTTAACAGGAGCAAAAAATAATGTCTGTTTTTTTTTTTTCCCTCAAGTAAATGTGGACCCTCTCTATGGGTGAATGAAGTGTTCACACAATGTAAAGGGCTGCTGACATTTCCAAATGGTTTAAAAAATTATGAGGCTGTTGATATGACAGTAACAATATGTGATATATCTGTATTTTATTTTACTTTTGTATGGGACACTCTCTCTGTTCAGTATGTCTCAATGTGTCTCAGAATTGCCAGTCTACTTGGCTAAGTTTCAGTGCCCAGTACTTTTCAGTTACACACCATTTAGTTTTATTAGACTTGTTGCTGATTAAACCTGTAATAGTAGTTTTTAAGTAGGACTTTTAGGTTGATTATTTGTATAGTATTAGAGGCATAGCTAACACTGCACTTAGTTTCAAGACAGCCTGAAACGTTTGACGCTGTCATCCATTTAGTCTAACTGTATTGTTTCAGAAATGTGATCATCCAAGGTTGTGCCAACGTTCAAAATATCACAGCTTATAAGGAAGTCAGTTAGGTGACGTGTATGCCAACAGCAGCAGCCAAGACAACCACTGGGAACTAGTTGTGGCCAAGAGAGGAAATACAGTACATACTTTGCAGTTTTCCCCTCAGTGCTTGGTGCACCGTCTGGGCACAAATGAGGAACTCAAAGAGGAAGGCGTGCTCATGTGGCCGTTAATGGCAGTTGGACAGAAAGATATTAAATTCACTTTGGCTCTCTCTCAGAGTACACCCCAGCAGTGGTGCAGATCCACAGATCACAGTGTCCTGAAGGAAAAGCATGGCCTTTGGACCTGCAGAGCCAATTCAAAGATTAAAGACAGCGCTGGGTGAAAATGACTCTGTACCCCCTATCCAAGGTGTCTGCATTTAGATGCAAAATGAGTAGTCAAGCTGGTCAACACAAAGTGCTGAGTCCGGCAAGTCCAAAAGCGCCGATTTCCAAAGCAGGCATTGTCACCTAATGAAGTTAAGGGCTTGTGGTAGTAAACAAGCAATGTGAAAAGAAAGAGAGAAAGAGAAAGAGAGAGAGAGAGAGAGAGAGAGAGAGAGAGAGAGAGAGAGTACAGAGTCTATAGAGAGGTTGCCAGTATCTCCAGCTGCTCTAGGCAGGGTCAGTATTTTCACTTCGGCCTCTGGGCTTCCAAAGAAAAAAACACAGAGCACCAACAGCAACAGCAATAACAACATTACGGACCTTCCTCAACTGAGCTGTTCTGCAGCTCAACTCAAACGTAATCTACTGTCTACTGTTAGTCAAGGGAAACATCTTTACGTGGAAGAAAGTTCCAAATTAGCTAGATTTCATGAAGTAAAATGATCTTTGACGTTGTTATCCTAGGTGGATGTGTTGTAAGGTGAGGTTAAAGTTACTTGACCCCAATTCTCTTCTGAGAGTTGTCTCCAGATTGGATACTCTATGGTGCCCTAAAGCCAGAGCTACTGACCCAACATTCCCCGAACAAAAACCAGCATTATAATGCTGACAGTTGACTTTATACTGTTTCAAAATAAAAACGGGAAAGCCAAATGAACAAGTGTTCATAGAACATTCAAGAACAGTGTGAATGCAGGAGAACATTCTAGAGCAGTGTAAATGGGGGAGAACTTTCTAAAACAGTGGGAATGGAGGGAGAACAGCGTGAATGGAGGGCGACATTCTAGAACAGTGTCAATGGGGGCATCCTAGAACAGTGTGATTGGGAAGAACATTCTAGAACAGTGCAAATGAGAAGAACATTTTGGAACAGTGTGAAGGAGGAGACCATTCTAGAATAGTAAGAATGGAGGAGAACTTTCAGGAATATTGTGAGTGGGGAAGAACGTTCTAGAACAGTGTGAATAGGGGGACATTCTAGAACAGTGTGAATGAGGAACAACATTCTAGAAGGGTGTGAATGAAGGAGGACATTGTTGAGCACTGTAAATGATGAGAATATTCTAGAACAATGTGAACATAGTATTCTGATGACACCACAATCAGGCAGGTTCATTCAGCAGTGCTGTGGTGGTTTGTAATGAGATAACAAGCCATAACAGATCCAGCAAAGGCAGTAAAACACATTTTTAAAACACTTTTTAAATTGAGTTAAATTGAGTGATTTTATTTGATTTGTTGCTGTAGTGACACCAAATAAAAGGTGAAATCTAAATAGTATGCAAAAAATAGCAGATCTACTATTAGAAGTGCACTTATTAGTGTAGTAGCACTTAGTAGTGTAGTACAGAAGTGTGCGGTTTGGGCATTAGATCAGCCAATGAGACATGTTCAACAGCTCCAACGGCTGATTATAGCTTTGCTGTGCTGCTCCTTAGCTGCTCAGTAAACATCTCCAAGCAAAAGTTTAAGGTATTTGTTGATTAAGGAGCATTTTTTTGGGGGTAAATTGATGCACTTATTGAGGTAAGCTGATGTTGGCTTCTCATTTGCCAAACGTTTTAGGAACCTCAGTGTAAGCTCAGGTGGAATGGAAAATTCAAATGAGAAGCTGGCAAACAAGAAGCTGACTGGAACTTCTAAAGTGTCTATACATCTTTTTTATCTTTTTTGTTGTCATTCTGGTCTATTTTGCTTGGTTTTCCACCTGCAGAGTTGTAGCTGCAGTAACGGTGACGAGGCGAGCTCTATCAGAGCACAGTCAGAGTTACAGCCTGCCTACCAACATGGCGACGTGGTCTTCTTAATGATGCAATTGAATACTATGAATAGGACCATGTAAACGTAAAAGAACATTATAGAACAGTGTAAATGAAGAGAACATTCAAATACAGTATGCATTTGTTTGGGTTTGCTGGCGTTTGTTGGGCAGTCACATAGTCATTGGGCAGTCATTAACTGTGGCCTTCAGGGGATTTGAGTTTTTAGCTTGCAATTTGTATAATGAATAGATTAAATAACATAATTCCAGATAATTGCAGTTCATTAACTAAGATAATTACTCTGATGAATGTATTTACCAATTAAATTAATCTTGAGCAAAGTCATTATCATGCATGATGCTTCAGTAGAATGGTTTCAGCAGTTATTTGGTAGTTTTGTCCTTGTGAACAGTGTCTAGTCACTACTGCTGTTACAGCTGGTCCATCCCACTGCCGGTCATGGGTTTAAAGGCAGGCAGCGCAGGTGAAACTAGAGACCTCTCTCAGATGGAACGCAGTCATGCAAAGTCACCTGAAGGACTCTCTCCTCTCTAATTCTCTACTTCTCCATTGTTTCTGAAGGACACTGGCATCAAGGAGTGCTTTTCAGTAAAGCAGCCTGTCAACATTTTGAATTTTTTAAAATAAGAAGAACACTTTGGATAAATATCTGTTTTCTCTTCCTAATTTGCTACGTCTCTCTATTTGAAATGACACATGTGGAAGCTGCTTCTGAAAGCTTTAGCTCTCCAGCCTACAAAGAGCTGAGTGTATATTATAACAAGTGAGAGGTGGGAGGAGGGAAGGTGAGCAGGGAGCCAGAGCCCTACCGAAAGGCTTTAAAATGTAATTAATAGGTTTAACAGCATTCTGGGAGATACAGTTCAGCTGAAATATGAGCGTCCTTTCATCCATTTAAGATCAGTTTAAACATAGATTAGTACCTGGGAGAGAGAAAGAGAGACAGAGAGAGAGAGAGAGAGAGAGAGAGAGAGAGAGAGAAGAGGGGGTGAAAAGCTATGAAATTATGTTAAAAAAATGGGGCTTGAACTTTTAGCATCTTGCCCCTTAGGGACCACAAGAGAGAGGAGCAAATACATGGAGAACTACACTGGCATGGACATATGGCTCTCTTTTAAGCAGTATGGAACCTTTATATTATATAGAGGCAGAGGTGGGAAGCAGCTGGTTACCTGTACTATGTTATATGTACTTAGGTAAAAAAACACGGATTTGTACTTTCCTGAGTATTTTAAATGATAATACTTTTACTTCCACTCAAGAATATCCATGAGGAATGTAATCTACTTTTTACTTAGTCACATAGTCATTAACATTTAGTAACTGATCCCTTTTTTGGGTTTAATCTTATGTTTTAATGATGATACAGCATCTGTCCTGCTTTGTGATTAGCCACATCCTCAATACAGTTAAAGCGAATGGACGACCGTTCATTGTTTTTTAAATGAGACCAAAAGGAACCCAAAAAAATAAAAACAGCTCCTAACAAATTCCAGTTATGACACTGATAGATGCTGGCTGCATCAAGAAGTTTTGCTGCAGCTCTAAGTTACTTAGTACTTAAGTAGCTTTTTGACCTATACATTTACACAAGCAAGTAAAAGATACTTTTACTTTTATTTCAATCACTATTTCACTGAAGTAACTATATGTTTACTTGAGATTAATTTTAGGCTACTCTACACTTTTCTGTTTGAAGGCTCCTCACACGCACCTCTCATTTACAAGAATGGTTCTTTGAGGAGTCATCTAGAAATTGAAAAGTTTTTAGGGCAGCAGTTCTCAAGCCTGGTCTTGCAGTAACCCTGCCCTGCCCATTTTCATCATCCTCAAGTACAAGAATTTTTATTTCAGTGAAACAATGACTCAAATAAAAAGGAAAGATACTTTCACTTGAGTCATTGAGCAAGTCACAGTCTAACACAGAATGAGCTTGACTTAATAATTTTAAAATATTTGGATAAGAACATGTGTTTTGTACAATCAACCTCCACATCTCTGCTACAAAAGAAAATATAAACTTTATTTAAAGACCCTATTTTTTATGAAAAATTCAGCTGAAACTGGAAGGAGTGGAAATATTATAATGAACTCCATAGGTGGGGTTAACTGTAACACTCTCTCAAAGTCTGGTAAATTAATACACAAACTATTCATTCATTATCATTTGTGTTGTTTGAACCACACAAGCCTTTCTACCTAAATACATGAAAATGTGTGTATCACAATGAGTGACAAGTGAAAACAATGTATCATCATGGCAAATTGAGTTTCAGAAAGAAAGCAAATATTAGCTGATAAAACTAACAGAGTTTTTTTTTATTTACATGACATCTATAGCACTTCTTTGATGAATGTGTGCAAAACAATAACTCTTTTGAATGTATATGGGAGGATATGGAATTCTGTCTTAGTTTAGTTTCAGAGGCTTAGTTGTAACACTGTGTTAAAACTAACCCCACCATGCGGAGGCTGTACTTTAGCCTGGCTAGCTCTCACTGTGAGTTGTTCACATGCTTAAAATTGTGCTATTTTCAAACACCAAGAGGATAATTAAAATAATATACAAGTGAGTTCTGTGACTTATACATTCAATTCAGTAATCAAAAAGTAAGTAGGTAGGTTAGTACAAAGGTAGTAAGTAAGTTAGTACAAAAGCATTCTTTGGGATGAATCCTGAGAAAAATCTGTCCGATTCCAGTCAAAATTTCAGATAAGGTTGCTATGGCAATACAAGAACATGATTGAATGCACATTCAACTTGAGCTTGTTCAACTACGTTAAATATCCAGGTTATATTTTACAGTTTGTGACTCGCTCTCCCCTACCATGTCAAAAAAGCACTTAATTACTGAGTCTCCAGGATCAGAGTTAAGTCCCACTGCTTTAGGGAACCAAAACTGGTTCTTGTATGGCACTGTTCCCATGAATATGTATTGGCTCCTTTATTTTTAAGAGTGTGGTAGACGTCAACACAGAGCATGCAGGGTTTGTAGAAGTGGCAGCTGGTCCTGGATCAAAGTTAAAAGGAGATATGTGCTGGAAGCAGCACGTGGAGAAGCTGGGCCAGCAGGTGATGGCCTGCTCCGCCTGGCCGCATTAAAGCCCTCTTTGTGAAGCCCCAGCCACACACCACATAGCCTTCCTCACCTTGAAACGTGACACTGCAGGTAGAGAGAGGGTCTGCCACACTGCTGGAGCACACAGAGACCTCAGGCTGTGTTTTATGTGTTTGTTTTTGTATATTTTCAGGACAAAAGTGGTCTGATGTCACAGAGAAAAACAGCATTAGGACCAACAAAATTGTAATGAGTTTGTAAAGCACATTTTACAAAGTACTGCACATGTCTTTTTGGTTATACTGAGATTAAGGTTAGGGTTGGACCTAGAAAATTCTTTTATTGCATATTTATTACATATAGATAGGGCACAGGTATGAACCCACGTCTTGATATTATATAATAATAAACCTGCATGTGTGGTGGGGGCCTTCCCTGCCATGCACATACCTGAGAGTATGGCTCTGATCAAATGCTCCTTGTATGGGGTGACAGCAATGGCTGAGCCGCCTGCTGGAGTTTAGCGAGGCTGGCCACAGTCCAGCTCAACTGAGACAAACACACACACATGCGTGCACCCCACACAGCTGCATGTATGAGTAATGTAAAAGGCAAAAAGGACTTTCGGACAGATCTGTGATTGGTGAAGAGATTGTAGGGAGGTTTTTATGTAAAAAGCTAAATCAGAACGCCTCTTCAAATCTCACGCTGCTGATTACACTGTCAGCAGATGGAGTGACTAACGCAAAAGGAAAATGGAAAGATAACAGTGATCAGAAAACCCCTTTTCATTTTGTAGATTGGAAAAACCCCAGAGTTTAATGACACCACAGGTGTCACTCTTATGTCTCATGTTGAGCCTAATGATTAAGGATAATTGATCATTTTGAAGCACATTCAATAGCTGTTACGTAATTTCATGGAATTTATATAAGGATACAAGAATTTAAAATATTTTACAGTCTAAAATAAAATAAAGGAAAAAATTCAAAATTCTATAATATATGTAACATTCAAGATTTTCTGTTTTTCAAAATACAGGGAACCTGGGGTAAAATTACAAAGAATAATGGCTTAATCTCAAACAACAGCAAATAATAAGCTGTAAATCTGAAAAGAAACTTAGTTACATGTTAACGTATGTGAGTTACATGTTAACGTATGTTAGTTACATAACAGTTTTTCATTTGAGAAATTTCATTCATTGTACACATTGTGTAGGAAATTGTCATATCAACCCCCCCTTTTCTTTGCACTTTGAAAATGCCAACTGTCCTCTACAGTACTGTCCAAAAGTCAAAGACCACCCTTAATTTATTTAATTTCCTGTCTAACTGGCCCGTCAAAGCAACCATTAAATATAAATTATTTATTTATTAATTATTCAGAAGATATTTCTAAAATAACCCATTTGTTTAAGGAAGGGAGAAGCTCCACTCTTGCTTCAGATCGGGAAAAATCCACAGGTGTTTCTGACCACCCTTCCACTGTGAGAAGGCAGCTCTATGACTCTCAAAGGACGCTATGAGTTTCAAAGGATGTGTTGCTATAACTGAGAAACGGAAATAGACAAAAAAGAAGAAAATTTGTAAAATCAAACAAAAAAGCTGCTGGTATTCTGAAACCAACGGGCTGACCATCCCAGAATCCAGACCTCAACATCACTGCATGTGCCTGGGATTATTTGGATCTTGGAGAAGTAGAAAATACAACCAACTTCTAAGACTGTAAATGTAAGGATTTTCACTATGACAGCATTTGGAGAAGTATAATTTTCTTTTTACAAGTTTTGCTACTAGAGTTTTTTACTTTATTTTTGCTGGATTTTTACAGTTTGCCCAGAATGTGCTTTTACATACCAGGACAAGGTCACATCCAGCATCACAGATGGACTGAATCAGGCGTGTGCCTGCAGGCATGAGGGAAAGCCTGCCTGTGTGGCTCCAGTGGCCTCTGGCCTGGCTCCTAATGAGAGAAAGTGCAGTATATACTGTGGCTTTATAGGGACTGGCCAGGGCCACGGCAGGCACTAACCACAACATGACTTCCACTGCCAGACAGCCAATTAGTTTGTGTGTTGGGGCTACATGGGTGCATTGAGACTGGCTGGCTGCAGCACTGAAAGCAGTTTCGCTCTTATATTAGCTTCATGCCACCCAGGCTGCCTCAGGGTGCGAGTGAGAGCACAGTGGTGCAGGCTTTACTCGAGGGAAATCTCAACACAAAGCTCATTTTCACAACTCACCTCAGAGGTTAAGACCCGCCTGTCTTTCAGCTTCTTTATCTGTCTCTGTCTCTCTTAATCTGTCTCTCTCGCTCTCATGATCTCTCTTTCTTTCTCATTTTCTCTTCACCACTTTCACACAGATGTACACAGAGCCTTAAACCCACAAACATTCTAAAAAACAGCCTCTGTTTGCCTTTACAGTGCAGACATTTACAGCTGCCCAGTGGAGGCTCACTGGCAGACAGCCAGACCCCCTTCATACCCCCCCCTTCACACACACACACACACACACACACACACACACATACAAGCTACACTCAAAAGAAAATACTGTTTCATTCAGTCTAATAGCCTATAGTCTAAATTGAGCATATGGATGCTTTATTACCTCCACATCAAAAGCAATTGCAATCCATTTAGCCATATTTTCAACTTGAACGTCAAATCCATTTTTATTAGTCGTACACTTAATATACACTATTTACTTCCCTCATTCCACCATGCACACTCACAGTAGGACCTGTTAGATTCACTATCAGCTGATGTTCCACAGTGACACACCTCAAAAGCCCCAACTCAGGACTAAGAGCAGAATGAGGCTGAAAGAGCAGAAGTAGAATGACAGCGCAGTTGATCAATTTCCTTTGTGTGCTCCTAAGTCCTGGCTTGCATGCTGCCAAAGCCTTCAACAATGCCTAAGCGCTGAAAGGAAGTGGCGCTCAGAGCCAGTGTAGAAGCACAGGAGACAGCAGGGCTTTTCACAGGATAATGTGAAGGCGGAATAAAATGATAAGTGGTACAAATGATGACACTAAATGATTAACCCACAGCTCTGAGGCACGTCCACTCGTCCAGACGGCATCTCTCTCTGTCTGTTTGTCTTTCCCAATCACTCTTGTCTCATTCTCTCTCTCTCTCTATGTTTATCTCTCTCTGTCTGACTCCCTCTCCCTCTGTCTGTGTCTGTCTTTCCCCATCTCTCTCGCTGGTCTGTTTCTCTCCATCTCTCTCTCTGTTTGCTTTGCTTTCCTTATTTCTCAGTCTTTCTCTTTTTTTCTCTGTTTATTTTTCCTATCTCTCTCCGTTTCAATCTATCTCCTTCTGCTTCTGTCTGTTTATCTCTCTCACACACACTCTTTCCCACCTTCTCTGTCTGTTTCTTTCTCACCTCTTTTTCTCTCTCTGTCTCTGTCTTTCCCTCTCTTTCTTTCTCTCTCTCTCTCTCTCTCTCTCTGTCTCTCTCTCTCTCTCTGGTTAGTGAGCCGGCAGCCGTCTCCTTTGTCTGTTCTGTCTGCCAGACTAAACGCATGCTGCCTTGCCGGCATCCATATATTCCACACTCACAGCCACTCGCACAGACACTCACTCAGACATATACAATCCCTCAACAATGCATGTCATGACCTACTGCTATACTGAAAAAACAGCCAAAAACAAGCAAAAAAGCAGAAATATTCAGTTCTTGATGTTTTCTCCCTCTCCATCGTAGGATTCCACTCACCTTGAGTGGAGCCCGCCCAAGAGGAGGCCAGTAATCCAAAGGTGAGTCCAAGGCAGAGCACAATCCACATGCTGGCTGACACAGCGGCAGAGAGAGGGAGACGAAAGTGTGCTGGAGGGGCTTTCCTCTATTCCTCTGGCTCTTCTCTGACAGCTGAGGGTGCTGAGATTTGGACTGAATGAGTGGCTGAGTGAGTGAGTGAGTGAGTGAGTGAGTGAGTCAGTGTGTGTGTGTGAGTATGAGAGAGAGAGAGAGAGAGGTAGACCAAGTCCAGTACCCTTGGAGGGAGGGGGGGTGGACGAGCTGAAGTTAGCGGTCGACAGCTGGTCGCCTGTTGGAGCTGAGAGACTTTGCTATAACTTTTGAATGGTGTGTGTATGTGAAAGAGAGCGAGAGCGAGAGAGAGAGAGAGAGAGAGAGAGAGAAATGGTGTCACTATCACCGGCACTGAGGAAGAGGGTGGTGCATACATGAACACACCCTTCTGCCCCTCCCTCTCTCTCTACCCCCTCTCTCCCTCCTCTCCTCATGCTCTCTCTCTCTCTCTCCCTCTGGTTTTGCTGCTTCAGTTAAGCTCTCTCGCTCTTGTCTGTCAATACCTCTCTCTCTCTGGTTTTATTGCCTAGGTTAAGGTGTACCTCTGTCTCTTCGACCACTCCACTCTCTCTTCTTCTGTCTCTCTGTCTCCCTCTGTGCTTTTATTGCCTCAGTTAAGGTCTCTCACTCCTGTCTGTGTCAATGCCTCCCTCCCTCCTCAGACGCTCCACTCTTTGTCTACGTTTCCCTCTTCGGCATGCCGAGGTACTCAGCATCCACTGAGTGCACATCTGCTCCTTTGTAATTGCCTCCTCCCGAATCTACTCTCAATTCACTACCTTTTCTTTCAGCCAGACACCTCGACCCTCCTCCCCTCATCTCTGAGCTTAAGGATGGAATCGAACTTTCACTTGAATTGCCCATTACTGCCTTTCATAACATGTTTGCATGCTGCAGCTGTACCCTGTTCTAGATAGATGTATTCGTTGTACAGAAAATAATAAAAAAATTATAAAAAATAAAAGTGTTGTAACTGTATTGAAATGATAACTGAAGTAAACATAAAATTAGCTTAGGAAAGAACAAATTCAGTAGAAGTACAAAAGCACGTCAGAAAATTTCCCAAGTACTGAGTTCCTTGTAGAACTGCTATCACCAAGTTCCACTGTAGTGTTACTAGAGTGAAACTTCGTGATACATCCAGCATTACGAAGATCAGAAATCCAGTAATATCAGTACAGGAACTGAAGCTGGTTAGTGGCTGCTCTTCTCTTTTTGGGATCCTTCTGGGCTGAACTCAATAATGAGAACCGTTCCCTATCTCAAAGCACTCCGGTTGCTGAGCCAAAAGAACAGAATGAGGCTGTTTACATCATGCATCAGCATATGCTGGTGGTGATCAGATTATGTGGACCACAAGGTGGTCAGAGGTGGTCAGAGATGAATCTTGACCACATTAAGGATGAATATAGGTTACTCATGCAGGTAACCAGGCATAATACAGCCAATTGTACCTGATGATTCCTTATTTGTGTTGACATGCTAGTTAACAGTAGAGTGACCAGATGTCCCCATTTTTTGGGGACAGTCTCTGTTTTGGTGGCCTGTCCCTGGCTGGAACTGTCCCTGGAAATGTCCCTGTTTTTAAACGTGAATTAAAAACACATTGGAAAGTCCTAAGAAAGCCCTGGCAGCAGAGTAGAAGGGCAGACATCTTGTGTTGTGCTTGTTTTGGCCAACAGAGGGGTCCGGCTGCTGCTATCTAATAACCACGTCTACCACTTTCTCACCTAGTTTTAAAGAATACTACTGTGTAAAACTTCACTAGAACTTAGCAAGTGTCAAGTGAGTCCACAAACATTTTTTTCAAGACACAAGGTAACCTAGTGATTAAAAGCAGGGGAGGATTATGGGACTTGAATCATACTAACATTACCAGGTGATGGGTAACATAATCTGGTTTATAGAGGCATACAATCTACTTGAACGTAGGCTACAATGTACAAATAGTGCATAATTTTTAAAAACTGCATCACTTTTTCAGCCATCCATATGTGACATATGGCATATGCTGATAGCAGTTGTCTCTGTCTCTCCAGAACTGGAGCTAGCCCAGTGGTGTGTTTAGGGTCTGGTTATTGGGCCATGGCCATGGGTCTTTCTTCTGTAACCATGGGTCTCTTTTTACAGCCAAAATGTTTAATATGAATATAACTTATGGGCTCATACAACCACTAAATCTTCTGTGATAAACATATCCCTGCCTCATCCCTTCCTAAGTCGCTAGACTCAGTGACTTTTGAGACCCTTTTTACTTACAGACTTTAATTCTAAAAAGCAATGACTGACAAATCTTGCGAGGAGGAAAGCATGAGATAGACATCTTTTTGTAGGACTGTTGTAATTTATTTCAATGCTTGCTGACCATTTTCTTTATTGAGTGTTCCATAGTTTACCATAGCTTTGCTCACCAGGCTACTGTATAATTTTCTGACATGATTTACAAAGTTACTTTGTTAGTACCCAATTTTATGAGTTGGCCTTCATCATAGTTTATTACAGTACAACAGTTACAATGGCTGAAATAAAGAAGCTGGAATTGTCCCCCTTTTTTATTTTTATTGATAAAAGCGTTTGATATTTTAATGATATATTGACTGCTGAATTGGAAATGTTCCTGGTTTTCATTTCAGAAATCTAGTCATCTTAATTAACTTTCTTGGGTTGGTTGTAGTAAGCTATGAGTATGCAACACACAACAACTTTGATTTGTCTCATCTAGTAACTAATGTAGCAACTACAGAGCTTGTAGACTAAACTGAGTGGCTACTAGAACTAGGCAACAGCACACTCATTCAGCCATCAATGTTATGAGCAGTCCAAATAAAAAAATAATTATGGGGTTTGCATTTTACAAGAATCATCTGTTGAGTACTCTTGTAACCTCTCACATTCTTAGCATAGCTAAGTTATATTTCGGCCTATACTTTGTATTCTATATACCTGAACAACTCATAAAGTCAAAGTCAACCTGGGGAGTGTAGCATATAGCACAGAGTTAAACAGAGTGAGCAGTAAATTCTATGCTCTGAGGTCAGCTGAGAACCAGTCACTGCTGATTTGGTCTTGTTGCTTTTCCACATTGAATCTCATAAAATGTTCTCGAAACTATCAAGGACTCTGGTGTCCTCATGGTAGTTATAGACATGATGAGCGCTCATTACAAACTGAAGGCTTGAGGCAATAATATAGCAGTGATAGCAGTGGTTGCTAAGCAGTGATTGGAGGGCTGAGGAAATAAGGCGGACCTTGGCAGAGACTGCAATGACTTTATTGGCCATAATACAGTGACAGCACTCAGAAAACAAACCAAAATTCGTTATCTTAAAAAATTCAGCTTATTAACTATTCCATCCCCTTTTGATTGGGTAAGCCTGTGATCAATCTGGGTAGGGCCAGTTGTACCCAGGATTATGCCCCTGAGTCACCTACTGTATTACCATAATAGTGCTATTTTCACATTAAATGTTATTAATGGAAATATGTGAACAAACCTTGATCTGCTTTTCACATTGTATGATGAATGGACAAGCAAAAACACTACAAAAAATGTGAATAAGAATAAAATATCTTCATATTAACTTGCATTCAAAGGTAACAAGGTTTTTGCCTTCTCCTGTAAAGCTACTAATTTGGAGATACTTGTTTTGATTTGGACAGTGACAATATGTTAATGCAAAGATGTAAACTAGCTCAATGACATCAAATACAAAAAGAGACTTAGTTGGAGTAACTTAGTTGGAACATATTAAAAAGTAGATTACTAGGCAAGTTGTTGCTGATAGGACAAAACCTTGCATCTCCATTTTCTTTGATGTGCTTACATCATTTCAAAGATTTGATCTGACTTCCATTGAAAGTTAAGAATGTTTTTATCTTCGATTGTAAAGTTACCACTTTAGAGATACAAGGTTTTGTCCTGACAGCGATGAAATATAATTAGTCAAAGATATTATCATCTGAAAATAAAGTACAAGTCCATCAAAATTGTACTAAAGTATATGTAACTGGATAAACACAACTAGTTAGTACCCACCTCTGATCACTGATATATGGAGTATAAAGAACATTACATACAGAGCATTACTGCATTACTTAAACTGGATACAAATGGGTAATATAAAGCACCTATGTCAGTTAATTCATAGGAACAGAAGGACAGAGGTGTTTTAACATCTCCAACAGCCCACACTTTCAAACTGTTTTGGAGGCAAAGCAGCAACAGCTGAAAAAAGAAGGAAAAAAAGAAATAAGTGGGCAGTTGCACAATGATGGAAAAAACTTCAATTGCGCCAAATGTTATTACCCACTCACTGGCATGAGTAAAATAATTATAATCAGTGTTTGGGGGATAGAGGAACGCAACCTCCCCACCCTCTGCCTGCTTCTAATGAGCCTAATGTCTCACCATAGACAGTGTCTCTGGATGAGTAATACATTAAAGTTTGACTTGGCTTAGACACCACATACGAGAAAGAAAACTACCTCCTGTTTCATTACATTATAAGAAATTTATGGTTTGAAGACTACAAGTCGGTGTCCTAGATTTAATAATGCAAGTTTAATAAACTCTTTCTGAGTGGTCAAAGCACAATGTCACCTCTCTGTAGTTTATCTCTGTCATAAAGACAAATTACACCAATAAAAATGGCAGAAATCATCACCGTGAAGGCTTCATGTTCTTACCAGACACCTCATTTACCAGTAAACTTCAAGAACAAACATTCTCTCTCTCTCCCTCTCTGCCCCATCTCACAGAGTTGAAGTACAGAGAACTGAGCAAGATACAATCATTCTTTGTGATGTTGCAGAAAATCCATAGAAGTTGTTAAAAGATCATGTGATATAGTGTCGAAATTCATCCTCCATAAAAGTGTCTGCTTTGTATACTCACAGCACGACATATCAATTTTCCAATAAAGTACATCTATGACACACCAATGGCCACTAACTTGTAAATGGATAAAAAAGAGTTTTTGAATAGGAGCATAATCTATTGTCTTGCTCTGTTTCCTTCCTCTGTTTATATTAGGCATTGCCGCATTGACTCTGTGCTGTGTGAACCTAAATAGCACATGAAGATTGATGGCAGTCACATCCTGCACAGACTCGCCATTTGAGTCAATTAGGGAAACACTCTACATATAAACGCAGCAAAAGAACAGATTGGCAATGTTGTAGCAGCATAATGGATGAACTGCTGGAGATCTAGCAATTGATCAAGACCCTGAAGACAACATGCTCCCGTTACCGTGACATAACCACTAACGTGCTGCATGGAGTGTGCGGGCAGGGTTAGCTGAGTTTCCAGAGGGGCTGGGGAATGTGCACAGTGGTCAGTGCTAATGAACGAGTGGAGCAAACAATTGAGTGCCATTGAACAGAGTCCTCCATTGACTCCAGGCTGGACTTGGAGATGTCTGTGAAGTTTTAGTCCTGACCAGACTTCACAGACAATTGACCTATTCATTCCCCATCCACAAATTTGCCCTTTTGTAGCAACTGGTGCAAGGTGAAACAAACTTTACAGCATGCTGTCAAAAATGTATTTTGGAGAGTTGCGCACAGCAAGAATTTGTCATTGGTTTGAATGGGATTATTGCTAATTTACAACAGCAGCCATGAAAGAATGCATGTGTAGATGAAGCAAGGATAGGTCAGTAGGTCACTGTCTGATATAAGTTTTCTTTGGCCTGAGTGTGGGACTAGGTAAACATAGAATAAAAGGGTAATGAGTAACCCAACTGCATCATCTAAGGCAACAGATCTAACATCTTACCCTCTGCTCACTTCCTGTTTCTTCCATTGCTATGGAGATGGCTGTTTGTTTTCCTTCTGCTTATGACGAATATAGTCATAAACATGTAGATACTTGTGATAAAATACTGATGGCAGCACGTACAACAAGCTTTCTGACTTCTCAGCCTTACTTTATGATGAACACAATAAACAAAGTCATGTTTTGCACAGTGAACAAAGGTTCTGTTTTCTCTCTCTCTCTCACTATCACACGCATATATATATATATGTATATGGAATTGGTCCCCTCTTTGCAGCTATAACAGAGGGGAGCTTTCACTGATGTTGGTCAAGAGGGCCTGGCTCACAATCTCTATTCTAGTTCATCCCAAAGGTGTTCGATGGGGTTGAGGTCAGGGCTCTGTGTGGGCCAGTCACATTCTTGTGCACCAAACTCACCCAGCCATGCCTTTATGGACCTTGCTTTGTGCACTGGGGCTCAGTCATGCTGGAACAGAATAGGGCCTTCCCACACAATTGTCCAAAATGTCTTGATGCTGAAGCATTAATATTTCCCTTCAATGGAACTAAGAGGTCTAGGCCAACCCCTGAAAAACAACCCCATAGCATTATTGCTCCTCCACCAAACTTTACACTTGGCACAATGCAGTCAGTCAGGTAATCTTCTCCTGGCATTCACCAAACCCAGACTCCTCCATCAGATTGCCCTTCTTTTGACATAGTGCATTCTGATCTTAGGCTTATGTGCAGCTCCTCGGCCATGGGAACCCATTTCGTGAAGCTCCTGATGTGCAGTTCTTTTCATGATGTTGCTTCCAGAAACAATTTGGAACTCATTAGTGAATGATTCAACAGAGGATAGGCACTGTGCAATTCAGCACTCGCTGGCCACACGTTGTGAGTTTGAGTGGTCTACCACTTCGTGACACCTTGATTTCACAGAAATAGCACTTACAGTTGACAGGGGCTTATCTAACAGGACATAAATTTCACAAACTGACTTGTTGCAGAGGTGACATCCTATGACAGTACCATGTTTAAAGTCACTGAGCTCCTCAGTACGACCCATTCTACTGCCAGTGTTTGTATATCGAGACTGCAAGGCTATGTGCTTAATTTTGTCCACTTGTTAGCAAACAATAGATGTGGCTGAAACACCTGAACTCAACAATTAGGAGTTGTGTCCCAAGACTTTTGTCTATATGTATGTGAACACACTCACTACAGAGAAAACAGAAAACAATTCTGCTTACTTTAGTGCACAATTAGTGTTTACTGGCTAAATGTAACATAATAAAAACTAAATAAAATTCAAAATGTGGCCTGTGCAAAAATTATGGTACATTTTATGTTGTATGTTTGTTGTGCCCTTGTGCCCTAAAATCCCTGTAGAAGATGAGTTTACTTATTACCATTCATAATCAACAAAAGTGGTCATTTGACCAGGGGCATTCAAATTTTTGCTTACATTTGCAAAGGTTGTCTATCAATTGAAAATTCTTCCTTTAACAATTTATCTGCAAGAAAAAATAAATAAATTAGGAACTTTTTTAAAAGACATGAACTGAGATAGAAGGCAGGTGTCCCTGTTTTTTCTCTCTCAGATGTGTATATTATACAGCTATCCATTCTTGCGCTGCTGTCTGGGAAACAGTAAAGCAGCATGCACCCCATTTCCAGAACACCTCAGAGAACAATGGCTGTCCCAGTTTCTCTCTCAGTGGAATAACATTGGTTCCTACAACACTGCCAATCTGTTCTTTTGCTAGCTGAGATTTGTCAAATGTTTGCTGTTGTCTTCTTAAGCATTCTGTTTGCACAAGATGTCGTCAAGAAAAAAGGAACTTTCCTAAATGAATGCATCTTTAGAGTACACAGGGTTACGTGACATGTACAAGATTCTGCTGCTGTTTCACCCCAAAAAGCTGGAGATCAGATCTGACTGCTGAGTAAACACCAATGTTTACTTTCACAATCAAGTTCATACTTCATAACCTCAAAAAAAGATTAACAGATAATGATTTAGAAATTTACAGAACATCCTGTTGAAGAAAATAACTCACACTTATTAAGTCCCTTGCAGAAAAAAAGATAAGGACATCAATTTTAATGTTAAGTGAGTCAGTGTGGAGATCAATGCAAAATCAACATTTTTTTTTTCCTGTCAAGAATTTCATTTCAATTGCATATTGCTCTTATCAAAAAAAAAAAAACACCCCTCAGTATGCATTTTATTTACAACCCATTTCCAAAAAAGTTGGAACGCTGTGCAGAATGTAAATAAAAATAGAATGCAGATCAAGTAAACCATATTTTTAAAGGAAAATACTACAAAGACAACATATCAAATGTTAAAACTGAGAAATTTTTTTGTTTTTTGAAAAATATTTGTCCATTTTGGATTTGATGCCAACAACATGTTCCAAAATTTGGGATGGGGGCAACAAAAGGCTAGTAAAGTTGTGTAATGCTAAAAAAACACCCAGTGGTTAATTGGCAACAGGTCAGTAACATGATAGAGTATAAACAGAGCATTCCAGAGTTGCCGAGTCTTTCAGAAGTAAAGATGAGGAGGGGTTCACCACTCTGTGAAAGACTGCGCAGGCAAATAGTTCAACAATTCAAGAATAACATTTCTCAACATAAAATAGCAAAGAACTTTTGCTTTTCATCATCTACGGTACATAATAACATTAAAGAATCTGGAGAAATCTCTGTATGCAAGGGACAAGGCCGAAAACCAGTATTTGCTGGCCATGATCTTTGGACCTTCAGGCAGCACTGCATTAAAAACAGACAGATTTTGTAGTGGAAATCATTGCATGTGTTCAAAACCACTGTCTGTGAAAACAGTTCATCACTGCATCCATAGATGCAAGTTAAAACCCAAACACACAAAGAAGAAATCATATATAAACAGGATCCAGAAATGCTGCCACCTTCTCTGGGCCTGAGCTCATTTAAAATGGACTGAGGGTAAATGGAAAAGTGTCCTGTGGACCGACAAATCAAAATTTGAAATATTTTTGGAAATCGTGCACACTGTGTCCCCTGGTCTAAATGCTACTCAGCTTGTAATCAGGGCACAGTTCAAAAGCCAGTATTCATGATGACATAGGGGTGCATTAGTGCACATGGCATGGGTGACGTGAACATCTGTGAAGGCACCATTAATGCTGAATGATATATACATGTTTTGGCAACATATGCTGCCATCCAGATGACGTCTTTTTCAGGGAAGGCCTTGATTATTTCAGTAAGACAGTGCAAAACCACATTCTGCATGCACTACAACAGCATTGCTCCATATTAACAAAGGAGACCCCAAATTGATGAGCAGTTGAAGTCCTATATCAAACAAGAAAACATTTTGCTTTCAAACTACAGCAATTGGTCTCCTCAGTTCCCAAACGCGTACAGAGTGTTGGTAAAAGAAGAGGTGATGCAACTCAGGGGTAAACATGTTCGCGTCCCAACTTTTTTGAAACATGTTGTTGGCATCAAATTCAAGATGGGCATATATTTTTCAAAAAACAATTAAATTTCTCAGTTTCAACCTTTAATTTGTTGTCTTTGCTACTTTCAATGAAATATAGGGTTTAAATGATTTGCACTCACTGCATTTTGTTTTTATTTACATTTTGCACAGCGTCCCAATTTTCTTGGAAATGGGGTTGTAATTTTATTTATTAACTAAAAAGTCATACTGAAATAATGATGGATAGGAATGTAATGGGGTGGAACATTTCATGCAAAACTGTCTGCCATGCTGCTTGTTATCAAGGTTAGACCTTCTAATGTAATTTTCACATACAACAGTCTCTAGCATTTACTCAGAACACTGCAACAAAAGAATAAAACATCCAGTGGGCAGCAGCTCTGCGGATAGAAATGCCTTGTTGATGAGAGAGGTCAATGGAGAATGGCCAGACTGGTTCCAGCTGACAGAAAGGCTAAAGTAACTCACCACAATTGTGGTGAGCTGAAAAACATCTCAGAATGCACATGTTGAACCTTGAGGCAGAAAGACTACAACAGCAGATTACCATGTTGGGTTCCACTTCTGTCAACCAAGAACAGAAGGCCAAGGCTGCAGTGGTCACAGACTCACCAAAACTGGACAGCCTGGTCGAATGAATCTCAATTTCTGTTGGTTCAGTATTTGGCATCAACAGCATGAATCCATGAACCCAAAGTGCCTTGTGTCAACAGTCCAGGCTGGTGGAGGTGGTGTAATGGGGAATGTTTTCTTGGCACACATTGGGCTTGTTAATGCAATCATCACTTGAATGACACATATATATTTGAGTATTGTTGCTGACCATGTGTTCCCTGTTTACTCACCTTCCCTGTTCTTCAGTGGCCTTCCCAGTCTGTGGATCTGAATCCAGAAGAGCACCTTTGGGACGGGAGATTTGCAGCATGAAAGTGCACCAGAAAAATCTGCAGGAATTGCATGATGCAAGTATGTCAACATGGACCTCATGGATCTCAAAGGAATGTTTCCAAAAACTTATGTAATACATGCTATGAAGAACAAACGGTTTTGAGAGCAAAAGGAGGCCATATCCTATATATAAGAATTAGTGTTCCTAATAAAGTGCTCAGTGAGTGTGTGACTGTCCACAAAAGGTCACCAAACCTCCTCCTGGAGATTTAATTTTCTGCATAGTTCAGTTCCAACCTGCATGTGACATGCTGGCTCTCCTTATCCAACACTAATGCAGCTGATGAAGAGCTGTAGTTGGAACAATGTGGCAAACTAGACTCCACAGGAAGGCACACCGCCAGGACCATGGTTGATGACTTCTGGTCATATTCTTAATATAGTTATACATAAAAACACACCTTTTTCATTTGCAGTCATTCTTTTCATACACCATGTTAATGATGAAAATTGAGCTAATATATTTAAGCTATATTTAAGCAGAGGTTTGTCCCTTCTACACTGCATCAGATGTTGTGGACTCAAATGGCACTCTTTTCAGGGAATGACTCAAGTACCAACACAGGTGGTTTAAAAAAATATGAAGAAAATGGTGTCGTGTTCCTCTTCACTCTGATTATACTTTTAACCTGCTTTTGTACATCTCAGGAACATTGAAAGAGTGACTCATATTTTGTCTTTTAGATAATTTAGAGTCAGTTGACTGGGGGTGGACTCACTGTTCAAAAATGGCATAAATGGCTTAGCTTCCAATTGGTTCATCGCTACAGTCAAGAGCAAAGCCTTTTAATCACTATCACTGAGGAGTGAAACACCATTGCTTTTACTTTGAAAAGAAGTGGGTGGAATATCGTTCAGTGGAATGTTCTTGCACATGTATAATGTTGCAGGTGGACTAACAATCATACATACAACTTGACAATCAAAATACAAATAAAAACTGGAATGTTGAGCACTATAATAGCGACGCTTCAACAGCAAGAGGGTGCTTTATAATACACATGAAGATATTTTCCCATGTCAATTTTCAAGGAAGGGTCAAAACAAGGTTGCCCTTTTAAATATACTGATATAGCCATATAAAAACACTGATTATATCAGTAGCACAGACAGAGCTGTTCTATGAACTGCTGGAAATGGCCATGCTAAGATTTATAACAGCAATACCAAAGATCTAATAACCACCCCTGATTTTTAATCAGTGATGTAATATACAGCTTTTAAATCATGGAAAACGATCTGAACGAGAATAGGATTAGAGCTATTCCACTGAGGTTCTTGCTATACCAGCTTTAATAGCACACAGGAGGTTTATCAGGGTTGCCAAGCGTTTTATCCCAAAATTACACATTAGACTGTTCACTCAGCAGTAAGTCATCCAGCAGAGCTTTCCAATAGCGTGGTCTCTGGCATGACTCAGGGGATATGAGCCTCAATATCGTCTAGTGGTTGGTGCGTCCTGTGGTAACCGTCTCGCAGACTAACGGAACTTCCTTCATTCCTAAAAAGTGATGCACTTTTTTTCCTTTAGCCCAAACTGGCTTGCATGGTTGCCTGGTGAGGCCATGTGCAAATCAAAAGAGCTCCATACACAGTGCACGTGTTTTGCTGAAGTTACACAGGGTGTTTCAACCTGGACTGCTTTTCAAACGAGGCACAATACAGGGCAGCCAAACAGAACACAGCTCATTTGCATATATCAGTCTTAAAGGCACACTGACAAAACCAGGTTGTTTAATTATAAGGGCTAAAGAGAGGTAGAAAAATAGTCATGTAAAATTAAGTATGATTATTGTCGGTATTTCAAACCACACAAACATTTTAGGTGGACCTCAGACAAAGTAAAATAGAAGAAAAAAGCAGGATATAGGCCCTCCAACAAAATAAGGATGCAATAAAATATTCATCCATCCCTCCAGAAACAGTTTTCCTCAGAACAAACTATTCAAAGAGTGACTAAATGATTTGAACATTAAGTTTAACTTTCAGCTCAGTGACAGGATGTTTCTGGTGGTAGAACCTAGCGGTTTCCTGTGGCATGAAACATTACCACGGAAGCACAGTTGGCTTGACGAAAACACAGAGCGTTCACTCTTTTAACCTCTGCACTCATAACCAGTCATACCACTTTAGCCACTAACAGGCTTTTTCTCTATTAAACAAGAAACGCATTTTTAACCTTCATGTGTGACAGGAAAAGCTCACCAAAACATCATCAGGCCAGCAGCACATCTTCACATGACTGCGTTAAAGAAGCAATATGCAGCAAACATCTAAAAGCCAGAGGCTGCAGACTGAGGATCTTCAACACTATTATGTTGATGAAGTTCATTATGATGATGGTAGATTAGCGCACTTTATTCCGAGATGCCTGGATCAGGTTCATGTTGCGCAAACTGAAGCTAGTAATTACATGCCAAGAAGACAAGACTGGTCCTGACTGCGGCTCCTGAGCTTTTTAAACAGAGCCAGGACACTCACACGGTTTCTCACAGTGTCACCAATATATGCATATACAGTCTTTTTTGCTGCTGCTCCTTGCAATTTCCTTTCAGGTTTAATAAAAAGATTAAGACAAATCTATGCATCCATCTTTCCTTCTATCAATCCATTCCTCTATATTTCTTTTGTACTGTGCATCCAACCAGTCATTTATCCACATCTTTCTTTCTGTCTGTCTGTCCGTCCATCTTTTTTTTTACTCTTTCTACCTATAATGTTTCTGTCTACCCATCCTTCTTTCCTTTTGTCTTTCTATCCATTTTTCTTTCTTTATATCTATCCCTTTCTTTTTCTTTCTTTCTTTCTTTCTATCATCTTTCGTTTGTTTTTTCTTTTGCTCATTTGTTCATATATCTCTCTTTACTGTCTTCCTATCCGTGTCTTTCTTTTATATATATATATATATATATATATATATCCTTTTCTTTTTATGCTTCTCTATCTTTCATTTGTTTTTTTCTTTTGTTCAGTTCTCATCTCTCTCTCTCTCTCGAAACTCATGTATCATTGATTGTTCATGACTGGGACGCAGTAGTGGTGTGATTAGAGGGACTCTGCCCACTCTTCATTCCAGGACTGATTAACATAGCCGAATGAGGCGAGTGGAGTGATGATGAGGCAGGATGAGTTAGCCCCTTTAGGGGAGCATGACTAGGCTGGGTGAAAGGACTGGGGCTTTGCACTGTACAAACACACAGAGAGCCTAGCCTGTGTTTGGGTGCAGTGGTAGGGAAGAAGAGAGTCCTGTTTGGATTGAGCTCCCAGTCGTCACTGTCTGTACAGTCAGCTGGACTGCTGTGTGTCATGCGCCTGTTAGGAAACTCCGCACACTCAGTGCAACATACATGTCACGGGTGTTTGACTTGTTTAAAAAGCACAAACATCATAAGCTTTTGTTAACTAAAGGCTTCTATAACTGAAATCAGGGTACTTAGATAGAAGGTTATTAATGGGTTGTGAAAAATACACAATGCATACGCAATCCTGCATGTGCAATATTGCAACAGGAAAAAGCAACGCAGACTGTGAAAGAAAAGCAAAAGCGAGGAAATGTTGTCAACACAGAAGGCACAAGATGCAAGCATGTGACAGGATAAGCAAACCTGTCAGTCATAAAGTCAAACCAGAAGGTTCAAACCATGCCACAGGTTTTAGTCACTTTGGTAAGAACAGTGATGACACAGGAAGTTTAAAACCACCTTTTACATGTGCGTTCGTCAACAATTGTAGGTTGAGATTTTTCTTTTTTCTCTGTGAAAAAGCCCAACCCACTTCCATAATAATGACTAAATGCTTTTGCAGTTCGTCATTTTTTTTCTTCTTTTATGAAGACTTACTGGTGGTTTGTTGGACGTTTTCTTAGTCAAGTCCCAATATGTTGGAGGAAAAAAACCGTAAAGGCATATCCAGACAAGAGAGTTAAAGCTGAGATGACCTTGCCAACTACCCACACCTAGTTCAGTTTGCTTTCATCAGCTAAGAAGGCCCTCCTGTCTGCATATGCCCAATGAGGATCAAGGATTTTAATATGCTCATGTGAAAGCAGACTGGTTTTGTAAAACTGACTCACTCACTGGGAGTGGGTTTCTAACAATGCCTAGTATAAATGTTCTTTGAAGTAGCGGACAAGCTAGGACTCCTCTCTAGAGTCTTGTTCTGATGAAATATGAGCCTCAGTTCCTCTCTCTAACCTCTCTTGAAGTGTGCTCAGGGAGGTCGTAGACTAAGGCCCTGTATGAACAGGGGAAGTTTACTTTCCTTTTATTCACAGCATGATCTGTTAGATTTACTCCCATGATACTGCTATGGATTCAAGCAGGACAGAGGTCCATTTAAATGTTGCTCTTCTTGAATCCTGAATAATGAATACAAACGCAAATTTTGACCCCAGAATGCTTCCTGGGAGCACGGGAAAACCAGAACAAAGTGATACTATGACTGCACCTTTTAACTATATGATATTGCTGAAGTGGAAGATGATCATCTCATAGACATTCAGTACTTTGCAAAAAAGTAAAAGGCACACATTTAATTTCCAGTCAAAACAGCCATTAAATGCAAGTTATTCATTTTCAGAAGATTTTTTTGAGGATATTAGACAAAAGAATCAAGGAGATAAAAAATTGAGTTTCTAAAACTGGGGTTCAAAAAATTATTGAAAGAGAAAATTAGACTCCTAACAACTGTCCAAGACCTGGCAGAGCACCAAAACTGTCACCATCAGATAAACAGTACTTAAAGCTTTTATCTTTTACGAAGAGGAGAAAATCAAGCTCCACTCTTGCTTCAGATCTGAAAAAATCCACAGGTGTTTCTGTCCATCTTTCCACTGTGAGATGAGGACTCCACGCTATGAGTCTGAAAGGATGTGTAGCTGTCAAGAAGACCTTACTGAGAAAACAAAACAGATAAAAAAGAAAACAACTTGCAAATCAAACAAAAAAAAACTGCTGGTTTTCTCATAACAACAAACTGACCTCCCCAGAGTCCAGACCACAACATCATTGAATGTGTTTGGGATTGCTTGGATTGTGAGAAGCAGAAAATGCAGCATGATGTTTTATTAAGTTGTTGAGACGTCTGTGTTTTTTTTCCCGCTGGCACTCAAAAATGAATAATTGTACTTAAATGAAGGGTGGCCTCTGATTTTGCACAGTACTGTACGGTATGTATTTGTGCCAATAACGCACTGTCTATGGTAGACACAGAGAAATCACTCAAATGACAATGTATGATGAGACCACAAGGAATTTTATCAGATTTATAAGAGAGCAATGGATACTCCCAATGGCAAATTAGATTTTCCACCAGTCGCACCTCCAACTGCTTTTTTTAATGAGATCTCCCTGTCCCACTATGCTTCCTTCCCCTAAGCAGAGAATGTCAAATTGAGGCTGGGGGCAGGCAAAATGTCAGATTTTGCTCTGCTGTGTTAATGTGGCTTTTATTCTTGGAGGCCTTCCATAAGATTTTCCCCAATTTCATTTAAATGGATTTAGCACTGGCCTGAATGTCTGCCTGTATGCCTTTAAAGCCAAGCTAGTCTGGTATTAGTGGTTTCACGACAGGGAGGCTAACGAGGTAATTACCGAATCTTATACTTTCTGACTTGACAGAGCTCTTTAACATTACGCCCTAATTCGATTACCGTTTCTTCATTAGTAATTAACAAGGTCATTTAGTCTGCCTCTTCGTAACCAACGGCAAAATCCATAATTCATGGCAGTGCTGTTTCATTCATTTTCAAAAAAAACAATGATGGCCAGTATATCAGACTGGTTCAGTGCATTACTGCAGTGTCAGGGTCACATTGTGTCTAACATTGCTGTTTCATGTCTGGGGTCTTAAAAGGATGTGTACACTTCAGCATTAGACAAAAAGAAAAAAAACAACCCTTTCTCCCTCCTCCTCATCCACTAGCATCCAGCCTTAATCTTCACATTATAAGCATGAGCCGCAGACAATGGATACTAAAGCATCTGCTCCTCTCTGCTTGGTGGCCAGTTTGTTATGGTAGATCTTAGGCTGATTGAGGACATCTCCCTCTGTATCCAAGCATGCTGATTGCTCATCTGCATACCAATCAGCCCTGGAATAGGCACAATGAACAGTGCCTGTAGATGTACCTCACATCAAAAAAAAATCACTGCAGCAACAATTACTGAGCAAAGAGAACTTGGTGAAATCTTTCAGGGAACATGACATGTCTTTCAAATTGTTTTAAAGACCAGCAGGCATGACAGCAAAAGTGGTGATGTGTTTTTTGTGGTTAGGCAGGGTGTGGTGCTGCTGTAAAGAGGAAATAGGCTGAGGCTGTGAGAATACTGCGAGAACATGATTGACATCGTGCAACAACACCAGTGACAAACTCTTCAAGGCTAACCATTGTAGAAGTGTGGCTATAACTCCAGTCCTATTGTCAGGAAAGGGATTTGTGCTCCCCCACCCCCCCAATCTTCTTTTCTTCTTCAGTGCACCTTCCATCCCAGTGGTTACTAGGAGACAGTGAAGGGGTGCATGGCGAAATTGTGAAATGGAGGAACAGTGGGTACCCTGTAGCAGGCAGCTGTGAGGAGCGAAAAAAAAAAACAAAAAAAAACACACCCACCTGCTTCACCTCGCAATTCTCACACCCCCCCGTGCCTATTCCGTGCACCCCTCATCACAGAAAGCACACATCATGCTGAAACCACACCAAAGGCTGAAAAGCAACCCTCTGCTGCTCCATTGTGCCAAGATGCTGGGTGAGACTGGCATTGCCAGTCTATGTACCCACAAAATTATTAAACCATTCAGTTGCTACAGCAATTATTTTATCAGTGCATGTGCTGTGACATCTTTCAAGTCCATGTTTGCACTACAACTTGACTTAATATCCAATAACACTGGTTTAGTGTTGTAGACGTGGTTTTTATTTGCTTGACTCTGTGGTTTATGACTCTCCAGAAGAAGGTGGGATCTGAGTTTTCAGTAAGTCAGAAAAAAAAACAAAGTTACAGTAAACAGGACTGTGACAGAATGGATAAGGAAAAAAAATAGGCCACACTAAATTTATTAATAAAGCAATTTAAATTTTTTTAAGTGTCATACACTTACAGTGAGCCATTAGTGAACTATAATGTTACTGGCCACAATAAATACTCAAATATGTCCAAATGTACAAAGCCGAAACCACTTGTCGTTACACTTCTGCATTACAGATTAGCCATGAATGTACCCAACAGAGAAGGAACTTGGAACTGGCACACAGTGTGCACCAGAACACCTTTATGTACTTTTACGCAGCTTTCAATGGTGAATAGAAATAAATCCAGGCATGAACATCTTTCTTAGTTGAAATTTGAAAACCCTGCTATGCTACTTCATTGGTAACAGTCACTCAGTCCAATATACTCCTCTCTCTCTCTCTCTCTCTCTCTCACACTCTGCCCTTCTTTCTCTCTCTCTTTCACTCTCTTACTCGGCAGGCTAGGCCAGAGCCATGCGTTGGGGCTTCTCCAAGTTGGCACGGAATCTGTCCAAGAAGCGGGAGGCGAGTTCGTCGTCCACTAGTCGTCCGTCGCTGGACAGGGTGACGGTCATTAGTTGCCGGGTACGGAGGCTGGGGCCTGAGCCATCCTGGCTTTCTGGGGTCAGCGTCAGCTCATCCCTGGAGCGGCCCACTGCCAGGATACAGGACTGTGGAGGGTTGATTACTGCACTGAAGCCACTGATGCCGAACATGCCCAGGTTGGAGACACTGTTGAAGCAGAGAGGACAGCAACACAAGCTCTAGTATTTACAGAAAGCTTTCACCATGTACTAAATAGAAAAAGTGCTCCTCATTTTTCATCACTGATACATTCTCATGGACACAGCACTACCACAAAGAAAGAACAGCCAGCAAACAGAAGTGCTTGCTTAAGTTGTTATTGTTAAACTCTGTTCTGTTCAGTCTTTCATAATGTCAAGGAGGGTTTTTACAATAAATGGGTCATTTAAGGCTAAATCCTGACTAGATCCAGTCATACTGGCACTGCAATGTTGTAGCATTATGCTTTCACTTCTCAGCTGCCCACAGACAGTGCACACTGTTTGCTCCATGCTTGAGGACAGACGGCATCTAAAGGATGCTTCCTTGGCAGAAAAAACCCGTTATAGTGCTTAGCACACTGTCTTTTCTAATGTGGCTCAGTAGGACAATCAGAACAAAGCAGGTGATACAAACCCCGGAAATAAGACAATGAGCGATGGCTTACTATTGGGATTTCTGGACTATCTTTACCACAGAAAGCCCATTTATTTCTAAGCGACCCCATTAAGTCTGTAATGATAAAAAAAATGACTGCCTGTGCCTTGGGTGGAAGTGATTAAACTGATGACCATAATTTATGATTCTGTGCAATCTCTCTCTCTCTCTCTCTCTCTCTCTCTCTCTCTTACACACACACACACACACACACACACACACACACACACACACTCACGGCCATGAGAGGGATAAATAAAATGTGCAGCAGTTTATGCATGTCTTTAACATCTTCCTAAACTGTGCAGTCTTCCGTGTTCCTCCAGTTTAACCATGTATTTAATAGCTTATCACTAGGGGAGACAAATAGGAAATGAAGGAAGAAAAGTTCATGACACAGTTCAACAGGGTAATGAGTTACAGCTTCCAACTCGCAGGCATTCCTGACGAACCTCAAGTCATTCACTTGGGTTTTGAGGGTGACAAGGATTAAGATGGGAAGGGAAAAAAATGGAATTTAAAGCTGTTAATGGGGTGTTTACCTGAAGGATCCCCCCTGGTATTCTTCTGGTAGCAGTTTCCCTGCCCTTGCTTTCTGAGCCAATGCCTAGGAGGGGAAATAAGAGGAAGAGGAGAGGAACAAGAGAAGGCTGATGAGCAACACTACACACACTACACGCCTTATCCATCTAACCTAACAAACACCTAGCAGTGATCAGCACTGACTTAAAGGGGAATTAACATTTCTGCATGATTTGATCATTAAGACAAAAACAACGCAGAGTGGCTTGATGAGAAATGTGCTGCGCTAGAGAAACTTCACAGTGTTCACAGTGGTGGTAATAGGAACCAGACATCTGAAGCCTTTAATGTATCTGCATACTACATAGAAAGTTATTACGTTAAATAGTTATGCATACATTGCCTGATGCCTGGGACACTGATTGGCTTTAAACATATATTCTTAAATCCTTGTATGGTGGAGAGGTACAAGCAACTTATATATTTTTTTTTTAGATTTATCACTATTTAACCATTATTAACATTATGTATAAAAACTCAGATGACATATGTAGGTTCACTGGTCATTTGGAATAACAAATAACATGGCTATTTATTTTGTAGAAGTCATGACCCATGGTTCCTATCACCATTATTGTAAAGACTTTGAATTGGTAGTTTTTTTTTTTTTTTTAAAACAAATCAATTCACAGCAAACCACTCTAAATCACTTTGTTTATTCTCAACAACTGAATTATGCAGAATTTTCAGAAAAATGGTTGAATTCCCCTTAAATGCAGATCCAACATTTAGCCAGTCCAGCTAAACAGCGCTGTGGGATCTGCTCTCAACTCATAACATTCAGCAATTTGCTTTTCATCAGTGAAATCAGAAGGAGACTGCCTGTGAATGCAGGCAAATGAAAGGATCCTCTAACAACAGAAAATCTCTGCGACATTCTATTGTTTTACTATGTTATATTAGTAATACAACAATATTAGCATCTAATAGAAGTGTTTTACTCATAATGAAAACACCACACTTGATTGGAGTGCTTCTAAATAACTCAAGAGGTTATCTAATATGCTGATTGAGCTTCAATGTGGAGAATGACAATTTCATGTCCTCTTGTTACCATGGCAGCAAATTCGGGTATAAGATACCGACGACTTGCCAATCATTCTGATTCCACTGATTAGGGGAAGCAAGCTGTCTGTGCAGATCTGTGGTCCATATTAGCTTATTTAGGTCTGCCTAATGTGTTATTCCTTTGGTTTATCTCTTTCTGATCCATTAAAAAGTATTTTTTATATATATATAGATATATGTATATCGCTGTTGTTGGAAGAAAACCTCTAACTACCCGCTAACTTTACAGGAGAAGGAAAAAACACACTTTACTTTTACTGTAAGTCAATGGAACCAGACTTTTTTCAAAGTAATTTGGGGCCATTTCTTTTGGTCCATTCTTCGTGAAATTTACAAACCATGTAAAGGTCAACAGGCATTTTCAAAAATGCAGATAGAAGGTTTTCTTCCAACAGCAGCAACACACACACACACACACACTATATATATATATATACTTGCTGTTGTAACAAAATCTTGTATCTCCACTTTTGTCGTTTTTCAGTTTTTGATATAATTCAAAATTGCCTGTTGCCCTTTATATTGTGTCAAAATTTCATGATAAAATGGACCAAAAGAAATGGCCCCAAATTACTTTGAAAAAAGTCTGGTTCCATTGACTTACAGTACAAGTAAAGTGTGTTTTTTCCTTCTTCTGTAAAGTTAGCATTTTGGAGATACGAGGTTTTCTTCTGACAATCTTCACAGCTTTATATATATGTATATATATATATATATATATATATATATATATATACATATATAAAATCACATCTATCATACTGCATCGTCATGCAAACCAACAGACAAGAAACTTTGGCTAAAGTATTAAAGCTAATTGAATCACATTAGTCATCAGAGAACACAGCAGAGTTTTACGAATCATTTGACACAGCAGCCTGAAGGCGAGCACAGGTGTTTCAAACGTCAGCATGCAGTCAGATCTGACCTTTTGTTTTGCCTCATTAATGTTCAAAATGGTGTGGTTGCTATGGCAACAGTTACCTTGGCGTTGGCGGCAATCTCCTGCACACCTTTGTTTGCCGCGTCTTTGATGATGGGGGTGATGAGGCCACGGTCGGTCGCCACGGCGATGGAGATGTGGATGGAGTCGAGGGCCTGAGGTCCATCCCCTGACCAGGTCACGTTGACCTCTGGCATCTCCTGTAGAAGTGGTCAAAAGTAAGGGGGCACACAGAGTGAGTAAATTCATTACATACACTATGGAAGAAGGAGAGCAGTAGATTTCTACCACCAAGAGAGATCAGCATCGCATATGCACAGGATTACTGAGGAGACTGTTAACCAATGCTGTATGTGAGCCCCTGGCAATAGTTCAGTGCTAAGAACAACTTTAAACAATTTTTGCTTCACCCCATATACAGTCGAACAGTCAAGACATGCTTGGTGTCCGGAATTACCTTTTTTGCACTGGAACAATGAGGCTAATGTAGCTAACAAGTAATGAAAGTTTACATACCTATAGTTTCAGTGCACAATTTCTATTTATTTGCTGACTTTCACATATTTGAGAAAAAAACATATTAAATGAAATGTGCCAATCTGTGGTACCTTTGACTGTTTTAGTTTCTTCCCAATATGTTAAATTCAGCAATACATTCAGCAAGTAAACAGTAACTGTGCATTAAAATGTGCAGAAGTGTGTTCTCTGTAGAGGATATGTAGCTCATTTTCACTTAGAAAATAATAAAGCAGAATAATAAAGCAGTTTGACTAAGGGTGCCCAAACCTCTGCATATGACTGTGAGCTTAGCTTGTATTCCATTATATTAGCTTCGTAGCTCCACTGCAAAACTAAAGAAGCAAACTGTGGTTACATGTCTTGGTTGACTGAGTATAATTGTGGTGAGGTGTAAACTGGATTTTTTGCAGAGCCACTGCTTCACAGCTCAGAACAAGCATATGCACTGCAGACATGACTGGTGCCTGGTGTCTGAACCTAACTGATCCGAGCCTAAAGGATGCAGACTTTCAGCCTCTTCCTCTTTCACTAACCCCAAGCAGAGAACAGAGCCACTGGCTGCAAGATGTCTGTGATTTTAGAGGAAGCAGCTGACAAGCTAAGAGGCTATTGTATGAAGGAAAATATGGCTCCTGTGAATGGCATCTCCCAGCTAAGCGCTTTGTGTTGTGACACACATCAACGAGTACGCTGGCAGAGGCAGGATGGGAGGGAGCTGCAGACAATAATGTGACAATCAGACATTACTAGTACTTTTTCTCTCTCCTTTCCCTCTTTCTTTCAAAGGCCTGTCTTTACAGAGACATACATCCTGCTAATTTCCCCTTTACTCTCAGTAACAGACGGAGAAAAAAGGGGAAGGGGACTTACTTGAAACAGTTTCTATTTAAAGACTTGTCATCAGCACAGTCTATGTGATAAAGCAGGGACCTGATGAATCTACAGGGAGAGCATTAGGGCAAGACAAAGGGGAACAGAGGGAAAGCCTGAAGCTATGTGACAAAGTCAAAATGATGGTGACAGAATATTACTACATAAGAAGATGGCAGATGTGATTTTTATGTGTATATTGCTGGTGACTGCTCTTTAAAGCTGCAACCCATCCTAGAGAGGTGACAGCCTTCACTACGCATTTAACAACCTGTAGATAACGCCGAATCAATTTATTAATGTGAAGTTCAGTTTGCTAATTTTGTTATATTATATTTTAATATAATACAACAGATGCAATACAACATAATACAACAGCCATTTTGCATTACAACTGTGATTAAACAGTGAAAAGACTTAAATGTCTAAGCTTTGAAAATAAAAAGGAGGCTAATGACTTACTTTGAGTGTGACAGCAGCAGCTTTGATAATGAAGTCATTGACCGACACCTTGATCTCCTCTGAAAAGACAAAGAGAGAGAAATATGAGGAGGAAACTTGTGGTGCACTGATCCAATATAATGAGATACTGACCAATCCACATTCAATGCGTTTGTATTGGTCACAGCCATTATAAAACTGTAACTGCACATTATCCAGTAGCCTACTTAATCACAGACTTCATTCATTTCTTACGTAACTATTTTTTTTTGTAAAGAAGTGATGTGTAGTTACAGCCTTGTGTTAACACCTAAAAGAATCTCAAGCAGTTCCACACAGTGAGGTATAAAGAAGCCTGTTAAGAAGGTAAGAATTTGATTCGCAGCTATGCCATAGCATGGCCAGGATTCCAAAAGCACAGAACTGGCCATCCTCTGCATGGTAAGTCATGTGACAGATCTAGAAGCAGGAACTCGGAACAACTAACCAATCCTCCAGAGACAATTAGGTAAAACTGGTTTAAAAAAACAAAACAAAACAAAAAAAACAAACAAACAAAAACAAAAACAAACACTAATCAGATCAGAAGTCATGATCCTGTAAAAGCCCCTCTGTCAACTCTGATTAGCTCTGATTATGACTTTTCTGAAACATGTTGGTTATATTTTGCTTTCTTTATTCTGCTTTGTGTTTCTACCACAAAATGGACCAAAACAGGAAGCACCTTAGACTGAATTCACCGAAAGGTTATCTTATGTACATTTGTGCAAAGGAACAGAGTGTAATCATCATTCACCTTCTTGCTGAAATATTTTTAACTGTGCTTATTCTTTTCAGACACACCCTCCATACCAGATCTGTGGTTTAGACAGCCCTGATTATTTTAAGCACTTTGTAAACATTTTTTAACCACTCTGTAAATGATTAAACAGATCAACAGTGGCACTGTGTAAGGCTAGTGTTAACTGCATCATAAGTTCAGTCAGAGTCATTAGAATCAGACTGGTGGGCGTCTCTTAGCCTCAGTGTATTCAATATGTAAGTCAGGTGTAGGCTCCAAACGTGTAACGTTAGAGACTGGATTTACAAATATATTCAGTCTGAATATACGGAGATACAAAACATTCAGTTGGGAACTGCATTTATATATATATATATATATATATATATATAGAGAGAGAGAGAGAGAGAGAGAGAGAGAGACAGAGAGAGAGAGAGAGAGAGATGAGAAAAATTAAGCTCCACTCTTTCTTCAGATCTAAAAGATCCACAGGTGTTTCTGTCCATCCTCTGTGAGAAGACAACTCAAGACTATGAGTCTGAAAGGATGTGTAGCTGTCAGGAAGCCATTACTGAGAAAAAGAAATTTGCACTAGGACACAAAGTGTGTAACTGAGATTTCTTGGATTGTAAGAAGCAAAAAAATGCACTCAACTACTAAGACTGAACTTTGGAGGTGTTTACAAGAAGGACAGAAAAACATCCCTGCAGATTTATGGAAAAGCTCAAAGTAAGTCTCCTGCAAAATAAGCTGAAGTATAATTTTTCAGCTTTTTTCCCTGATACTGAAAAATGAACAACTTTTACTTAATGGCAATTTTTACTGGAAATTAAAGACATGAAAGTGTGGTCTCAGACTTTTGCATTGTATGTATTTTAAAACATTATATGTGTTTATGATATAAAAGTAATGGCAAATAATTAGCTTTTTCCTCACTGAGCATGTTCTGTGTTTCCACTTGTACGCTCTTACCTTGAGCTAGCTCCTTACGAAGCTGCAAGACTGCCCCAAGGTCACAGTCCACTGAGGCGTACGCGTGAGGGATGGTGGTTTTGGACTGGGTCAGCCTCTGTGCAATGACTCTCCGCACGTTGGAGGCTGGGACCTCTGTGAAGGTGCCCTGGAAATCAGAGGTTTCTGTCACTACAGCCCACTAAAAGCATATTCAGTTTCAGGGAGACCCTCAATACATTGATGTTGTACAGTGAATAATTGACTGCCTGGTTGACTTAAGTGAGACTGGAATATCTTGGTGATGTCATTACAAAGGTGGATGCCTTTCAGTCTCCAACGCTTTAAAAAGCATTGATCACAGCACTGTAGATCAGGGCCATTTGCTGCATTATTGACAAAGTAAAAGAGTGAGATCACATGAGAGAAAAGCATACAATTAAGCCCACTGATGGTAGTACAAAAGCAATCTCAAAAGACCTTTTGATCCTCAACAGATTGCAATACTTCCTCCCTCCCTTTCACCATCCAGCATGTTAAGGCATTTCAACTTGTCCAAAGCAAGGATCTAACAGCATGATTTCTGTCAACTGAAACAAAAAAAAAAAGTACAACATCTTTAGAAGCCTCCCCTCCCTACAGGCTGTTTCTGGGGTGGGGCATTCTTTAGAAAGAGGTCAAATGGTTGAAACTTGCTGAGTGCGAACGCTAAAAAGCAAATCTGTCTTTCTTCAGGATTTTAGACATTAATGTTTTACCAACATCTGACTCCACAATACCACTGCATGAAATGATTAAACTGCAATGGAAAGAAAAAAGCAGCTTCCTCAACGTGAGGAAACAAGTGACTGATCAGAAACCAGAAAAAAACTGCACAGCTCAGTTTGCTGAGTATTTTTTTCTTACTTTCCTCACTTGTTGTGCTTTAAGCTTGCTTTATTGAAGAGAACACACTCTCCTGATGTACCTTTTAGAGGGCTTGGGGTGAGCTTTGTTGCTGCAACTGCCCAGAGGGAAACCACAAACCAGACCGGGTTATAGTGGCAGCATATGGCACAGAATGAAGAGAGAGAGAGAAAGAGAAAGGAAGAAGGTGGAGAGGGTTCTGGCATTTGCTCCTGGTAAAGAGTGAATCAGAACCTACAGGGTGAGCTTGTCTGGTTCAATTTCTTCATGCACCAGTGAGGGCTATGAGAGAAACCATGCTGCCCCACAGTGAAACAGCAGTTCCCACGCCAGAGATTACTACACATACTTTCTATGACAGCACTGACACTGTCAAAGCATTCAGCTACAACAAGGAAATCTGAAAGTTTTTTTTTTAAGAGAGACTCATCAGGGACTTTTTAGGGGAACATTCACCAATATTTGGTCTAACCATCACCTTAGCAACAGCAGTGTTGAACAAAAATGTGGGTGTGGGGATACTCACTGGAGCTCCAGGTTTGCCGGGCACTGATATGGGTGGGTAGAGAGGCCGGCCTGAGGCTGGAGCGGCTGAGGGAGCGGGGGCGGCAGGGGTTGGAGCTGGAGCTGGAGCTGCAGGAGCAGGGGAAGCAGGAGGAGGAGCAGACACTGGAGCCACGCGATGGGCTGCGTCTCCCTTCTTCAGCAGGTTCAGAGCATCCCTGCAGACAAGAAGGGAGAGACATGAGAAGGGCAGAAAGAGATTACGGACTCAAGTGACAGGGTTGCTAAATTTGACACGACAATGAGATCTGTTACCACTTACTACACCTATGCGCACTCCTCCCTTAAGCAAATAGTAAATAAAAGGAAACTATGCTGTACGTTTCTGATAGTACGAATCTTCAACAGTAGGCACTTAGCAGCGCTAAAATCACTGAAAATCAGAACAGTTTACAGCAAAACTATATAAGGGTTATACAAGGTTTGTTGGCAACTAAACTTCTAACCTCAGTAAGATTTTAAGATCTTGATGCTTTTGATTTTAAAGACAACATTTCAAGAGCATTCCTGATATATATACACCAACATGTAGTTCCACAGTACATTTGAAACACACATACACACACAAGCACACACATTTCCTAAGCCGCTTATTCTTCTGGGTCGTGGGTCCCTGGACGGGAATCGGACCCAGGCCCTTCTTGGTGTGAGGCAACAGCGCTACCCACTGCTACCCATGCCGCCCTCATATGAAACAGTAAAGCAGTATGTTTGCATGTACTGCATGCCTGTTTTTTGAGTCACAGGTGGCCACTGCAGAGGAATAGACTGATAAGACAAAATGGCCAAAAGAAGAAGGAAAAAAAAAAACGTGCCAAAAAATACTTTAATACAAAATCTTAATACGCATTAGACTGGTGATGGGAATTGACAGAGTCGATTCCACAGAATAATCTCGACTCAGGACCCCAAGACAAAGAGAAGGGAATCTGACAAAAATTGAAAGTACAATATTTCATTATATTTGACCACAACACGGACATTTGGAGAGCTATTTTAAATGAACTTGGCTGGCTAATTTGTGCATGATTCTCCTTTGTCAACTCCTTTAGATGGGTAAATGTTTTGGCACTGGCAACGTTAATTGATTCTAAGTCACTTTTTCAGTACATTTTCTTCGTTTACCACTTTGTCTAAAGTGATTGCAGTTGGACTATCGATGTGAGAGTTGTAGAACAATGTATTTTTAGACAGGCCATCTAGGACTAGACAATGACAGCAGAATATCAGCCACTCATTGTGTACCATTATGTTTATTGCTAAGTAACTGCCATTTTTTCTGGTTTTATCATAAAATGTTTTCCTTGAAACAGTGATAAATAAGCATTTGACTCTGAAAATCACGAGGAATCCATAAACGTTCTGTTGTGGTCTGAAGGGTTTACAAAACACAAAGCTTCCAAACACTAAATAAGGAAATGAATACCAACATAACCAATAAATTCTTGAGCATTCAAATTATTTGGGCCAGCTCTATACGCAGCAGGATCTTCTCCATAAACTGATCACTTTGCAATGTAAATACATAGAGGGTTACGTGGGAACAGTTGCAAGGCAGGAAGAGAAATAACAAGTTACACAGAGAACGACACATCTTTTTGTTTCATTTCTGAGACTGAAACAGGAGAGTTTCAGAGGAAAAGACTGTGAGAGGCTTTTTTCTACCTCCACCCACTCTCCCACTAGCATGTGTGCACTCTCCCCTGCACACATGCTAGTGGAAACACCCAAGTTTCTACTAGCATGTGTGCACTCTCCCCTGCACACATGCTAGTGGAAACACCCAAGTTTCTCACTAATAACCAGTAAATCACAAGGCATCAAACATGGTAACTGGGGGAAACTCCTCAGATAAAGTCCACCGTGTTAAAACAGTGGTTGTAACTGCACTACCATGCAAGGGTCTCTAATTATTTAAATAATACCAACGACACAAACAGGAATTCATACACGCCCTCTGGTTCCCTGCTGGTCAGTATCACACATATAATGAAAACATGAGTTGCTGTACAGAAGCTCATAAAAGAGTATGTTCCAAGAGGAAGGAAAACATAACTCCCTTAAAAAGGCTTTGAGCTGTTTGTGTTATTCCAAGCCTAAGGGAAGCACGTGCGCTTTTTTTACCCTGAGGTAAACATGTGTCTCTCTCTGCAGGGCCAGTGAAGCTGCTGGTAAAGAAGAAAAAACTAGCAAGAGACCATTTTTCAACCGTTTCCTCCACACACCCCCACCCCCACCCCTGCATGTACTTGTGCTAGAACAAACATCCCGGAGCACTGGCCCCAAAATGTGCAGAATGTAAATACTACCACCCTCTCAGAAACACCCCTTTTAACCTCTTACACAAATTAAACTACCGTTCAGTAACATAAACATTTACACCAAGTGGCCAACGGCTGCTTTCTGATTCTTATGGTCTGTTGTGTTTTAAAACGCTCTGCTGTAAACACTGGACAAAGGAAATAAGAGAGCTTTCATGACAGTCAGTGGTAATAAATTGAAGAGTTTTAGTCTGGCTGTCTTTTTTCGGACGAAAGCCCAGACTAGACTGACCTAACATGTCCTGTAGTGATCTCATTGTTAACTTTAAACGCGTCAAAAACATTGCAGCATGTTGTTCAGCTGGCTTGGGGTTACTTTCGGGTAAAAGACCTATCTTTTCAGTAGCAGGATGCCAGGATTATAGAACACAGACATACCGCTCCACACCTGCTCAGTGAGGAAACTGTCAGTAACTCTCAGTTCCAAACCAGACAGCCTCAGAACACATACAGACACACACCATCACATGAAAGAAATGTACTCAGGAAACAATGAATGAGTAACATGAAAACATGATAATCGGACACTGGCATACTGGTTTCACTGATCCAAAACGAGAAATGTTATTACATATTAAGCAGAGGATGGATAAACAAACAAGGCTCTTTATTAGCAATTGGCACGTTTCAGCGGTTCTCACTCATGTGTGATTAAAAGAAAGTGACAAAACACCTGATTAACATCTCCTAAACACAGCTGATTGACATTTATAGATATCAAAGAGCTCATACCTTCAGGCATGCCTCTCTCCTTTCATTACAAAGCACAAACAAAGGAATGTCTTAATGTCTTATCACATCACATCTGTGCCACTTAAACCAGTACGTAGAATACCAGCTATTAAGTCAGAAATGTATGTCTTGGCAACTAACTTTCACATGATTAGCTGTTAAGTCTATTGTTCATATATTCATATATTACAATCCATAATTTACTATGCAAGTCAAAGACGACGACCAAAAAGACCGAAAGGATGAAAGTGTACAAAAGTAGGGTGCCCAAAATAGAGTGAGTACACAGATTACATAATGACATAGTTGAAATTATACTTAATGTTGGAGGCTTTTGTGTAATTGTCTGTTAAATATACAGTTGTATGCAAAAGTTTGAATACCCCAGCTCAAATGACGTTTTGTTGATGTTCTAAATGAAAATAAGCTACGATAATAAGTATAATATAGCATCCTATTCAGAGAACACACTTAAATATGGCATTTTCCTGCAATCTTTCTACAAATTTTTGTGCACAATTTCTATTTACTTGCCGAATTTAACATATAGGGAAAAAAATTAAATATAAAATCTAAAAAGGACCGTAAGTGTCACCCAGGCCGCATTTCATGATTTATTTGATTTTATTTTTTACAGTATGATAAAGTTCAGCAAATAAACAGTAATTGTTCATTAAAATGTGCAAAGTCTATTTCTTTTTAGTTCAACAAAAACAAAAATTTAACCAGGGAGGCCTAAACTGTTCCACATAACCGTCTGTTTCTTGCTTTTTTTCCCTCAGACACAGAAAAATAAAGAATTATAGTCAATGGCTATTAGGACTGGAAATAACATAAATGAAAGGGTCTCTGACTTATGCAGAGCAATGTACAACGAAATTCATATACTTCTAAACAACACCTATTAAAACAATTGAAAGAAAAGAGAGGGTGCAGAAAGAGAGGTCTGCCAACCCTTACAATTCTAATCTAAAACTGCCTGCTTCCAACTCAGACCCCCTCTTTTGCTATCCCAAAAAAAATCAAAAGTTAATTAAACTGGCCTTTTTTTGCCTAAGGGAGGTCAAGACAACATTTCTTTTAAAAACATTAAAATATCACGTCAAAATAACGCACACTAGCCTGGGCTTTTTAGCACTGTACAGAACAATGAATCGCGCCTCTGTGCTCACAAAAAGTACAGGTTATTATGGGATTTAGTGAAACTGAAATGCATTATGGCAGTAATGTTTTGCAATAACCTGCCCTTCACATCCTCAAAGGCATGTAAGTCACTTCAAAAACGGGAGAGTAAGAGGAGGGGGCAGTGGGGTGGTTTATGGTTCAGTGAGAAGACTGTGAGCGTTGGTCAAGTATCGGGTACGCTGCTACCTGTCAACTCTCTGGTTACAGCCCAGTGCCGTGAGACCTCTACACGCTCTCTCTCTCCATACATCAAGCCTTTTAGTGTCAGCCACCTGCCCCTAGACTCTCCATTTACCCACATTCACCCACACCCCTCCACTCCCTTTTCTTCCTCTTGTTTGTTGGTATTATTGTCAGTCACTGTTAGAGATGGTGGAATTCCCCGACCCACAGGGAGCAATCAGAGAACACACACTAAGTACACACATAAGCATGAATGTATGCAAAAGCACACACACACACACACGTGCTGAATGTAGGACTGTCACAATCATATTTTAGCTGCCGATTAATTGTCACATAAATAATTGTGATTAACAATGTATTTGTCTTTATGTTCATTGGTTTCAACTATTAAAACACAAGCCTAACGTGGCCAAATTGGCTGATTAGTCAGTTTACTTGCCAGTTATGTTTGCTTGGTAGCTAACACTGGCTGTACTGTCAAATCAGTACTGTGCGCTCACAAATGTCTACAGTCACAACCCGTCCACCAGCATACTTGCTAAACACATTAAAATGAGCTATATAGCTAATAATAAACACATTTCTCAGAGCTGCCCTTTAAACATAAACATTTAAACAAAGAATGCATTTGCTTTCATTTATTTACATTTATTTGCCTCAATCTGACTCAAACCATTCACATTGTGTTTGTTGTAGCATAACATGACTGAAATCTAATGGCTGTGGAAAATGACTGCAGTCATCTTAAATAATTGTAATAATCTCAAATGATTTTGATTATTTCAAATTATTGTGATTAGGCAGTTATCTAATAATTGTGATAGACCTAGCTGAACATCCTTTTTGGGGATCCATGAAAAGTAAAATAACAAAAAAGTGGCAGGAATTTGTGCTTCAAAGAAAAACTGTAAATAAGACTCAATGGAATTGGAAAATCCATCATTACAACATGTGGGAACTGGTGGGGGGTTCATAAAACAAAAATATTCTGAACTATTTCTTATTAATAATAGGAAAAAAAGTAAAGCAAAGAAAAAAAACAAAACAAAAAAGAAAGAAACAAACAAACAAACAAAACAATCCAACACTTAGCAACAACTTGCTGCATTTCTCCCTCACAAAGATGTGGTAACTGTGGAAATTCAGTTCAATCCAGCCTTGTACACTCCTGCTGACACAAATACACACACAAGTGAAGCACAGACCTGACTGGAATATTAAAACCCACAGCCAGTCAGCCGTAACTCTCCTACTGTACTGTTCAGACTACTAGAAACACACACTCACCTATCTGCCCAGCTACATCGCAGGCAGAGGGCTCTCACTGTGACCAGGAATCAACAAGCATAGCTGATTAAGTTTTGATCCATGTCAACACTGAGCTTCCACTGCCAGCTCTTTATTTGCATGATCAGAGAGCAGCACTGAGCTAGATGTGGGTAAAAAAAGCCTGGTCTTTGTCTCTCAGGAATCACAATGTCCTTAAAGGAAATGATTTGGGGGAAAAACCAAATTTGCACAATGTTCCACCTACCCCCAAAATGTGGTCAATCAGCCAAAACATGACACCATTGAAAACCACATCCAGGTCTTTATTAGGACGCAGTATGACTCATTGTGAACTTTAAAAATGACCCAAAACTTCAGTATGCAGCTAAACACAGTGGGCAGCCATGTTAGGCAACAGGAGACTCATAGAATCTGGCTTGAGTGCACACATCGCCCAGACAAATGGACTCCAGATTGTGTGATTTTTGTTGTTTGTATTTAAGAACATGCCTTCATTTTGAAAATTCAAGATTAATTGTTACTTATAAACAGAAAAACAAACAAATCTCAACTGCAATCATGACATGCACATGAAGAGGAGTTGGAATTTGGCACAACGCCTGCAGTCTAAAGTGGCTGCCCACAACATTCAGCTACACAGTGAGGTTTTGCTCATTTTTATAACTCGCACATTGTCAAAAACCACGTTGACAAGTCTGTGCAACCTTAATGAAGAAAGAACTCTGTATGCGGTTTGAGACATGTTTTGCAGACTTACATAAATATTTGGGTGACTACTGACTTCTAGTGGTTATTAGCATTGTTAGCCTCTTAGCTCCAACACTAATTAAAATGAAGCAAAATTTGGACACCAAGCCATGTCTTGGATGACTGGCTATATCTGGGGTAAGCCGAAAAGTGCATAAACTTGATTTCTCACAGAACCATTCTTTTGAAACTAAGAATGCCTATTTCAGTTAAATTCACCGTGTGGGGTGACAGCACTACTTGAAACATAACTACTGGCTATTTTGCTTTATGTCTGCAAGCGTACAAATGGCATTAATTGATAAGAAGTGTTTAGACAAAGGCCGTATTACACATCACACCAATAAATTAGACTTATTGACTGCACATGCTAAAGGTAACCGCAGCAAGTCATGCATAAAGAGTACGTGTAGTTCCTGTGCACCACACCTAAAACACAACCCCTCAATGAGCCCACACAAAAATGTGTTCTAACATGATCCACTATCACACATTAACTATCTGACCCGAAACCGTACGAGAAGGTGCTGGTTCCATGGCTCACTTGTCTTAATCAGATTGGGCCACAAAGAGCAGACTGGCCATGGCACATATCCACACATATCCTCAACATCTAAAAAGCTTCCGATTGTCTGAGTGGCATATCCTCTGGCTTTTGTCCATATTTTATGAAATGGCCTCCACAATGGCCATACTGCATAGATAGCTCACACTGAAACATGTCATGGGTGCCCTTTGAGCACTACACTGTTTATTCTTGCCTTAGAACCATTGGTAAAACCCTGCTGTTACTGCAGGAGTTATCTATATGCCATATAGCAAGGTCTGGAGCAACTCCTTTTCTCTCTAAAAACCCAGTGCAACAATATCCTCTTCAGCTTAAAGGGGCTACTGGTTATGGTTCCAAGTAAAATAATTTGTAGATCACTATTCACTACATGCAACAGTGGAACTTTTGGCATGATTTTACAACATACACCTGTCCATGCACCATTTACTCATGATCTGATAATGAGCAGAGCTTCTAATTTTTACTATAGCTATTAAAAATCATCTGATCTAGATTTCAAGAGGCAGAGCACTATGAAAAAGTCAGTTATTAATTGATTTTGTATTTCTGAGGAGATTAGATATAAAATAATCCACCTGAATAATAGGAAATGTTAAAGGAAAGTAACTGAAAAATTGAAGTTGCAGTCTGCAGTGCTATATATGAGAAACAGGAGATAATCAGGCTTTATTCTAGTTTCAAATATAAAAAATATCTAGTTGTGTAGCTGTCAAGAAGCTGTTGGAAACTGCTAAAAGCTGTTAGAAAAAAATAGACAAAAAAGAAGAAAGAGAGAAGCTGCTGGTGTTCTCAGAACAATGGACTAACCACCCCAGAGTCCACCTCGCTGAATGTGTCTGGATTGTGCAGAAAATACAAGTGTTTCTAAGACTAAACTTTGGAGGTGTGGAAAAACTGAAAGTAAGTCTTTAGGCAATCATGTGTATCTGCCTGTTTTTTTTTTTATTATTGGGAACGGATACAGGAACATAGGTGCTGCTGTTATATGAGACTAGACGAGTCTGTGAAGTCTCAGAAATGTTATAAGAGGCCCTTCTGTCTTGGCCATTTTGAAGTACATTGTGTTCTTTAATGATGGAAGCAACCTTGTGTCTCTTTGGAGGAGAACAGTTTCCTTTAACATTTCCTTATAACTTCATAAAAACATTAGTACAATTGAACAGATGTTGTCACTGTAATTTACTTAAGAGTTGGAATAGCAGACCACAAAGCCACTGAACTGATATGCATGTGTAATACAGCAGTTTCAGTGTCTTCTGTCAATAAAACTCTAATAAACACTGACCAGGACCACTAAATGCTATTCTGTGTATGTAGAGCACATGAACCTAACTAAATTTGTAAATACAAAAAAAAGTTAAACAAACAGCACTTTGTGCTTTGTGCCTTCATACAAAACATTGTAGTGCCCTGTCGGCCAAAAACTCGCATTAAATATATTATTGGTCATGTTACGTAATATTCTGTAGTTCAACATTGCATCCCTCAGCTTCATTGTTTTGAACTCACAACCGCCCTCAAGTATCCGCACCAAAGTAGTTGTTCCACCCCACCTTAAAGAGACATCATCAGATGGGGTTTTTCTCGTGTTTAAATCAGAAAATCTCACTGTCAAGACCACTGGGGAACTGCTGTAGGAAGTGAGTAAGTATGCTTACGACAGATGTATCGACGGTTACATTTTTCATTTTGGTCAGAGTGTCCCTCTAATCGTCAAGTAAAGAATTTATACTAATTCTACACTAATAAAATATATACGACGCAGAATATGAGGATAAAAGAGGCATGCCATGTCTTTCAAGCACCTTCGTATATGCCTCACTCACCACTCTCTCTAATTCATTAACTCTTGCAGGGGATTACGTAATGAGGGGTGATCTCATCCTAATGTAATGTGTTTTGTTTTTATACCCACTTTGCAGACCCACAGCAACAGCTTGGCAGCGGGGTGGGTGGCTGCCTCGAGCTGAATCTTATCAGATAAACCAGTACAATAGAGAGGAAGGCCTTGCCTCAAAGAATGGAGGGTGTTATTAAAAGGGAAGGTTAAAATACAGTGTTTGACAGACATACAAACATACACATGGACAATTTCCCTTATCAGAAGCTGAGCAACATGGTGAGTGGAATGATGGTGCTCCCATCTCAAGCACAGCTGTGGTTTCTGCCTGTGTATGTATACACTGGGCAGAGAGAAGAGGCATTCAGTTAAAACTCTATTGATTACACTCTGGGTTTTAGCATGAACATCTGAGGGAACACATGCTGGAGTTCATACTGAGAAATGTGGGGGAATTTTGGTTTGCTCCACTGGGCTACTGGCTCCTTCCTCAGTGTGGGGTTTCTATATTTCTGTTCTGCTTTCTATATGGTTTACTTCCTAAAGCTTCAAATGACCTTAAAGTTACAATAATGTCTGTGAAGTTGCCTGACCTCTTTCGCTGCTCACCGCACACATACACACACCATGGTCTCTGTTTCCATGGAGGAGAAGCAGGGAGACAGGGTTGTCATGGTAATGCATGTTGCTAATGAGACTGGCCAGTGGGATGCTGGGTAGTGCAGCAGGCCCCCAGTGGCAGGCAGAGTGCATTAGAAACATGCTCACAGCTCCCACTCCATTATACCAAGCATTAGTAAAATACATCTCTTTCCATCTCTTCTTTGCAACAGCGTTAATATTGTGCCTGTTCACTCTCTCTGTCTGTGAGCAAGCGCATGTTATTTTACACTCACTCTTTAGTGATGAGGCCTCGTGGGCCAGTGGCTGTGGCTAGGTGAGGGTCCAAACCATGTGTGTCCAGAATGTGTCTGGCAGCAGGACTTAACCGCAACCTGGGAACAAACACACAAACATAAAGATTAATAAACAGAAAATGACTGCTGCAGACGATAAAAGAGAAACACGCACTTACGTCAGTGACTCTAGGGTAAAATAAGGCATGCATGAATGGAAGCACAAGGCTACAAAATTTAGTCAGTGTTGTTGCAAAAAAATGATTTTTATTAGACACTATTCATTTTAGAAATGCCCTTTTAGCCAAAGTACTGCTTTAACCGAACAATGTGGCTTAAAGTCCCACAAAACACAATGTAAAATATTAAAAATGTTTATATTTGTAAGTGCGTTATTTTAAAATATCCAGCATGGAATAAAAACAAGCCAGAAATGTAATAAAACACATCTTAAAAACGGTTATCAGACCTATCTGAGAACTATCTGGACATGGTCCGAATAGTTTAATAAGCATACTTGACTGATAGCCCTCAGTCCAACATTCACAGTTTGCTACACCACTGGAGCAGAACTAGACACAACAGCTTTAATGGGAAGAAATGACAGTTCTACACACACAGGTGGTGGTGCATCCGATGTGACTCTCAAAAACATTATATAGCTTTGTATGGAGACATCTTTATTGCTGGATGACCGAGCAGGGAATGCTAGTGTAGCTGACTGAATGGATGGATAGATGGATGAGCTGATGGCCGAACAACAAGCAGACAGATGAGCTAGCTTGACAGAGAGAGAGAGAGAGAGAGAGAGAGAGAGAGAGAGAGAGAGAGAGAGAGACACAGACAGACTGTAGTGTAGTTCATTATAACATGCCACGCCAGTCTTGTGATTTGTGAGAGTACTGCTTATGTAAGCACTACTCAAGATTAGGACTTCCTAGTTTACACTGAAAGAGGAGCATTTTCAGGTCACTTAATCTGCAGCTGAAAGTTATTCACAGGACATACAGTGTACAATGGACATTGTGTGCTCATGGATTTAGGTTCCCTGGAACTTTAAACGTTATATGAAGCGATTCACAAAACAGCTACTGTGTAAGTGTTATTTACAAGTCTAGATAAAGGGGTGGAGTTACTATTAATAAATATAAATCAGCATGCATGGTCAGGTGTGCTGCAGCAACAGCAAATCAAATCAAGTCCTCTTATTACTTTTAAGAGCAGAGTGTGTACCAGTAGTTCAGTTCAAAGATTTTTTTTCCAAATGGCAGATACTGTCGAATAGAAAGAAAATAGATGTATTCTATTACGTCTATGGATAGTGAAGAAACTGATTATCTTAGATTTCACATCAGTATTTTAGTGGTAAATGTAAAACTGACATAACTTGCAAATGTTTTCTGTCTTGTGGTGGGCCTCTAGGTCATTCCGCTTGTATGTGTGAACTTCTGAAGTGTTTGTATTGCCTAACCCCTGCTTTATAACATTAAAAATAATATAAAACTAATTGAAGCATACAGTGTGGGCCTGTTGAAGCAGTAACACAAGCGCAATTTTGGACCACAGTTGTTTGAAAACATCACTAAGCTAGTGGATTTTGAATGATGTACCCCCTGTTGCTCCACTCCATACATGTTCTTTCAGGCACTATCATTCTCAGCATATCTGACCAACAAAATAGCAACTGGGTACAAACAGGAAAAGAATGTACTTGTGCCCTAAAAATTAGCTACACACCAGCATTATACCACTAAACGTGCAAGAAAATAGAGCACTTAATGCTAAATTAATGTCATCATTCTTTCATTCCAAGTTGTTAGATACCTCTAGAAACTGCTTCAAAAATTCAGTCATGTTGGCTTCTTTACATTTCAAAGTTTGATGTTGGTTTTCAAGTGATCATCTCTAGCAGATTATTTGATCAACAACGCAAAAATGTCTATGAATTTGGGTAGTGTGTACATACAAGGAGAAAAAGACATTTCAACAAAATTATGAAGCACATTAAAATAATAAACATGCCATATGTTTTGGTTACCTAAAAATACATAGTAGAGCAAACAAACTCCTGTGAATCACCTTAGAAATGGTAAGCGGTGTTGCTGTGCCAGCATTGCACTCAACAAAAAAGTGGACATGGTCACAGCTAGAATGAGTGTGTTTTTGTAGGCATTCCATTAACAGTTGTAATGACAGTCATAATTAGATGTCATGTAAAATAATAAATGGAAACAATGGAACAAAGCAAGGCAGTCCAAACTGGAAAGTGGTAAGGCAACAACAGCAAAATTCAGTCTGTGAGTTCTTTTAGCTATTTAAAATGATTGTGTGCTGTACACGTATTCATACACTCAGGTCACGGCTCACACCATGAAAGACTGTGTTGTTAACAAGACTTGTGAAATAAACAGCACTCTGCACTAGAGGTGGACAATATGATAAAAGTATTAGAGTAAAAGTAATAGAGCCTAAAATATTATAACTACAACAATTTTATTAAATGTTTTACAAACAGTACTAAATCCAGTTCAACAGACCTAACTATGTTCACTTTGTAATGAAACATAGCTCAGCAATGTTCTTAACAATATCAAATAATATCCACAATATGCTCAGAAAAGTGTGTGACGACACAATTTATCATGATAACGATAAAATATCATCATATTGCCCAACCCTACTCTGCACTTAACAATTAACAATTAACAGACTTAAAACCTAGTAAAGAGAGTCATTGAAATTTGGTTATAATATTAACACAAATAATGACACAATGCAAAATTTATATTAATGAGTGTAACAAATAACTAATGACTGCACACACTGCCCAGTGGGAGTTGAGCAGGGTATGCACATTTTGCCACATGGCGCTTACAGTAAATATGTCTTTTAGCTTAGCAGAACACTTACACAAGACATGACTCACTCGTAAATTAACACAAGCCTAAAGACATAAGACTTTTGTCCAGCTGGTGTTATGTCCCTTTTTATAACTTGCACTGGAATCTAAGAGAGCAGTGCAAAAAGCACAAAATATCTTCTACAGAAGGCAATTTGAATAAAAGGCCTATTTCATTTTCAAAAGAAGTGATTTCATAGCTCTTGCTCCTGACTTCTCTGAATGCCATACCTGCCATTTTAAGCAAGAGGCTCTTGACACTTCTTTCTCCAATACAATTCAGTCCTTGAATAGTATTGTATATCCACGTATATTTTACACTATTGAGAACCATTATCCAAACTGGGACAAACAGCTTTTTCCTCAGTGGAAGCTGCGATGATTAATACTTCATGATGGACTCTTTGAATGGAAATTATGGCCTGGAAGTCCAACGAGGAGACATCAACAGGTGCACTGCTGTTTTACTCGACCAGATAAAATCTGTACAGTCTGGAACTGACAAAGATGTAAAAGGTCTATTTGCATGGGCAACTGAAAAGGTCAGGAGCCAGCCATACTTGGGATTGGCTCAATGTCTCTGTCCAGTCCAGTGCCTGACTAGCAGCATCAAGGAGCTCCATAAAAGTTGGCTCAATATTACCAAATTGGAGCAATGAGTTCAGTGCGGCTAGCAAGTGTAGAAAGGTATTCTGCAGCAGTGCTGCGGCCACAGTTGTGCAAAAATAAGGCTTATCAGGCATTAGTAAGGTCTCTCACAAAATGCTTGTGGGTGGGATTTCAGGGAAGAAAAACACACTGGGCTCAGAGGCCATGAATGGGTATCCAGGCCCTACTGAATATGTGTTGATTTAAGAGTGCTCAGAATAGACACTGCTCTACTGGGCACAGTGGAAGACACATCATAAGTAGCATTCTTTTAGCACATGGAGTTATGTGGCAAAGCATGTGGCGAAGGCAAGTCACCTCTATTGGGAAAAAAAGATTTCTTAAACTTAAAATTTCTTAAAGTTGAATTGTTTGGGGCTCTGCGCTTCTCAGATCAAAACCTGTCAGGAAGGTCTGCGCTTCAACTTGAGACTAACAGGATACTCTTGCTTCTAGTCTCAGATGAACTAAAGGATGGCGCAGATGACAGAGCTTGTGGATGCAAAAACAACTTGGAGAGGCAAGTCAAACATAACAGAAGCTGAAAGTAAATATTATTACTATTAGATTAGGAAGGAACTGAACTGTCACTGGGGTGGCAGCCTAATTTGCTTAATATTCACTTAGTGTCAGTAGTATATTCACATGGCTTTGGTTGAATATATTAAAATAAGGCTGTTCCAGCAAGTGTTCCAGTCTGGTGAAACCAGAGCTAGTAGCCCAAGCTGGTTGTAAGCTCATGAGCAGTGTGCTAGTAAGTGAAAATGAAAGCATCGACCTGTATTAGAACTTGACAAACTGTTGATTCTGCCTCTGGAGTAACTGGCTGTGATTTACCATCCTTGGCTGGAATAAGGTTAGACTATACAACACCCTTAAAATGTTAAAAGTCACTTCTCACTTCAGGAAAAAGTAATACTTCTAATACTTCTCTACTGCACTTGCTGACAGGAAATGTATTGTGGTTTGTGAGCTCACAAAAACAAATTCCAATCAGTGCTAATGTGGCAATAAATGACTGAGATTGATATTAAATGCAAAAAAGTCACTACATTTTACCCTTCACTTATAGAGTTTATAAATTTCAGAATGAAATGTTTTACATACAGTCCAGCAGGTGCAGCTCTGGGGGGTGGGGCTACAGGAGCTGCAGAGAGCGGAGCAGCTGCAGGTGGAGGAGGAGATGGAGCAGGCTGTGAGGAGACGAGAGAAGGGATTTCCACTTGTTTCCAGTCTTCCCCTTCCTCGACCATCACTGCAATGAGAGTCCCTAAACGCACATTTTTACTACCTTCTTCTATCTGAGAGAGAGAGAGAGAGAGAGAGAGAGAGAGAGAGAGAGAGAGAGAGAGAGAGAGAGAGATCGGTTATCAGTTCTCTGAAAACTGCGTTAAGTTCTAATGAGCTTTTGTTATCACTTGTCTCAAGCTGTTTGCCCAATTAATAAGTACAAATTTACTAATTAATAAGTACACATTCATTTTATTTTACAAGGTGACAAGAGACATCTTTGGCGAATTAGGAGCAGAACAGCGTTGCAATTAATGTTATAGATGTACAATATACACTGTATGGCAAAAATATGTGGACACCTGGCCAACACACCTAGCTTGGATGGACACTGCATTCCAAAACCATAGTCATTAATACAGCTACTCAGTAGAGAGTGATGCAACTGAGGATAGGCGATTTATACACACTACACGCTTTAGCACTTGGCAGCCGTGCATGGTGAGTTTGTGTGGTCTACCACGTTGTAGCTGAGCTATCGTTGCCCCTAGCTGACATATCAGCCGATATGCAGAATGTTCTATTCAGTAAAGACAACCAATCAAGACTTGATTGAAAAGCCTGAAAAAGACTAATTAATAAAGGTCGGCTTACTATATTATGTAAATTATGTAAATCCATGTTATGGATCACACCCTGAAATTTTATTTTTTAAATGTTTCATATCAGCCATATGGTTTGGCCTATTTGCTTTCTTATAATAGGGTCTAAAAACTACAGCCAGGTCCATAAATATTTAGACATCAACGAAGTTATTGGTATTTTAGATGCCTACTACTGCATTATCATTACCATACCATTATCATACACAGCTCCCCATTTTAGAGACTCAAAAGTAACTAACGATGATTAACTAACTGGTCATTTTTATTACTTGGTTGCAAATCCTTTGCAGCCAATGACTGCCTGAAGTCTGGATCCCATAGACGCTGGGATTCTTCCTTGGTTTTCAGTTCCTGTTTGTTCTGGGTGCAGAACAGTCCACTTCTTTACCTTAAAAAGTCTTGAGTTGCATTTGCACTATGTTTCCGGTATGCTTCATGCAAATGTCACATTTGAAATGTATGCTTACTTGTAAGTGAATAATTAGGAAGTAACACACACATCTGGCCATGAAAATAGCTGAGCAGCTAATTGTCCAGTTCTTTTGGAGCCCCTAAAAATTGGGGCTATATACGGCAATGGCATTAAACCTCAAATTAAACCTGGAAGTCTGCACTATGAGCTCATATTAATTGTTTAATTTCATATCCAATATGCTGTGGCACACAGCTGAAATAATGATAATTCTGTCGACATCCAAACATTTGTGGACTGTTTGTATGTCTATGTGGATCGATAAGTGTTATAGGATTGGTTTGAAAAAGTAGGTTATGCAAAATAGTTCAAACCCTGTTGTCCTTCATCCTTTTTGTTTACCATCAGTCAGGGAATCTGGAGGAGATCAGATTCAGAGCAATACTGGAGGAGCACCTGTCAATACCAGTACAGATGAAATAGGAAGAGTCTTCAGCCAATAGCATCATCGAGTCAACATATTGCTGACTCTGTAGTATATTTGCCTGTGCATTCAATACCTAATGAGTGAGCAGGACAGTGAAAGAGAGAAACAGGGGACTGAAAGAAAGCATGAAAGAGAGACTCCACATTCAATTTATTTATGCCACCTAAGTGACCATGAGCAGACCTCACATATCCTCAATTCAATTTCCTCCTATTAGTTTCTGCTTTTGTGTGCTGACAACCGTTTATTTTGGATATAAGCAGCTGGACATGACGACACAACTACCACCTGGCTTGACCCATAACTGTCAAAAAGCAAACCCTTCTAACAAACACAACACTTTGTTGTTCTTACACGGTCAACACAGATTAGTTCTAAATGAAAGACCATGCACTTTAAACAGTTCAGCTTTGGAAAATGTGAATGGATTTTGAGTCACCATTCCTTCACAAGGTGGAGCACTACCAAGGGAGGAAAAAACTGAGAACAGGCTTTATTCTCAGTAAGATCAGTCTGCCAGGAATCAGAGTGTTTGTTCTGGTGTTAAGCGGAAGGTGATCCAGTACCAGTTTTAAGACATGTCCATGCACATCTCCAGCGCTGATTATGGTTGGAATATGGCAGGATTTTACATCATGTTTTGTTCAACAAACCTTTTAAGACTACCCAATATTAAACACACTAGTCAAGACGATCAGTAAACCACCTCTGACTGCTTTCATAGCTGCAATGTAAAAATGCCATTCTGTGGCTAAATCAGTCTATTAGGCAACATGAATTGGAAATCAACATATATACACTGTGATGTATTTCCCAGGGAAAGTCTTCTAGTTAACTGAGGATTTGCTTAATCAGATCTTTATTTGGAATGTTAGTCATACATGGGTCACTGCAGACATGTTCCTCTCTGTGGTATTGTGAAAGTTTATTGTATTGAAGGTAGCCTAACAACATCTTCCAGAAATTTGCTTTCAGTATATTTTTAGGAAATTGTGGGCTGTTTTGAGACTTAAGTCAGCATCAGCCAAATGAGGAACACATGTTTGGGCGCATACACATTGTTGCCATGGCAGTTAACAGTGTATGAATCTATTTTGCCTTGTTTACAACTTCCTAACACTACATGGACAAACGCCAAGGAATAATCTCATCAGCTACTGGAGCTCTCCTGCCACTACTGTGGATCTTACACATTCATATTATACAGAAACCTCAAAAAAGAGGCTAAAGATATTAAGAAATAACCAACAGATCAGCAAAATCTGTAAACTACATTGATGTAGCAAAAGGGTATTGCTATAAAGCACATCATCGAAGATGTTGGTGCTCACCTCTGTTTGGTCTGTGATTGATATCTCTGGTAACCCAGAAAGGCATGTGTTATTATATCACTGCAGCTTATAACTTTGTTTTACATAACCCACATAAGGGAAAAACTAATTTTTCTCACTTTTTAAATAAAAGAGTTTGCTGCAGTACATCAACATTTTCAAAGTTTTAAAATTTACCATCCCATATATGGAAACAATTCACATACTAGGGAAAAACACATTTTCCCTTATATGGAAACTAATTCACATTCTATTTGTGATGCCACAAACCCCAATGCATTTAATAATAATAATGTTTAGCCTTGCCCATCTACGTTGAAGTTATAAGGAGTGTTCTGGGCACAATTTAGAGCAGTCAATCAGAAGAGAGGTCACTTACATATATCACTCTCAAAGGAAACAGCCTGTTTAGTTCTAAGGGATAAAGAAAGGTTTGGAAAATGGTCTCGTAAAAAATGAATAACTGTCCTTGGCAAGTAGGACAACACAAATGCCACAATGGGACTTCAAAGAAAGAAATAAAATACAAGAAAAATGTTTAGAGCCTGTATTACACATGCCTTTTACTCTCAATGTACCCTGAAGACTTGGGGATGGGGGCCACCTTTTACAAAGGACTGAACAGTATGCAGTCAGTGAGGAACAGAGTATCTCTGACTTTGTAATCTTATTACTAACTAGGATTACAAAGTATATGGTGAGAAACCTTTAATGAAATGCCTAATACAGCTCTCATGACCAGTTCTCTTAGGATTCACCTTCCAGCCCTGTCATAAGAGAATCATGCAAGCATTGCAACACGCAAGCTGTGAACTGCGCAAAAAAATACACAAACAGAAATGGTAAAAAAGTGCTGCACAGTTAAAAAAAAAAAATCCAGACCTCTGGGAGGTTAGTACCACACAAACACAAATCACTATCAATAAACAGAATTTATACAGGCTTAATAATTCTTTTCATGCGCTGTAACTCTCACTCTACTGCTACTAGCAACATAACACTCATTCACTCATTCATTGCTGGTAAGCTCCACCATTCTCTGCTATTTATTTCTCTTCTCACAGATGGCCAGACTGGCTTAATTGGTCGCCGGGTGGATTGAAGAGCTCAACACTGCCATCACTTGGATGGTCAAAGTAATTGCAGACGGGTTTATCATCTTGTTCGGTTTTTGTTTCAATTCATCTAGAGAGCTTAACTGACAGACATTGACTATGTCTTTATATTTAAGAAGCAAGCAAAACTACATGCTGAAGGTAAAAGCAAAATGAGAAATGTGCTTCTAATCTAATGGCAGTCTGTGTTTTCGTAAGCCATAAATATCCACCCCTCCCCCCTTTCAGTGCCATTCTCGTCTCAGAGCTAACACTAGACCTGGGGGTTTGGCTTCCTCACTCCAAGCCTATAAAAACACACCAGCTACATCGATCTGGTCAAAGGGGTGGTGAGGGTTGCCATGATCGAACTAAACACCCTTGTGCTTGTTACTAGGCAGAACAGCGTCCAAAGGGGACTTGGGCGATTTACAAGAAACATCAATGCATGCCTCTGATTTCTGACAAACAATGTGTTAGAGGCTCCTAGCACTTCAGGGCTGCTTTTGACAGAGGAAAAGAAATAAAGTAGCTTGGGTTCTGCTGGCCATCTGTTGGGAAGAGTAAGGAAAAAAAACAACAAATATAAACAACTATGGAGGAAAAAAGCCATATGCTTATCCGTGGTTTACAATAATAACAACTATACCATGAGCTATAAAATCTCAATATACCTAACAATACAACCCCTCAGCCTCTTTCTTTATAAGAAAAATTACCACCTACAATTGTTTATTTCTCAATGAACCAGTGAGTAAGCTTTCAGCAAGATACGATAAAAATAGCACTGAGTAAGTCCCATTGAAATGGAGCCGCAGATGGTGGACGGCATGGGGCGTAGGGGAGCGGCTGGCACACGTACCCAGGGCAGGAAGCACCGAACTGGGACGCTGTGGAACGGAGGCGTACCTTGCTGGGCTAATGAAACGGAAGTCATGTGGAGCAGCGGCAAGCATCAGAGACTGAAACATTTAGTCGAACAGATATGCATTAGTGCTTTAAAAGATAGCATGTTTGCTATAGTCACACACTGCAAATGCCAAAATCCAGTATTATGGACTGCGAAAAAAATGAGTCTTCGATTTCATGAGAAATTAACTACTGGACCAAAATAACAACTGTTCAAGAGAAGAAAGAGAATGAGAGAAAAACAGTCTTACTTTGAAGGTATTTAAAAATAATTTACATTTAATAAAGACTGAAAAATTAGAGTTATAATACAGCAAAATAACATTTTTATTTTAGGATGGGATCATATACTGACATTCAAACCATAAGCTCATCTCTAAGCTCTTCCATGCCATCTCTAACCCCATCTTCCACCCATATATTATCCACCTTTCTGCTTATCTAGCTACTCTCTCCATGTCAATATCTCATCACTATGTGAGCGACTGAATCTTTGGCAGATGGCCCTTTTCAGATAGAAGTCACTGGGGTCAAAGTGGCATAAGCCTGCAGTCAGAGATGGGGGGGATAATATGTGTACCGAAGTCCATATTGCTGCTTCCCTGGACACCTTTAAACCTATAAAGCACTGTGGACAGTGATTAGGGGGCCATGGTGAGACTGACCTCTCCATAAATTAAGATTCCCACCCCTATAACATATTCATGCACACAGACATACACACGCACAAATGTGCAGCGAGCGTGAGCTGGCTGGCGAGGCAGGTGCCCTGCAGGATCACGCTGGTTATCTAATTCAGGCCATTTTTCTTCTGCTCCTAAACTCCCCCTCCCCAGTCTCCATTCCCCTGGCCTGTTGCCATGGAAACTCCCTCACAGAGGAAGCTGAAATGTGTGTGAGAAGGAGGCGACGTGACACACTCAATGGCCTACAGGTCAATGTTTTTACTGTAATGTTATAATGTGACTTTATTACAGACCACTCAAGGTGCACGTGTTTAGACATGCGTAAAACTGATGATGTAATAAAGACCTGAACCCATCTGAGTCCGTTCTCTATGTTCTCAATCCTGCAATCTGCTCTTCTTTTTAGCATGTTGACAAAAATCCTCAGAAAGACCACTATATAAATATATAAGGGTTATAAGAAATTCACCTTTTGATGAATTAGCTTAACCTCATCTTGAAAAATCCAAACCTTTAATTGAAGTAAATTCATTCTCAGGAAAAAAAAAATCCTTCATCAAGAAATATTTTTTTTTTACAAATCAGCATGTGCTACATTTATTGTCAGCCTTGCATTTAATACCTTGTACAACCTTTCTTTGCCAAAAAACAGCACTTGGTCTTCTGTAACATCTTATAAGGTTGAAGAATACAGAGCAGAGACCTTTCTTCTTCACAGAATCTCTCCAGACTGTCCAGGATCCAAGGTCTTCTCTTGTGCACTCTCCTCTTTAGCTCACCCCAAAGGTTTTTTTAATGGGGTTCAAATCAGGCCGTGGTAGAAGTCTGATTTAGTGTTCAGTAAACCATTTTTTATGTTGGTACGGACATATGTTTTGGATCATTTTGCTGATGGAAGATCTAATGACGGCCCATTTTTAGAGGCAGACAGATTTTGATGTAAAATGTCCTTGCATGGAGTCCATGATGCCATGCACCCTAACAAGGTTCACAGGCCTTTGGAGAAAAAACAGCCCCACAGCATCACAGACCCTCCACCATACTTAACAGAGGGCATTAGGATCTTTTGAGTGTGAGATCAAGCTAATTCACCAATAAATTAATTTCTTGGAACCCTTTTATATATATATTATATATATATATTATTATATATATATATATATATATATATATATATATATATATATATATATATATATATACGTTGTGTTTTATATTTGTTGACTGACAAACAGACAGACAGACTTCACTGTGTGTAATCTCTTGCCCCAAGCAATGATAAGCCTTCATTCCGACAGTACTGACAGACCACTTTAGGACACGTTCACCAATGTAGAGAAAATACATCTGGATTACGATGTTTTAGTTCATCACTGACATGGACACAGATAAGCATACACATGGGTGGCACACAGTCACACAGGTGGAGACGTACACGGATGGACACACACACACGGACAGACGTACACACACGGACGAACACGTATACACAAGGATGAACATGTATACACACGGACGAACATGCACACTTGGCATTCACAGAGATACATTCAAAAGGTATTCCCTACTGCCACATTCAGTGACATTCCACAATTAGGCCAAAAATAGAGGGAAATGTGTGGAAAACAAAACGCTCATTAAGAAATGTTTTAAGCGTGGGAAGCCTCCTAGACTCCTTGGAGAGATCACTGGATTATGGAAATGAGGTACTATCGCTGACAATTCTATTATCTGGTGATGGAAGGCTTTCTACAAGACAAAAGACAAAAGGAAGGGAATTCACAACAAAGAGGCAATTCCCTTTCATCTTTTCTTTTCGAAGAATGCAGCTTCTTCAGGAGCTTTCCTCGACACATGAAACGAGAGAGAGAGGGAGAGGGAAAGAGAGATAGAGAGAGAGACACTGACTCATTATTGCATTAAGCATGCAGGGAGCGAATATAAAATGGAGCTAGCATGCCTTTTTAGAGAGGGCTTGTTTTTGCTCCTCCAGTCCTCAGCAACCTTAATGAGTAGCTCTAATTAGAGCCGAGAATACTCACGCAGGCACATGCACTAATAAAGACCCACATGCAAGCACGCACACACGCACATACACACACACTTTCTATAACTGCTTCTAAACGAGTTAAGGTGCTAAGCTGATGGTGAAACGACTCAGGAGACTGAAGTCAATACAGCAAAATCAAAAAGTCTCATCTCTTTTTCACTCTGTAACCATCTCATTTTTGCTTTTATCCAGAGGACTCCCAATCACTCAATCACTCAATCACTCAATCACTCAATGACTCACTCACTCACTCACTCACTCACTCACTCACCAGAATTTTAGCTAGAACACCATCATCGTTGGATTCCATGGTAACCACAGCCTTGTCTGTCTCAATTTCGCAGAGAGCATCGCCAGCTGCCACTGCTTCACCTGTTCACTCACAAAAACACAAAACACAAAAATGTATAATTTAATAATAAAAATAAATAAAGAAAATTTCTCCAAAATTCACTCAAAATTGACTGGATTTCAACAAAAACAAGAAATACTTTTACTATCATTTATCCAATCCAAAGTACTGATGTACTTCAGAAACCAATGGGAATTTCAGAGATATTCTGTAGTTTTTCTGTAGTTATATGTGAGACTACCCATGTGAAAATAAACACAATACACAGCTAACCTGCTAGCTCAACTGTATGCCTAATGCCCAGCTTGCAAGAACAGAACAGTTTCATTGCAGGATGTCAACCTTTGCCACTATGGTGTTGTGTCTGGTCCCCAGGTGTTTGTAAATAATAGAAAAAGCTGAAGCCTGAACTATCAGAGATATCCCCAGATATCACATTTATTTCCCAGAGAACAACAGTGGAGCAATGTCTCTAGGATGTAGTAGAGTTGAATTCAGTAGCAAACACAGCAAAATCATGGAAGCAAGTCAGAAGCACTTTACACTGTTGTAAAATGTTGGAGATACAGGAGATGCAAAAGGCGCATCAAAATACATTTCAAGGAATTCCTTAATCATGGAGGCGGAGGATATGTGCTGTTTCAGAGCTTCTCTGGGAGGCTCATCCCCAGCCCACAGCCAAGTCCCATAAACTAAAAGAGCCACAAGACTTATTACGTGATGTATTCCACACCATCATAACCCCCATCTCTATGATCCCAGTTCATTTGTGCTGCACAGCAGGCCATCAAACACTGCAGCACACAGTAATGTACCACTATCTCCATTTAGATTCCAGAGCTGGGAGCTCTCATGAATACATTTAAATTTGATTATCGATGAAAAACTACCGCGATTAGGAGACAGCGGTTTCCTCCATCACACGCACAGATATGTACGCTCTATTTCAGGGCAGTGTGTATACTATAGATAGAAGAAAAAGAGGGGGAGATGACATAGACAGCATGATTAAAGAGCTTAGAACAAAGTGGATGATGAAACTGATGAGAAAACTACAGCTCTGAGTGACTAACCCGCCATAACAGATAATACTATCCTTCTATAATTAACAAAAACTTCATTCACCCTAAAACTCAGATAAGTGATGTTATTGATGGTCTGCATCAGACAAAGATCAAGCAGTAGACAGAGTGCTAACTAGCTGTTAGAGTGAAAAGCGCCTGGGGAAAAATACAATATGAATCAAAGTAGTAAGAGCACGGCAGCAAAAGCTACAAGCTAGCCTCAGCCTCAGGCGCTCTGCTCACAGAAGTACGCGGACCATCGGAGCTCTAGAACACTAGCCAGACACAGCCATTAAGGTTTCGTCGCTTTCTGATTGGCTGTCTACTTCCTTGCACCAGTTTATATCCATCTAACAGAGATACACTTCGCAAACAGTTACCTGCTCAGAGCGCTGCAACAACAATGAGCCTTCCAGAGCAATATATAGTCACCAGCCACATATCTGGAAAATGTGGTGAAGAGTTTTCTTTCAAATATTCAGTTGCTAATAAAAGAGAGTTAGTACCAGAGTGGCCTCATTTTTGAGAATCGCCTGCTCCAATACACTATAGTGGAAGATCCGGTTGTGGTTAGTTATTTCACACGTCAGTTAAAATATTCTTCACCTTTTCTGTCAATGTTTTTTGGCCACAAAACCCACCAGCCTCTTTGATGATAGTATGTAGTCTGGCTTGAAAAATGGACTCCTCAGCCAAAAGAAGCAACATACACTGTTACCTAGAGGTTGGCAATATGACAATATTTTATCGTTATTGTGATAAACAAAATATGCCTTTCTGAGCATATTGTGGATATCATCAGTACTTAAAGAACTCTAACTGCATGTTTCATTGAAAAAACAGCATATTTAGTCTTGTTTATTTGGTTTTAGTGCAGTGGAGTGTGTAAAATTGTGATACATATCTTTATCGTGAAAATGTCATTAACTATCTTGATATGACACTTTTGCCATACTGCCCATCCCTACTTTTACCTAGACACCATTCAGGGACCAGGAAATTCTCCCACCACATGTATGAACACACACAAAAACCCACATTCACACTTCTAGAAGCACAGCCTGAAACAGTGGATTGCACATATTGATGTTCTGTTTTTCCATCAGGGGAGCTGAAATTCAATCTTACTCCATTTAATCCTGTATTGACAGACAGGGAACGACCAAGGGAGAGGAGAAGGATATGAGCGAGAGTGAAGGAAGAAAAAAAGAAAGAAAGAAAGAAAGGTAGAGGGATGAGGGACAGGGATGAAGTACAATCCAGTGTGCCTTTAACGCTGTGTAAGTGATTCTGCACACTCCTCATTACTGTGCAAGAGTAGCTCAGGAGAGAGGCAGAAGGTAGTAAAAGAGAGCAAGTACCAGAGCAGCCTCATTTTGAGAACTGCCAGACTATTAGTCTAGGCCAGAGCACACACTGTATATTTGTGTGTAAGCGTGTGTGAGACAGTATAGTACAAAACACACTAACATTTCGGCTTAACAATGACCAGGATATGCAATATTTATCGCTAAAATGTCAGCTGACAGATACTGAACCTTTGAAACCAAATGCATCATTTGGCTCACAGTTTCAGCAACACAATAAGACCTGTACCAACATATCCACATTCATTTAACTTTACCTGGGTATAAAATGATGCACTCATGCTTTTGTCACCTATTTCACATCTTTGGCCCTGCCTTTTTAGGCACTAATACAGTTTCCCCTCAAACAGTGTTCTCAGACTGGATCCTTCTTTAGGAAGAGAAAGATATGAGAGAGATGAAGGAAGAAAGAAAGGTAAAGGGATGAGAGAAAGATGAAGTACAATCCAGTGCGCCTTTAATGCAGTGTAAGTGATTCTGCACACTCCTCATTACTGTGCAAGAGTAGCTGTTACAAAGAAGTCATACTTTTTGCATTATGATGCCTGTACTTATTAACATACTGTGAGGTAAATCACTACAGATGGCCTTTCAGCGTTGCTACTGGTATCAGGCAGGAAATGCTGTGTCAGATGTCGGTCAAAAAAAAGAATTAATCTGATTCAATCCTGTAACAAACCTAGCCAAATCTCGCGCGCTCTCACATTGTGTGATATGATGTCAGCTGTGTATTTCTTTCTGTTGGGTAGCTGAGCGTTTGAGAGGTTTCAGAATGATAGATTTTCTTAAGTGAAGTGCTTCATTTAAAAAGTAGCTAAATTTAAAGTTTACTAGATTTTAAAGAAAAAATATCGGGTCACTGGCAGCTGATATTCAATATTTAAAAATGAAGGATGAGGAAACGAGAGTTAAAGGAGTAAAGAAAGCCATTCATGTGTAGAGTAGAGGGGGTAGAGGGGGATGTGTGAGCTCTTTAGGGGTCAGAGACTGTGTCAGTTATTAAACCGAAATCCATTTGATCCCACCCTAACCACATCAAAAAGTCAGTCCCTCAACAACACAATGACACACTACAAGCCAACAGTCTAAGTCACTTAGTCCTTCTTTACTGCTTTCACACTTCACACCAAAATGAGACTGCTTTTTTTTTCTTTCTTTGCACTGCCAACATAAAAAGAACTCTGCTGAAAAAAAGGAACAAATAAGTTTATAATTAGAAGATGCGACACTAGCTACGTGTTAACAGAACTGTGAAAAGTGTTCTGTTCCATGACCACAGTGTCTGAGGGCTTCCTTAAATTAAATGTAACACTTTTAAACTTTGTAATGCAACTCTGCTACCATAAAGCCAATATAAAAACAGTCTTCAAAGTAACTCAAGTAACTCACTGACACATCATCATGTCTCCATGTATGCTACCTAGACAGTGTGAAACTTTTTAGGCCCTTTAATTTAAAAAGCAAATTCAGAGAAAGCAAGACCTGCAGACCTTGCAGACACCCTGACACTCACTAAATTAAGGTGAACATTTTATACCATTAAATCTACACGGGTAGAGTGTAAAAACAGTTTGAGCTTGATGTTCAAGTGTGGCTGTGCAATGCTTCCTATGTGCTATTGCTGCTGCATGGCTCGTCCAGTGCCTTTAGATGGCTACAGCAGTCTTTCAATCTTTTCTTCACTGGAGTAACAGATTTACAAATCTGACCAAAATGTAAGACACGGGGTCTTCAGTGGCCTCTGTAGAGTGTGAAGTTAAAACAGCTTTAAACATGAGAATCTCTTATGTTAGAGAGAAGCTAATTTACTTATCAAAAATCCTAATTTACTATAAGATTTTTTTTACACTTACATGGCTATTTAAAAAATTCTGACCCATCTCTGCTTAGGCATTCAACACTGTTTGACCTACCTGGAAATAAGAACAAGCTTGCTTTAACACTCCTCAGATCAATCAGTGTTGCACAACAGGCGAGATTCAGATAAACGGTTGAAATTGGCAATGACACAAACTGGTGAGTACAAAAGAAAATCCAATGTGGAAAGTGGGAAAAGGTCTTGGGAGATTGTTTCACTGACATTTGTATCCACTACCCCTCCATTTACAGGGAGTAAAAATCTATTTTCTCACCTTTTGTTGGGCATTTAACTCAAAGCCTGCTGACACCTTTCTTATATTGACTGTTTACTGAAGCAAAGATCTCGCTACTCAGCTCATCTGTATGTGTATGTTAATAAACATGTATGCACTGGCTTACTGGCTGCCCTGTCTCTGTATTCATCTTTACTGGAGTCGAAGAAAAAAAAAGGAAAAAAAAGGAAAAAATAAAGAAAAAAAAACTGATGCTGGCACATTAAGCCTTGCTGTAAGCAGCCTGGGGTAAGCCTGTGATATATGACACAGAGCTTAGTGCCCTAGCATGGGCAGTGCTGTAGCTCTGTGATGAATTGAAAGGAGCCCTCAACCCTTACTTGTAAGCCTAATGGGCTGCAAAAGGCTTTCCGGCTACTCTGTGATCTGAAGTAGAGTAATTTGCCCTCATAGTGAAGATGATTGCACTTATCACCAACATGGGTCAACAAACCATGCCGTAGAGATGGAGTCTCAATAGGTTAAGAGGCAGGAGCCAGAGGCACAGGATCTGATACAAATGAGTACTTGAATTCGGTTTTAGCTATATTTAATTTTACAGGGGATTGTAATTTAAATGATTACAATGATTACAAATTTTAGCTTTCTGACAAGTCCACAAGTAATAATTTTGAATTGAATTATGCAATTAGCTAATTTTAGAGCTCCCTCAGTAGGGCTATCCTGTTTGATCTCATTCTAATGCAGTAACAAAACCTGCTGTGCGCAGTGTTGTTTTTGTTATTGAACGGTGTATCTCTCACATAACACTACATCACAGCCAAAATGCTCCAGTCCAGGCTAAGTGTGGTAATTTGGAGAAACTACACAGACACTTTGCCAGAGTCTCTAAATGGATCACCAGCAGGACGTTCAGTTTGATGGGCTTAACAGGCAAGTTTGTACAGGTCAATGTTCACGTTGGCAACAGTAAAATGTGTAATTAAAGGGCAACTGATATGCGATTTGTATTTTGACACATGCATTTGCTTGTTCAAAATAGTAATGTAGTTTGTCAGAGGACATTTGATATTTTGCAGTGACAGAGAAACGAAGAACCAGTGGTTCACCCTCACCTTCCTTCTTCAGCCATTTCACAATGTTGCCTTCTTCCATGGTTGGGGAGAGTGCCGGCATCTGCACTTTGATAGGGGCGGCCCCTACAGGAGAGACACAGAATTTCACTATTAGGAGAGAGGACCAGCAAATGAAGAAATTTAATTAGGTTAATAGTCTACATTTGGGTGCACAAGATAATTTGGCTACATGAGATAGGAGAAATTCTCCCAGGTGAAAATAGGCAAATATGTTCCATTATCTATTGAGGGAGTAAAAATGATATTGCTATTAAATTATGCGTATGAATATCACTGCAGCACTCTGCTTCAACCGGAAAAAAAATGTGACTGACCACCACAAGCGAAGATTGTGAAGTGCACAGTAAATGCACACAGACAATAAAGGAATCAGAGTACATCAGTGTCACGCTGCAGGCCAGCGGGAGAGCAGCACCAGCTCAGCGCTGCAGGCTTCACGCTCCAGCAGACAGCTGCCATCTTTCACACACACATTCACCAACACCCCCCCAAACGGCACCAGACCACATATATATGAGCACATATGTGTATATAAGTGTGTGTGTGTGTGTTGCTAACCCCTTAAAAACCAATCTGCCCAAGCAGTGACAGTACTCACTCGCCTAAATTTCAAAACAATTGTTCAACTCAAGAGTCTATTTGCAAGAACAGGAACACCACAGGGGAGTTTAAGAGATAAAGAACAGCTACATAGACTAGTTTACATGCAAGTAACGCAGAGCACTAGACATGCATACATCAATGCACAGCCATAAAGAGGTCATCCTAAACACACAGTACATTATGCATTCTATCCTGTGGAGAATCATTTTGGGTGCGTTAACTCATATTTATTCAAAAGCCTTGCAAATACATTCACTTTGCAGTTTAAAGCTTGTAGTTTATCAAAAGATGCTATCAGAAGAAAATGTCTCTTACTAAAACCTCTTCCACGTTAAAAATGTGAGCTAAACTGCATTTCACCAGGATGTATGGTTCATTTATGCCAAAAATCCTGGTAAAGAGGAGGTGATGTTCTCAGCATGAACAGCCAATTTCATTTCTGAATCAAGTACAAAAATACAATCCCACAGTCATTAAAAAATTTAAAACCTAATCGTAAAAACAGTAACACTTCTCTCTAGAGTCCTGCACAAACTTCACCCCCATGATGTTTTGACCCACAAAAAAATTAAACTATAAAAAAAGTCTGAAACATTCATCTGGCTACAGCAGTGTTTCCCAACCCAGTCCTCAGGGCCCTCAGACAGTCCACATTTTTTGCTAAAACCTAGCTTATAACACATAGGGATGATGGAAAATGCACACACTCTATGGGGTCCTGAGGAAAACACTGGTCTAGAGGTCTTCATATTTCCCAGTAAAGTATTGCCGTCTGTTCAGACATAAGTGCTACCGGTAATTTCCAGAGATGCACATTCTGACTAATTTTGATATCCGAGTATCCATAAGAGACCATGAACAGATATTCCGTTAACTGTGGAGAAGGAGGGAAAAAAACCCATCTAAAAAAAGAAGGAAAATGGATTTTGTCTGAATTATTATTATTCAGGGAAATTGGCAGTTTTTTGTGACAGATGAGTAACGTCTGCCTCAGATGAGCAAATCAACATCAGCCAACAGCTTCAACAATGAAAGCTGATGGAAACCTGTCATCTTCTTCAGATGTTCTTTTCCACATCAGTGCCAATACGAAAAATAAAGAAATAAAACTGAACTGTTCCTGTACCTAGCACCAACTTATCTTTTTTAACAATAACAGCATGGCTATCTTCAGGCACAAATGTTCAGGCATTCAAATTTTAAAGTAGTAAAGTATCATATAACTTGCTCGTAAATAACAGCAAAACTTTCACATTTTACTGTCCTGTTAAAACATAAAATCTGATTTTCACTGAATTATTAGACTGTATATCTTCCCATGATGGAAGGCAATGAATTACCTGAATAGTGATTTCAGTATTCAAACACTGGCTTCATGAATGGATAAGTGAGTACTTGAGTACCCTTGCGCTTCCAGTGTAATTTCTTGGGAACTTTACCAGGTCCTGTGCAGGTAAATTGTTCTGTCAACTTTACGAAGAATTTTACAATAAAGTGTTGTTAAATTTGTGTTGAGACTTAATCCCTTTTCGTTTAATTATGATAACATTTCCATGTAAATGTGCATGTGTAAAAGGAGCTTAATAAACATAGTATGTATGTGGTCAGCAATATTTTTTCCACCTGTAGACCTACTTTTAAGCTTAATTTCACAATTCAGGGACCTGGGCCTAAGACCAAAAGATGATGCAAAATCCTGCAATGTTAGCTTAGTGTGACTAAAAATGCAACAGTAAAGCAGTCACAATCTTTGGTCCTAATACACAGTGTCAACACCCTGAGGGTGCCAAAAAAACTTTCCTTTCGAATTTTTCTTATTCTTCTCACATTATTCAGTTGACAAAACAAGCACGCATAAGGTCAAAAACCCCTTAGCACTAAAATGTGTCATATGCCCTCGTCTTCCCCATTTCCCCATCAAACTCTCTCTCTCTCTCTCTCTCTCTCTCTCTCTCTCACACACACACACACACACACACACACACACACACACACACACACACAGGGTCATGCATGCCTGACTCACACATGACCTGAGTACTGTCACAGAGACAGCTCTGACTAGGCCATATCCACTGAGGAACTACAGGCCAAGACATTCACTTCTTGCAGTCTTCTTTCTTTCATAAAATAAACACAATGATGAAATGGACACCTTGTACAACAATAAAAAGTGATCTATGAGGCAGGGCCTAGTTTCCATTCCATAACAAAGTAAGAGGACTCAAGGTGTGGGCTATGATGAATACAGATCAGCCTAAGAAATGGTAGTAATTTAGGGAACATTAATGACACTGATGAGTGACAGAGCACGAACAAGTCGGTACGAAAAACACTAGACAAGAGTGTACTGTAAGCCCAAATAAGAAACCTAACAGTGGTGTACTGCTGCCCCCTAGTGGGCAAACAAACACAGCCACTAAAGATTTATTAGCTAGTGAGTTGTATTACACAATGGCTCATAATGCCACATACTAAACTACTAGATTAAATATGGGATACAAAGTATGGACAGGCTGAGCTGTACAACATATGGGCCTCCAATACCTGAGATATGATCATTTCAACTAACTTATCCACTGGAGTTTTTCAAAATTATTCACATTTATGCTGTATAAAAGCGTTTGCACCCTTCACAATTTCTTCTATTTTTGTCACACTTGAATGTTTCAGAACATCAAGCTACTTTGAATGTTAGACAAAGATAACCCAAGTAAATACAAAATGCTCTTTTCAAACAATGACTTCATCAAGAAAAATGCAGTTCAGCCCTACCAACCTCAACCAGTTAACCAAATTTAATTAACTACTGGCAACAGTTTCACAAGCCACACCCAGGGATGATTACTGCCAGACTTGTTGAGTAAACATCACTTAAATAGAATCTGTCTGGCAATGTGAAGCAGGAGAGAAGGTCTCAAAAAGCCACACATGATGCATCGATCTCAAGAGATTCAGATACAGATGCGAAACGAAGTCATTGAAAGTCTGGAACCAGTCTGGAAAGGGTTACATTACTAAGGCTCTGGGACTCACCACAGTGAGAGCCTTTGGGAACAGTGGTGAACCTTTCCAGGAGTGGCCAGCCTACCAAAATTTTACCAAGAGTCCACTGGCAACTCATACAGGAGGTCACAAAGGAACCCAGACGAACATCTAAAGAACTGCAGGCCTCACTTGCCTCAGATAAGGTCAATGTACACGATTCCACAATAAGAAAGACTCTGGGCAAAACTGGCATCCATGAGAGAACTGCAAGGCACAAACCACTGCTGACCAAAAAGAACACAAAGGCTCAACTCGCATTTGACAAAAAACATCTAGATGACCCCCAAGACTTTTGGGATAATATTCTGTAGACTGATGAGTCAAATGTGGAACTTTTTGGAAAAACATGAAAACATGGCTCCTGTTACATCTGGCATAAAGCTAACACCACATTCCACCATAAGAACATCATACCAACAGTCAAACATGGTGGTGGTAGTGTGATGGTCTGGGGCTGCTTTACTTATGCGGGACCTGGACGACTTGTCATAATTGAGTAAACCCTGAAATCTACCCCCCCTTCGGAAAATCCTGAAGGAGAATGTCCACCCGTCAGTTTGTGACTTAATGATCCAATGATCCAAAGCAGACAAGCTTCGGTCCACCTCTGAATGGCTCAAAAGAAACAAAATTAAGGTTTTGGAGTGGCCGAGTCAAAGTGACTTGAATCCCATTGAGATGCTGTGGCAAGACATTAAACGGGCAGTTCATGCTTGAAAAACCCTTAAAGCAATTCTACAAATAAGAGGGAGCCAAAATTCCTCCACAGCGATTTAAAAGACTTGTTGCAAGTTATCGCAAACATTTGATTGCAGTTGTTACCACCACGGGTGGCACAACCAGTTATTAGGTTTAGGGAGCGATTACTTTTTACATGGGTGACATAGGTTTTGAATTAATCTTCATCTTCAAAAAATGGAGTGATCATTCAAAAGCTGCATTTTGTGTTTACTCATGTTGTCTTTATCTTATCTTAAAATTAGTTGGATGATTTGAAACATTTAAAATGTGACAAATCAGCAAAAATACTTTTTCACAGCACTGTATACTTAAAACAAATCTTTGATCACTTACATCAGCATATAGATGCAATGACACACAAGACCAGTTCAAACAGAGCAGTTTAAACCCCTATGCTAAGCCAAATGTGCTGTAACTGCAAAAGCTTTTTTTAAACTCTGTAACAGAACTTTAGCACTCCACAAGTTAGGCAGCATTGTAATATTATAGTATACTAGCATTACCAGCATTTCTTACCTAAATTATGTGGCTGTATTATCTACGAATACACAAAGATCAGATCTGATTGGTATCAGCTATTCATAACATTAAAGTACTTGGATGAAATGGGGTGAAGGGGTGGGAATGGGATGGTTTGGTGGTATTTTTAGCAATATTTGTGACAGATAATGAGCAACATGTGCATAAAAAATTCCAATAAAATAGTAGTGTCTCCATTTCCAAGCAGTTTATTTTCAGTTTTTTTATTCTGTTTTGCCCCTTCTGTGGATCATTCATTTTATTAACTTAAACATCATCTGATACCATGATATGTTTCAAAAATACTGTGATAGCAAATTTCATCAATATCACCCAGAACTACTATATAACTATAGTTATGGAAAGCTATAAAACTCATAATAATAACTCATAACTCACACAATATAACACATCGTATTGTACTAATACATCATACGACACCTTTCCTGACATCCATGGAACAAGCACAAACAGACCGTCTTAAGGCTGCAAAGCACTGCAAGCCAATATGCTATTCAACAGAAAAGACTAAATACTGTCACAACCTGTTTCTCTATTTCACACAGGGCTACAATGTACTGGCAAAGTATCATCTCGTGATTATGTTGAAACACATAAGAACTGTGTCATAATAAAACATTAACAAAATAGCAACTGGGAAAACAAGTCAGCAACAGTAGAACTGTGTGATTTCAACAAAAAAGGTATAAGGTACAAAGACTAAATCTGCCAGAAATGGATAGGACACCTGCAAATCACTCATCGGGAAAAATCTGTGATTGGTTGCTCACATGGGAGGCTTCAGTGATTTCTGTAGGGCAACTATTTGCATATCATGACCTTTTGACATATCTTGCTACAAAGGCCAGTACTGCAATATTGATTTAAAAATGATACGTTACACAACACTCAACTCACACACACATTTAGATGCTCCAAAAATCTCTCAACAACTGCTTGCTTTTGAGAGTGGTCCAAGGTCCAAGACCCTCCCTCAGCCAGATGTACAAATGGGGGAAAAAAAAATCAAGTTTGCATTATTAACTGGGAATTCAGAACACACATGAAATCAACGTGACACAGATGGAAAAGGTACTGTACAAGATAAATCCTTCTGCCAAAGTACATCACGAGGACTACAAGGAAGCAGTAGACGCCCAAAAAGGGATCAAGTGCAACCCACAGTATGAAAAAAAACTCATGTGTACACACAGGGAGTGAAGGACAGAGTACTGGGGATTAGGGTAAGAGTCTGGAAATATTAGTGACAAATCAAATCATATTACTTCACAATATGCTTTTCTGAGCATATTGTGGATATCGTCAGTACTTCATAAACACTACAACCTGCATGCTTCATTACAAAGAGAGCACAATCAGTCTTGTTTAACTGGATTTAGTTCAGTGTGTGAGAGACTGAATAAAGATCATTGTATTTTTTGAAATGTGGCACTACTGGTTCTTCTTTCTCTGTTGCAGCTTGTAAAATGTCAAAAAAAAAGTGAAAGTATCCTGATATTACATTTTTGCCATATCGCCCACCTCTAAGCTTTACTGCTGTGAACTACGCTATTAGACAAAAATATGTGGACAGTCCTCCTAATTATTGAGTTCAGTGGCCAGTTGCATCAGCTGTGCTTAAGCTCAAACACAGGCTAGTTGTAATGTAAGTGTTAACCAAGTTCAGGTTTATGCATTACTAAATCAGAATGAGTCGCACCACACAAACTAGTTTTAATGTTGAGCTTAGTAGTAACTACTTAACACCCACAGCTCCAGCTCAGGGAGGCTCAGCAGCTGCCCAAACGTCTAAACTGATCTGCTGTTGTGTTGGTTAGGCAGAAAACGTCATTTAAAATGCTGTGTATTTGGTTGTCTCAGGTAAATATTAAAGAATAAACGGCCATAGATCATTCGTTTCATTCAGCTTAGCTTGTACACATCGTTCTCCTATGCTGGATATTTTTTCACGACTTTCAGATTTGTGGTGCAACCAAATTTCGTAAAAGGATAGTTTGAAAGTATCTGGTGTTAACTAAGGATTTAGTAAAGACCAGTGCAAACCAGTCAGAATGTTTCAGCCACAACCACTGCTAACAAATGGATAGAATCGAGCACACAGCCATGCAATCTCCCTAGACAAACACTGACAGTAGAATTGGCTGAACTAAAAAACCAAGTGACTGCCTCTGGAAGCAACAATTGTGTACCAATTATGGCATGAATGTTGTGGACCGACAATGTAGTTGGACCAGATTTGGGTTCAATAGTTCTACTTATTTTACAGTGTGTGGGCCAGATCTGGGCTGAGGATCCAGCCGTACACTCTGCCAGGATGTGGCCCACAAGTGGGCAGGACAACTCCACATTAATGCCCATGGTTTTGGAATAGGACGTCCAACAAGCTCATATGGGTGCGATATATGTGTCCACATAGATTTGGCCAACAGACACAGTAATGCCCAGTAAAGCAATGATGGCCAAACTCACTGCAAAGTGTCTATGGATTGTTTGCTCTCATATGGGGCTGATTTGCTTAGACTCCCGCTGTGCAGTGCAGGGGCAGGACTGGACATGGACCCCACCACACTGACCAGTGACTTTACTTAAACAGCACGCTAACTACTGTAATCTCGTACTGCAGCAGCATCTACTCAACCTGCTGAATGATTACTCGGTATAAATGACCTCCCCTCAGATGAGCTCACAGTTCTGTTCTGAAAAACAATACCACGTAAACAGCTCCTCAAATCTCAGTACGTGGGAACACAAAACAAACAACCGATGTGATAAAAACATTCACACCGCTGAAAAATCTAAATCTTCACTGATTTTCTAGCTGATTAACGTTACCTTGACAGCAGCCTTGACAGTTAGCGTTAGCTCAGCTGTCCAGCTACCAGACACAAAACCGGCAAAAAGGGCACAACTAAGAGAGACACTTACCCAGAAAAGACGGGGACTGAAATAACTGCCTGAATGAACCCCGACCCCCATGCGGACTCCAGTGACATTCTTTAATTTTGATTATTCTCAGCCCGGTTAATACGGCTCGACGCCCCAACCATAAGGAGGCCGCCATGTTTGTGTCCTTTGGCACCTAAGTGTGTTCAAACGACCGCCTGACGATAAATCAGCGCGAAGTTTGATTCATTTGTTCTGAGTAAGACCGGCCTGTTCGAGACGTGCACTTAATCAGATACATCCGGCTTTTTTCTCATTATTTGTAACAAACGTACTCAAATATAAAATATAAATTTAAATCTTCAGTGTCCTTGAAGAAATTATGCACTGACAGCCCCAGATGATGCTGTGAATAGCGCCATCTAGTGTAGCGACAGTGTCAGAGTTCCCAGAGAGCTCCCCAGTAGAGCTGTAGGAGGATGAATAGACCAATATGAGAAAGAAAATTGATCGAATAATAAATCACAATACAAGATTTATTCATCATAATTAGAAAAGCAATGGGCGGTGTCTAAAACAGACAGTGCCCACTCAGACAGTGTTCTGAGGCACGAAGGGACCCAGTCAGGTTTGTACAAAATCAAAGACTTTGATAAAACTACGCCGCCTTCTTAAGCACTTACGAGACAGCACAGCCAGCAAGGCATCGAGACAGCTGCCTTCAGTTTGGGACACAGCCGTTGTGAGCCTATTCTGTGTATAGTCCCGTGGATTATCATCAACATTTCACCTCTGTCGTTATAGAATTATTTCACTGTCCACCTTTTTCTCACACTGCTCTCCAGTCTGTGATGATCTACTACACTCACCCGCAGAGTTGCCGGGTTCGCGGTTTCCCGCCAAATTGCGTTAGGTTTAAAATGCATGTCTGTGCCACTGTCAGAGATGTGGCACTATTCTGGACTTCGTAAATTTTTTTAACTAAAAAAATGAGGTAGTCCAGCACAATCTGCCTCAATAATAAGAACACTACTAAATATCCCTAGTTTGCAATTTAATTCAAATTTGGTTTAAAATGATTCATGGCTGACTTGATAAAAATTTTGTGCCCTGCTGAAAACTAGAATTTCTGTTGCTTTCTGGTGGCGTTCAATAATGTTTTTCTTAATAAATAATAATAAATGTAATAAATGTTTTTCTTGAAAAGGAAAAAAAAACATTTTTAACACTCTGTACAAAATATATATTGTTTTCAAATTTTATAAGCATATAAGCATCTATGAATAGGATTTTGTCGGAGGTGTGTAGAGCAAACACAGCTTGAATAGTAGAAGTAAAAAGTATCAGTATAATTCAATAAGAACTTCCAAAAGCCTTAAAAACTTCAAGTAGAATTGAATTTCAATTGAACTTAATACATTCAGCATCAGTTTGTTAGATGTTATTTTCTTTTAAGATCCCTTTGGTCCAAAATAAAAAAAAAGTGAGAGGTTTGAGCAACAGTAAAGCAGAACAGGAGCTGAACCAACAGAGATAAGATTTCAGCATAAAGTGAAGCTGAGCAAAAAATGAATTTGTTTTATTCATACATATAAGCTACCTGAGTAACTGTCATTTGAATTTACCCACAGAATGTCAAATCCATACAGGTTAGGTACATGCAGCAGATTAAATGCAACATTGTAACTAAAGCTAACTGGCTAAGCTTCGAACAGCTAGCTAACAGACTTAAAATAAATTACACTTTAATAAAATTTACTTGGAGCGTCCTGTATATAGTTTAAATTAACTAAAACCATATTAAATATACAGCTTTTTTCACAAGGATGAAGAAGTGTAGAAAGTTAAAAGTCTTCAATCACTTTTTGATTGCTTCATTTCAAATCCATTGTCATGGTGTGCAGAGTGCAAATTACAAAAATTGTGTGACTGTCCAAACATTTATAGACCTGACTGTGCATATAGAATCTCTTTCTCTTCAATGTCTAATGTCTCACACACACAGCCACTGCATGCAGTTACCTGGAGTTTTTAAAGCGAGGAACACACAAGATCACACTCAACTCAATCAGCTCAACAGGAAGCAATAAATCAAAATATTTGATATGGTCTTAAAACTCATTAGACTTCTTCTGCAGTGATATACATTCCATCTAAGGCAGCAAAACTTCTAAACTACTTTTCACCGTTTGAAGCGCTTTGCATGAACACCTGTAACCTTCATAAAGTGATGATAATAAGCCTCACTTCGTATACATATGTTATTATAGTTATAAGAGTTTGGTGCTATATTACTCAGTAACACTGATTTGTCAGCAACTTGACGGGTGCAAAAAATGTTATCAAAAACATGCATGTTGTGTAAGTGTCCTTACAATAGTCAGCTTATTGAAAACCGCACACATTATCCTGGCTAGTCACTGGCTTTAACTCTGTGCCTACATGACATTCTATTAGGACTGTAAAGGTATTACAAACTACAATATGGTCGCCACATTATGCAACATTACAAATAATATTTAATTTCCTCTTCCACTACTTGGCACAGAGAACAAGTTTCCACAAGCCTGTCAACTTATTTCAGTGAATCAAATTAATAACCACACAGGTTTCACAGGAGTCGGAGGCTAGCAAAGAAAACGAAAGTAAACAAATAAATGTATTTGCATATGTCTTCCCTGAATGTTTAGAAATTAACTTCAAAAGAAGTAAAGTAATTTGCCTTTACCCTGTAGTTTTGTTTTTTTCAGTTTGAGGGCTCACACCTGCCTGCTTGACTACTAAATTACTCCCTAACAGATTGAGAAAAATACTCCTTTAGAATTTACCTTAAAGTTGGTCTGTGGTGGTTTGCACTAGCTGATAGCTATTTGTCTCTCTCTCCATGCTGCTTTAAACTGTTTTATACTGGTTTGGTGATGGTTTAGCTGGTCACCTATATGCTGGTTTGGCAGCTGACAAGCATACCACCATGCAAAACTCAACATATGCTGGTTTACTGGTGACCAGTTACACAAATTGTACTAATTTATCACAAAATAACCCACAGGTAAAGAACCTTTGTTTTTAACTTAAGTAAACTAAAAGGCTATTCAAATTATATGAGCTTTTGGACGTTCTTATAGTTGAGTGATTGACAATATATAACGTTCTTATATTGAGTGACAATTTTTGACTGAAAGATTTCATGTAATTTATTGAACACTGATAGCTGCTAGTTAGGCCTCACATTTATACTCAGCCAGTATAAATGACCTTCCCTCAGACTGACCTCATTAACTTGCTGGAAATGTTTCACCAAAACAAAATGAGTCAAAACAAGATGAGAAAAAAAAAAGTCTAGAAAAGCTATCTAGAAAGCTCACAGAAAATGTGCACTGAGCTTGCTAGTTACTCCCAATTTGGGAAAATGCAGGAAAATTTGGGTTGGCAACCATGGTGAGCAGTTATGTATCAGGTGTGGTCAGAGACACTCTGTCTAGCCCCCTAACTCCCTTAACCAAGCTGTCTGTCTGTTGTTCTTATGTTCATTAAAACCCTTCCTCCAGTACAGTATGTCATGCTACATTGGTCTGACGTTGGTTAATTTTGCTACTTTTTCCCCTTTTAAAACATGTGGTTCAGTTTTATGCACCAGTTAAGTATTATGAGTTTGATTTAACACCTTGAACACGTGGCCCCTGTGTGCAGTATTGGAGAAAACATCCTGTAGTGTGGACATTCTTGTTGTATATTCACTTTTACTATGTTGGTCTTTTCCATGCTATGTTTCTGATTTGATTACTTGTTTGCATACCTGAATACAGATAAGTTTTATTTTTCTCTTTTATTTCTCCTTCTAGCGGCCCAGCAGGCATGCAGATTTTGCGGCACTGCCCTTTGTAGAAAAAGAGACTGAAACATGACTGTCCAACACAGCACCAGGACCAACCATGACAAAGATATTTAAAAACACTGGACACACTTTAATATTTGTCAAGTCCTCACACATCTGATGATCATCTGAACTGTTAACTGTGTTTGTTTGAAATATTACTGTTGGAAGAAAACCTCATATCTCCAAAATTATAACTTTACAGGAAAAGGAAAAAACATACTTTACTTTTAATGCAAGTCAGTGGAACCAGACTTTTTTCCAAGTCATTTTGGCCCATTTCTTTTGGTCCATTCTTCATGAAGTAAGACAAACTTTGAGTATTGATTGAAACATCATAACCTGTTACACAAGTTTTGTGTACAACATTTACTTTTATCACACATCTTTACATCTTTTCTTTTTCACTCTGGCTGACCCATAAAAATGGATAGACTTCATCTGCTTCCTTTCAGTTAAACTCAGACAAACCTGTTTAACTTTTTAATCATGACTTTAGGAAGTCCAGGAATTCCACTATCCTGAACTAAGATTGAGATTTTGAGTGGCAATGTCCTGTTTTCTTTATATTCCCTTTAAATTATGAATTTAACACTGTAGTTTGAAACACCTTTGTGCTTGTGCTTTTAAACACCAAGGTTCTTGACCTGAATTCCTATAGATGTATTCAAGTACAGTTGCTAAAACTGCATGTAGGCTCTTTTCTGAGAAGTCACATTTCTCTTTTTACTGCAGTGTACAATTAATATAAGCAAAATTAATTAAATAAAAAAGTTATCCTTAATCCGAAGTGCTTATAGGCAATCTTAACAACAACTTTTAAAAATATAGCTTATTATCCAAACAACTAAATTTGTTCCAGGAAATAAGCAAGTTTTTTTCTGCCATTTGCATGGGGGGTTAGCCCACAAGGGGAAACCCCTCTCAAAGGCATGTGATCATAACAGGAAATAACAGGATAGCTTGAGGCTAAGACGTAGAAAGTAGTAGAGAATGTTGGCAATTACGCCTAACGTTAGTTCCGCATGTTTTGTGTTTTTAGAGCCAGCACTTCACTTCATTTAGAGATCCTTGCTAGTTTTGTTGGACAAGCAGTATCACGTACAGAAACTATAAACAAGCACTCTTCCTATCACATCTTCCTGTGCTTCAGGATTTTTGCTGTGTATGAGGCAGATGATATCACATAGGGTCATAACCAGGATCAAAGTTTTAGTGAGGTCCATATTGCAGAAATGTGATCTACTTCACACAGTGCATAAACCGCACTGCCATATATGTTCACTACAAGTGATGATTTCTGATCTCCTTCATGCTTTTCACCACATTACTCCCCTTTTTTTTTAAATTGGAATGTCGATTGGGCCAACTTCACACTAATGTCCATGGTTTTGAAATGGGATGTCCTACAAGGTCATATAGGTGTAATGGTCAGGTGTACACATACCTTTGACCATATAATGTATATTAAAAATAAGCAGTCCTTTGTAAATATGCAGAGCATATCATTGCTGTCGGAAGAAACCCTCATTTTTCATGATGAATGGACCAAAAGAAACAGCCCAAAATGACTTGAAAAAAGTCTGGTTCCATTGACTTACATTAAAAGTAAAGTTTTGTCCTTTTCCTGTAAAGTTATCATTTTGGAGATACGAGATTTTCTTCCAACAGCAGCGATATATTGCATTATGCATTATTTATTGCAAGCATTTGAAGCCATTATTACCTTAAGGTTATAAAAGCTTTTCCGTACACTGACCCAGCCAACCCCACATTCAGTATTTTAAAACATGGGCCATATTATACTCGCATTTGAATGGGCAATGCATATTGTCCTCTGAAAATTATCACTTAAGAGGGAGGCCATCAATGCAATCAGATGCTGTGGTGAGAACAGGGAAGAGATGGGAGATAGCAGTAAAGACAACAGCACAGACGGCAGACCTGTTAGCTGCTCTGAGTTCAGAGGAGCTATTGTGTTCTTTCTGCAGATACCAAATCATAGTCTCTTATCACTGCACCCCACAGTCAAAAAACCCTTTGAGGTGCCTGATGGGAGACATCAGTTAGGCAGATTTGCCTTGACTCATTTGCCAAGATGACATGTCACCCCGGCAACTCTCTCCCCTTTCTGCGTTTCTGTGTGTGTGTCAGAACATGTGTGTGTGTGTGTTTCTAAAGAAAGCTTCATCAGAACATATTCATTACTTTCAATAATTCAATAACATTTTTTTCATGTGAACATATGATTCATTTGAACCTGAACATGAAGATCAAGTGATTTCTACAGAGTGAGCTACCTCACCGACATCCAGTGAGAGCAATGTTGGCTGCACTTGTCAACCAATGAGTGTATATTTCATTTGTACAGTCAGTGTTTCCAAATCCTTTGTGACTGTAGCCTCTTACTCTCATTCATATAACTCCAGGATGTTCTTGAAGGCAACTGCAGCTTTCCTTTTTGCTGTTGCTTTTGTTAGTTTGCTGCTCATTGACTTATCTATAGTTTTCCCACAGGCACAGTCCAGCGTAGTCTGCTGAAGATGCTGAAGGTATTGCTTTAAAAAACATTTAAAAGCTGTATTTGAACAAGGGGGCTACAGTCACAAACTCTATCATAGCACCATAGAGCATCTGAGCAGCAGGGCTTCAGCCTGCACTACTACTGGGGCTACTAATTAGGAAAATAATGAATTATTTATTGTGTTAACACATTATTAACATTGACAGCCCTAATAAACATATGATCTGCTGCAACTTTGAGGGCTGTTTCACACACTTTCACTCTGTCGCTAGATCTAATCAAATCTCATACGTGTTTGTCTTTTAAACATAAGAAAAACAAATGCACAAAATTCTTTTGCTGGGTGAACGTGCCCGACCCAACCAGTTTAGACCGCAGTGATGCGCCTGTCCGTGTCTGCATTAATTTGTAATAGAGGTGCTCAATTTCAACTGGTTCTATAACATTTGCTTAAGTTCTTTTTGAACACTGTATCAGAGTCCCTAGCAGGCACTGCTAGGTTGTACTTCCTTTTCCTCATGGCTGAGTGAAATGGCCAAGTGTGTAAGTGCTGAGAAATCTCTGCTGAAGAGATGCATAACCTCATCATAGCTTTAACCTTTGCAACACTATCACTTTTCAAGCCTCTCCTTTGCATGTTTGGGGCTGTGACCAGTTAGGAAAATCAGATGGATGCTTCTGTGCAAAAGGGAGCTTGTCTTGTGCCTAGCTATTTGCCTAACTGCTAATGTTAGTCCTCTCCATATACTGTTTCATTATATTTCCATCCAAACTGAATAGAGGATTAATAAGTAAGGGTTATAATCTCAAAATTAATGGCTCACTGTGACACACGCACGCCCACACACGCCCACACACACCCACACACACGCACACACTCACACACACACACACACACACACACATACACACACACACATATATATATATATATATATATATATATATTATGGCAAGCCAAACAGGAAATATTTAATGAACATTGATATATATATACAATGAACTTTGATATATATGGAATGAACATTCATATATATAGAATGAACTTTGATATATATATATATATATATATATACAATGAACATTGATATTGGACAAAAAATAACAGAGTAAACACATACACACACTGTAACTGAAGAACAACAACATAGCAACATTACATAACAATGTAAACAGTCTGTTTTTGGGGTACAAGGCTACAACACACAGAACCCCAAAAGTCTGTCTCTGTCTAAACAAAACATTTTATGAATTATGTTATTCATTTTTTCATCTCAATGTTCGATCCATGTACATCAAGGTTCATTCAATATATATACATTTTCATTTAATATATATCTATGTTCACTCCATATATATCAAAGTTCATTCAATATATATCAATGTTCATCGTATATATATCAAAGTTCATTCCATATATATCAAAGTTCATTGTATACATATCAATGTTCATTGTATATATATCAATGTTCCTTCTATATATATCAAAGTTCATTCCATATATATCAAAGTTCATTGTATATATATCAATGTTCATTGTATATATATCAATGTTCATTCCATATATATCAATGTTCATTGTATATATATCAATGTTCATTCCATATATACCAAAGTTCATTCCATATATATCAAAGTTCATTCCATATATATCAATGTTCCTTCTATATATATATCAATGTTCATTCCATATATATCAAAGTTCATTCCATATATATCAATGTTCATTCTATATATATCAAAGTTCATTCCATATATATCAATGTTCATTCTAAATATATCAGTTCATTCCATATATATCAATGTTCATTCTATATATATCAAAGTTCATTCCATATATATCAATATTCATTCCATATATATCAGTGTTCATTCTAAATATATCAGTTCATTCTATATATATCAAAGTTCATTCCATATATATCAGTGTTCATCCTATATATATCAAAGTTCATTCTATGTATATCAAAGTTCATTGTATATATATCAATGTTCATTCCATATATATCAAAGTTCATTCCATATATATCAATGTTCATTGTATATATATCAATGTTCATTCCATATATATCAAAGTTCATTCCATATATATCAATGTTCATTCCATATATATCAATGTTCATTGTATATATATCAATGTTCATTCCATATATATCAAAGTTCATTCCATATATATCAATGTTCATTCTATATATATCAATGTTCATTCTATATATATCAAAGTTCATTCCATATATATCAATGTTCATTCTATATATATCAATGTTCATTCTATATATATCAAAGTTCATTCCATATATATCAATGTTCATTGAATATATATCAACGTTCATTCCATATATCTCAGTAGAACAAAGATTGATATATATGGAACGAACATTGATATATATGGAATGAATTTTGATATATAAACAATGAACTTTGATATATATTGAATGAACATTGATATATATACAATGAACTTTGATATATATACAATGAACTTTGATATATATTGAATGAACTTTGATATATATTGAATGAACTTTGATATATATACAATGAACATTGATATATATTGAATGAACCTTGATGTACATGGATCGAACATTGAGATGAAAAAATGAATAACATAATTCATAAAATGTTTAGTTTAGACAGAGACAGACTTTTGGGGTTCTGTGTGTTGTAGCCTTGTACCCCAAAAACAGACTGTTTACATTGTTATGTAATGTTGCTATGTTGTTGTTCTTCAGTTACAGTGTGTGTATGTGTTTACTCTGTTATTTTGTGTCCAGCTCAGAGTTAGGGAGAGTGTGTTTGTGTTTGGTGACCCTCAGAAGAAAGAGAAGGGCTAGGAGTGATCTACCTCAATTTTCAGTTGCTTTTCAAGTGGCATTGTTTTCCCTCGCTCTCAATAAAAGAGCATTTTTCAAACAGAAGTTATGGCCTCATCTGACTCTTCTTCTGCACCATGTCAAATTATGTACATATTGAAACTCCACCCATCTGTTTCTTCACATCATATATCAGCCACTCTCAGGTCACTCTGTCCATGGAATCACTGTGTATAGATACTGGTCACTTTATCAGAATTCCCTTTAAGCTCCACCTGGAGTTTGTTAATGCCCATTTATTGATGTACAGAGCAGGTAAGAGCAGTTAGACAGCAGACTTATTTTTGTCCACAATATTGTTCCAACTACTCCACTGTGTTCTGCTAGCCCCTGACTTAGCTAGTGGTCAAAGAGGGCACAGATAACAGTGATTTTCATAGCCAAATGTTAATGGCCAGTGGACATTGGCAGGAGTGGTAGAGCAAGACCTTTTACTCTAGTAAAAATACAAATACTATAGTTAAAGTACAGTTTTTACAGATACCATGCTTATTTACTCATACTCATAAACAAGACACCGATACCAACATCCCTGATAACCTGATACCATGTGACACAAGTTATGCTAAAATAAGCCACTACCATGCTAATGAACAAATGACTGAAGGTGGCAGTGAACGAGGGTCTGCACACAAAAGGAAGTTTTGCCATTGCTGGTCACTTTAAACAGTTCAGTAAATCCCCTCCAGGTATAACTTTATTTGATTTTAGTCTGTTTTTAAACACACACAATCACTGTCACTACTGTTTCCCCAATACATGTGGAGACACATATGCTAAGAAAACGAAAGTGAAAACCAAAGTCTGTCTATGCTGACTTTACTCTGTTTGACTAAACGGAATTGTAAAGTATAAACATTAATAAATTAATTTTTGAAGTTGTCTTTTGTAAAACAGGCTGGAGAGAGGCTGTATTGTCCTAGCTTGTACATCATCACCTATTTTAGCTGGAGTGCACAGTGTGGCACAAGTTAGCAAAGCTGCTCCTCTCAGTGTGTTTGCTCAGTACTCAGAGCACAACATGTTATTTTGAATGAAACAGCTTTATTGATGATTGACTGCAGGCATAGCTGTCCATAGAGACTGTGCTTCATGCATGTTAATCGGACTGTGCAGTTTCGTACAGTGTGAACATATCATAGGCTTTGTCTGCACATGATGGTCTATTTAAACAGTGTGAGTCACCAGAGAACAAGGTTTCTAAAACTGCACACTGTATGCTTGGCTTTTGAGGACATTCTGCTACAGCTTAACCAGCCAACTAGCCAAATACCAAATACAAGTACTTTTTTCTAAGTAGGTTACTCATTAGGGTATCAGCAAGTACTAAAAAAACATGTACTTGTACTTATACTCAATCTGAAAAAATGGTATCGATGCATCCCTAGAGAAATTTGTGAATAAATATATGAAGGGATTTGTTGCCTCTTTATTTTCATTGTCACATCTGTTAGAGTTCAGATTTGTTAGGTGTTTGTGGCTGAATCAACTACTGGGAGCTGCCTAATACGAAAAATCACCGTATGATTTCTAAATATATGTAGATTATAGAATAATTTATCTCACAGAAAGTAGAGTAAGTGGAAGGTAGAGATTTTTCTTGAAAAAATGAAAGACAGTGAACAAAAGTCTTAAAGGGAAATCCCACCAATTTATCCTAAGAGCTGCATATTTCAATTGTTGAGATGTAAAGAAAGTCAAAATGAGCCATTGTAGAGAATCTTACCAACTTAGACTTATCATTTTCAGTGGTGGCTTTACTATGAAACACAGGTCTCATCATAATGATAAAATAGTAGTAAATCTGAAAAACATATTTTGGGGACTATTTTGTCTTACATGCCCTGCATGTACTCCTCTGCTCTGAATATGTCACAAATCCATTGTAAAACAACGTCTCAGACATCAGGCAGCATATTTGCGTGTTTGTTCCCTTTTCATGTACTGGTTTTCTGTGAGAGAGCTTCTAAAGGTGTTAAAGTGTTCAGATGTCTGGTTCCTATCCCTGAATGAATGACTTTGTTTACATCCTAACCATTCAATCATGCAGATTTTTTTTAATTAGTATAATTCCCCTTTAAGTGAAGTGATATAGACACTTGAACATTATACATAATTACAGTTATTGTACTTCCTATCTGTAGACATTTGAAAAAGATAAAAAAAAAACAATCTCAGTGTGCAGCGATGACAGTTATGGAAAAAGATGATAAGGCATTAGTAATCTGGTGAGTGATAGAGGTGAGAAAGATTGAAGGAATGAAGGGGGAGGGGTGGATTTGCCTGTGAAAAACTGGACAGGAAGGAAAAGTGGGTGGTGATGAGAGGCTTATCTTGGACAGCATCTGAGAGCGAGTGGCTGTCTAACACCCAGCAGTGCCGGCGCCTTGGCCGTGGCACGCGTCATTGAACAATTAACTGGCTGGCATTTGGCTTTATCGGAGATTAGTCAGCTCTGACTGCTCTCGGCTCCAAAGCTGTGAACAGCTCACAGGCCAGCATTCACAGCATTGATTACAAAGACATAATAAAACATTTAGTTCCATACTGAAGGATCCAAGTCCTTATCTTGCTCATTAATTGGTTAATTATCGTTGCTGTCACAACAAAACCTTGTATCTCCGAAGTGGTAACTTTACAGGAGAAGGGAAAAACTTTGAATGGAAGTTAATGGAATAAGATTTTTTTTCTAAGTAATTTTGAAACATTTCTATTGATCCATTCATCATGAAATTTGAACACATTGTAAAGGCTAGCTGACCTTTTCAAATTATAGAAAAAACTGAAAAACAACAAAAAAGGAGATACAAGGTGCTCCAACAGCAACGTTATACTGGCCATCAAAAAAACAGCTTGAACTTTTCGAAAATGGAAACATAGGAAATAGACAACAACACTATTAAGAAACTATGATTCACAAATGGTTACATGGTTATATGGAGCTTCTTTAAACATCAATGACTTCTTCACACTGGCTTACCTCCTTATCTCATTTACATAAAATGTTATTTAAATAACCATCCCACTGAAATTTTCTTTAGAAAACCAAAAATGAGTGTAAGAGTGTTTATCAGTAGTTTGAAGTGTTCTCCTTTAGCCTTGGTGACCGCCTTACAAGTGTTTTTTTTTTTTTATTATCTAAATCATGACTACCCAGAGTGTGGCCCAGGGGCAAAATTGGTCAATGAGGACATTTGATTTGGCCCACCAGAAAGTTACCCCAACACCACCTTCCCACTCACTGAGAAAACAAGCATATTTTATGCTGTATATAATTTATTATATTTTTAATTTCCTTCCAAAATTGCACAGTATTTTAACAAAACAGTGTTTGGATTCTTCTTCTTCCCTACATAGTCCCAGAAGTTCTCAATGGAATTTAAATCTGGTGAATGTGATTTCATGTCACGTCACCACCTGCATTTCCTTAAACCTCTCCCTTACTTGACAAGCAGTACAACATTTTGCACTGTCATGTTGGAATATCTCTCAGTGTAAGCACAAGAGTTGGATCCCTTCAAACACATCAAAAACAGTTGCTAAACATCAGTTCATGACCAACTCTTTTTCACCGCCATTGCAGTTTAGCAGTTGAAGTCGCTTTCTTTACAAATAGTAAATACATCTTATATGTAAAATCACAAGCAGATGACATGAGTGTGCTTAAAAACATTTTATTCTATCATACACAACAGATTACACATTTGAATGTAATATATAAATACATTGTTTACTCCTCAAAGACTCCTCAACAATGTAATAATGCATAGACTATATACAACAAAATGTGTTTGATTGTTTTTTTCCTACATGAATGGCCTTTGTGGTTCATGAAAATATATGCTGACCAACAGTAAGTGCCAAAATGTTACTATAAAAAACATCCACTGTCAGAGTGATGTTTATCTTAGTCAATGCTTGGAGACCAGTTGAATCTTTTCCTGCTCGTAATCATGCCTCTTGTCAGTAGGAAACTGTATCCCTGTTATTGCCTATCTTTTATAACACAATATCTGCCTTGTGTTGAGTCACTAGTCTGAATAGTAATTGAAAAGCGTCATTTAAAACCATTCAGATTTTCTGGTAAATCTAGTTAGTGATGTTAAAAAAAGGGTTGGAAATAGGACACTTTCAGGTGTGATACATTGCAAAACATTTCAGACGTGGACGCCACTAACAGCAGAAGAGTATTTCATCTCTAGGAGAGGTTTTCAGGTTGAGCTGGCATTAAAAGCATGTGGGGTTATGTTCATATATTCCCATGCATACATACATTCCAAGTTTTGTGAAACTTCTTTCTGAACATCGCACATCAGACCAGAGTGTTGAATATGTTCAAGATCATCTAGTGAAAAATCCCATTTTTAGATTTTGTGGACAGGCAATGCAAAGATACCTCATTTGGAGATATGAATATAAAACAATGTATGGAAAATAACAAAATAACTCATAGAAAAATGTTCATCTGTAAACACACCTGTAAACAGCTCAACAGGAAATCAAAAGGAAAAAAAGTCTTTTTTGACTCAGTTTTCAGTTAAAACAATATCATACAATCTTGAGGTCAGTGCATCGTACCAGTTTTTTTGTTTGTTTTGTTTTTTTTGGAGCAGATATGAAAAAGTAAAAAGGAAAATAATTTTTAAAAAATAAAAACATAAAAAGCTCTTGACAGCAAACTCCTTCTTGTAGTCAAGCATCTTTCTGGAGATAACGTTATAAATAAGAGTCTTCACATGTGTTTCCACATATTAAGAAAAAGTAATTAAACTCCTTCACTTTTCTGTTTCCCGCCACCCACGAGCATTCCTTCCAAACTTGTAGACCAGCCTGCGTCCATCCACACGCTCTAGAATCTCTCGTTTGTAGTAATATCTTCATCAAAATACGAGAAAAACAGGTTAATGCTTATGCTTCTAATGAGAATGTTAGATTGTTGATAGTCTTGTGAATACTTGATCAGTATCACACACAGAAAGAAAAAAGTATGAACCTCATTGCTCGACTGAGCTTCTCGTAGGTCATGCTGCTGTTGTTCTTCTTCTTGCCCCACAGCTGTGCTACTGCCTCAGATTTCAGAAAGCGGAACACCCCCTCAGACCTGTCCTCCCATTTAATCAGGCCTGGGTTCCTCTCTGGGTTCAGTAAGATGTCTCGTATGAACTCCCACAGATGGGTCCCACGAGGGTCTGTTGGAAGGAAAAACACGCCAGACAGGATTGACGAGAAGACGTAGCTTTAATCTGATACTGGTCAGATCCTAGAGTATGCAAGCATTACACAGAGATAGAGTGATGATTGTCTTATGATGCAAACTCAAGATAATGTGACACTTTGCAGGAATGGCTCAAGGAAATAAACTCTGAAAAATGTAAGAAGAGATTAGAGGAATAACTCACTGTGTTTTTTTACTTGGTGGGAGCGACTATGGGACCTTTTGGGGTCTGAGGAGTCACAAAAAGGGTGAAGTTTACGGTAAGGAAAAAAAATTATAAAGCATATGTCACTGAAAAAATTCTCCAAAATGCTAACTTAAGGAAAAGCAAATATGGCTGTAAATTTTAATGTGAGTTTATATAAAAAAGTTTTATTCCAAGTAATTTTGGAGCACTTCTTTTGGTTGATTCATCATAAAATGTTTTCACAATATAAAGCTGCTATGATCAAATGTTCTTGGAAAATATTAATCAACAAAAATGGTGACAGCAGCAGCAACAGTATATCTGCCTTATATTCACTTTGCCCACAGCATTGGTTCTCAGTCTGATCCTTAAAGGCCTTCAGATGTTGGTCATAAAGTGTGAGAGTTGGGTTGGAACAAAAATGCGGTCCATCTGGGGATCCCTGAGGACTTTTTTTGATACCACTGGTCTGTAGAACACAACGGTTCCAACTATGCGGGTCAAACTAAGAGAAATCTCCTATACCAATAAAATGATGCTTTGAACATATATCATAAAAGTCAGTTGCAACCGAATAAAATGTGTTACATCAACACAATTCCTGCTAAAGAAAGTGAACTGAAAGACAGTAATTGATGTAACCTTTTTATTCATGTTCAAACAGCTGACACATCTGAGTCAGTACATTCAAAGAACCATATATTTTCAATGTGTAGTGCAGCCCAGTCACTAGGTAAAACTAAATGACTCAAAAGGGCTTTGACATGGTACTCATAATAGATGCTGCCCACATAATTAAATGACAGTCCATACATCAAATGTTAGATTTAACTGCTTTAGGCTGCAGATGGGTTTATAAATGAGTGTAATTTGGTCCAGTGTCAGCACTGCTCTGTCTTCCTCTTTCTCATTAACGCTGCCCTAAATAATGACTGCAGATATAAAAGTAAGATGGCAACAGTTCTGCTGCTTTCACTTGTCCACACTACGGTACGATTGGCACCTGTGGAGCGTATAATTGGGTTGGATTTATCATTAGAAGGGTGTGTTCAGGCTGCTTTTTGACAGGATTATGTTTCTTACCTGGACTAGAGGGAGCTGGAGAGGTCATCATAGCAGATGGCTGAAATGGGGTTTTAATGTCAAAAAGCTCTGTTAAAGGATTATCGTACAGACAATTAGTATATGACAGCTACACTGGGAAGTCCTGATAATATCTGTAATTAAAAGACCTGAAAATGTTGGCATACCTGAAGTGGAGTAGAAGCTTGGCTCCTCTTTGAAAGGCAAGATTGAACACGGAAGATCTGCTAAATAAAAAAACCCTGCCTGATGTAGTCTTCATACCAAGATTTAAGATAATTCATGCACTTTTGTCAAGGTTTACTCACCATCTAGTTCTGTTTTAATGTCCCCTGGTGTAAACATATCTGCTGAGGAGCCATACTGACCTGTTTGGGTTTAAATAAGAAAACATAATGACGTATTTTAGATAATTAATGCTCTTTGTTGTTCTCTATGGTCAGAAGAACATAGCTGTGTTTACAGTCACTGTATTTGATTACCATGTGTTGATTTCCTTCACACCACCCACTCAAACATTCAAACTAGTAAAACATGTATGTCCTGTTCTCACGGTTCAACTGAATAAGCTGTTTAATTATAAGGATCATCAAAGTTCAGACTGTAAATGAGACAAGTAGCATGTTTAAAATTGTCATACCTATGGACCTCAAGTCAGTGCTCTATGGCTGTTGTTGATATGGTTGTGGATGAGTAACTATGCGTTGCATAAAGAAAATTTTCACAGGGTTTTAAATAAAGTTAAAGTGAATACACAGAAGTGTTCAACATTCTGGGTTATGTTTTCCATACACCTCTTCAATTGGTCTCATATGGCCAGTGGGGAACCTTAATGTCTATCATTTTTAGTTCATTTTTATTTAGTAGAACTCTGTAAAATATTGCAGAAATAAGTTTATTTCATTGTTTGGTTGGAAACAGAAGGTTAAAATCTTGAAACATCAAAAGGAAATTTCTTCAATTAGAATTTTTTCACCCATGGTATGTAAGTAGCCAAAGCTTCAGCAGCTGGGCATGTTAGATTAACCAACAACGTATTTAGGAAGTGACAGTTGAATCAGCCAACCAATCACAACCAAGGGAATTTCAATAATTTGAATGAGTTTAAATATGTGTGAATAAGTTTAAATATGTGTGACCAATTTTGTGGAAAAAAAAAAAATCACTCTTGGCCTTCTTGAAGACTTATATATCACAGACGTGAATATGAGTAATAACTAACATGTTATTAGAAGTCCCATAGTGGCACTAGCAGAAATTAGCATTACAATAAAGGTGGGGTTTCTCATTTTTTGATCTACTTTTGACATTTATGGCCCAAACTGAAGGCATAACACTAATAGTCATGGTTTGTTGCTTTATACTGCATTTAGCAAACAGCTTTTTCTTGCGATTTTAACGGCCAAAAGCACTGATTATTAGCAATGTTAACATCTCTATAGACTACACAGCATGTGTTGGTTAAAGAGATGTTAACAAGAAGTGATGAACAAATTCCATCACAAGCTAATCTTACCAGTCCACTTGAGGTCAGCCAGACTCTGGTAGAGGATGGGCCCGATGGATCCAGCCAAGCGGGTGAAGTCCTGGTAGGTCATGCTGCATAGCTGCCTCCCATCTAGGTCAAAATTACTGAAGGGGATGGAGGTGGCATCAATTTGGTGCATATCCAGTGTCTGCTGAAGCCACTCCCACACCTGATATTTTGACCAGTACTGTGGGTGGAGGTCTTGAGACCATAGTCGACCCGCGTAGCCTGGCGTCACCATGGAAACTTTAAAGCAGAAGGTACTAGCATTGAGTTTTGATGGTTTGATCGTTTGACCTTATAAAAATTTATTTTAAACTTAACTAGACTTAACCAAGGTTCAAGGTAACACAGCATCCTGATCTGTGTGCCCATAGCATTTACATTTTCTAATATTGGTCTTTGCCGCAGGGCAAATAATGACACGTTACCCAAAGCAGAGATGTCTAGTGCAAATAATTAACCCTAAGATAAAAGGACTCTATGTTTAGGCCAGTTCAGCTTTGTCATAATGCTAACACTGATCGGAGATCATAGACATATTCATGAGCAAAATAATCATTGATAAAGCATTTCCTAATGTAATCATTGCTTACACTTACAATATTATTGATAAACTTTGTAACAGAAGATAGAGACCTTTTAAGCACTATAGGCCGATTTCCTGGTTTCTAGATCTCGTTACTCAGACCCAGATTAAGCCTAAACCTATATTAAAGGGAATTTAAAAGGTTAAACACCATAGACTTTGCTGTTTAGTCCAAGGCTAAGCTTAATCCTCATCCATGAAACCAGCCTCAAAGCATTTAAGATGCTTTTTTCACATGGTGCATTGAATTTACTTGATTCAAATGTGTAAACCATTTCCACATGGATATATTACCCCAATTTTATTCCAATTTTGTCTTAGTTTTAGCAATAACTGTGGTGATGTAATATACTATTTAGGTTGAAATTATGCAAACATTGGGCCAGTTTCATTGACAAGGATTTAGATCAGTACTGGACTAAACAGCACTGTCAATGGTGTTTTACCATTGAGGGCCAGTTTCATGGGCATGGATTACCTTTAGTCTTGGACTAAACAGCAATGTCAGTGGTGTCCCATCACTAACAACCAGTTTTGTGGACAAGGCTTAAGCTTAAGTTTTGAACTGAACAGCAATGTCCACAGTGTAGACAATGGTGTATCACCATTAACGGGTAGTTTTGTGGACAAGGTTAGTCTTGGACTGAACAGAAATATCAGTGGCATTTCAAGACTAAGAGCTGGCTTTGTGGGCAATGTCAATAGTGTTTTACCACTACAATCCCATGTAGTCTCGATTTTGGCTTAATCTGGGTGTTGGATAGAAAATTCATCCCATTACAATACACTTCAGTGGAAAACTTCTTTATTGTATGTTATTAAAATTTTATGGAAAGATAGTGATGTAGACATGAATGAGCATGAGTGTGATGAGGAAGGACAGTACCATCAGGGCAGTTGTAGTGGGGGCTCCAGGAGGCAGGCAGCTGGCTCTCAGTGGTCACAGTGGCAGGTATGCTCATGCTGCAGCCGCTATGAAGGACCATGGTCCAGAGCTACAGGCATGGACAGAGATGCCACTGCAGGTCAAATGCAAAGCTTTCAGCATAAAGCAACGCATGCGTTACTGCATCTGAAACATGGCAAGAATGGCCTTTTATACCCAGCATATTCAATGCTTAATCTACTATTCAAATATCTAGCTGGCGTGAAATGAAGCCACACTAGATCTGTTCTAAGTCCTGTTCATGATGTTTAAAGATAAGAGGACATGTGTATTATCCCATGGCCACTGAGGCAGACAGAGAAGGAGAGTGAGGCGCGTGGGTGTGTTTCGTGCCTTCCTCAACCACACACAGAAAACCACATTTGCACAGGAATGACGGTAGTTGCTTTGCATAAATAAAGGCTCACCTGTCTCTTTTACAGGTTCAGTTAACAGTACAATCAATGCATTAGTCATAGCCTACCTGAAAGTGAATGTATGAGCTACTGTTGCTGAAGTTGGAGCTATGTGAACATATTATCTACATTAATGTCTGCTTGTAACTCTGTCATACCCATTATTCTCCCTCCTTTCTTTTTTCATTCATAAGATTTTACTTATCTTTTATGGCAACTCATGTATCGCTGCTGTCACAAGAAAACCTTGCATGCATTTTTCAGTTTTTGACATAATTTGAAAATGCCTGTTGTCCTTTACATTGTGTGTAAATGTCATGATGAATGGACCAAAAGAAACGGCCCAAAATGACTTGGAAAATATTTTGGTTCCTTTGACTTGCATTAAAAGTAAAGTAGGTTTTTTCCTTCTCCTGTAAAGTTACCATTTTGGAGATACAAGGTTTTCTTCCAACAACAGCGATATACTACAGACATAAATAAATAAAATGTGATGTTAAGTTAACCTGCCTTCAAATTTAGATTTCACATGAACTTGTAAGACAATTATTTTTTAATGTTTAATAGTTAACATATTATTAGAAGTTCAATGAACTCAAGATTTTAAAATAAGTCAGCTCATGCATGTCACAAAGTAACAAAGACAAATCTTTATAAGAAGCCATTTTTCTCTTTTTGCACCACAAATCAACCATCTTTCTTTTCTTCTTCCCTTCTTTGTTTCTTCAAAATTTCTGCATAATTCAATTATCAATATCAGATAAGTCATTCAGAGTGGTTTGATGTGAGATTCAAGAAACATCAGAATTGTTCACAGTGGTGGTGATAGGAACCAAACGTCTGAAGCCTTTAATGCTTCTGAAAGATACTTCACAGAAAGCTGTTGAACAAAATGGTCAGTGTAGCCGGTTTCACAATAGTTTTGAGATAAAGTTTTGACCTAAAAC